>NW_009649705.1:3256173-3285024 GCF_000708025.1 Charadrius vociferus
GGAAGAGCTCAGCTCAGCAGCAGGCTTTCTCGGGAAAACTCTTTTCCAGAGGGTCCTGGGTGCCGCTTTGCGCTGAAGCGTACCACACTGCTTGTCTTAAAGAATATTTTTCAGGTCTGTATTTGGTGGCAAGTGGAACTCCAAGGTAATTTATTGAGGTGCAGAGTGAGAAACCAGTTTTTACATGGACTTTCCAAGGACTTAAAAATGGTACTATGCTCAGCTACAAGCAGATCTGTTAGTAAACAATGCCCAGGAAACAGTTCACCAGAGAGAATTACTTTGCTTCAGTACATTAGAATTGTAGATGTAATTTTTTTTTTTTAAGTTATCAGTAACTTAAGTCTATCTTTTGTGCTCAGCACAGACACACAGTACCTAGTTTACAGAGGGGAGGGTAGATCCTCACTTTTCAAATAGGAGGCATCTTTAAGAGGCCTTAAAACTAGATAACTCCAAAATGAGGCATTCAAATCCACTAGTCACTTAAAGTACATAGAAAAGCACACTTATGAGATGCCACACAATTTGAAAACATTTTATATATCATTAGAAGATTAACAGGGGATTTTTCCTGAGACTGGATTGCAGTCATTAGAAATAGAAAGTAGTTATCTGTAATTTGCAGAGGGAGTCCCAAATAGCCCTCATTGATATTTTAACATCCCTTTGCTGAGTTTTCTTTGCCACCAAGGAGGGCAAACACAGTGAGCAGCAGTGGCTTTCAGCAGAAGTAAAAGGCAAAACAGATTAAATTTTTAAATATAGTAAATTTTGTTTAGTTTTGTAAAATTTTTTGGAGCCAAGAGGGTACAAGGGCAAGAATAATGTGTAAAATGAGGCCATCTACGAGCAAATTAATTGGATAAACTAAAAAATTATGTTCAGAAACTTTATGCTTCAATGCACAGGCCAGTCACAGGGCATAGCAAGACTGAGTATTTCATCATTCCATTTCCTCTGAAGCATCAGGTAATTAATTAAATTGGACTGATTTGTTCCACTGTGTCAATCTCTATGTTCTTGTGACAGATAAAGATTGTGCATAGCAAATCACACATTTAAAAATCAACTTGACCATTTAAAATAAATTGTTTTCACCTTTTCGTCTCTTCTACCCTCTTGCAACTCTCTGAATATCATCTTAAACAATGCTGAGCACTTCTCAGGATTTTCTCCATGACCCAGCCCTTCAAAGATACGCTTCAGTGTCTCGGCTAAGGTCAGCCGCAGGATGTGCCGTGTCTCAGGAGCGCGTCTGGAGATCAGGCATTGTGGCAGCACCGGTGAATCTGGCTTCTGCTCTGCTCATCCTGACCTTTCTTTGTGCTATATCTTAACAAGGCAGAATGGCTGCTTGTTTCTGATTACTCTTAGTGCCTTTTGACATTCAGGGGACCACGGGTAGGGTAAGCAGGAGCAGGGCTCAGGCTGTGCTGTCTGACTGTGTCCATTTTCCCATCTACCCACTGTACATGTTCTAACTCTTATCCTGCCAAATGCTGGCTGACATCTTTTTGCGTGCCTGCCGGCAGGGACATGGTTCTTTTTGTTCTGTTTACAACAGTGAACAATTCTGCCTTTGATTATGCTGCTTTTTGAGGATATTCACAATTAGTTTCTCTTTTCACTTTGGACTTTCATTCCTTGGACTGAAAGCTGAGTTAAATCATTAGTACGAGGAGAGGATGCAGATCTATTCCCTTGTACCCTCTTCTACCAGAGGAAATGCTGCAGCTGGTAATGCGTCTTTTCCTGGAGGTCTGACATCAGTTTACTTCTCTGAGCATATTAATTCAGTTTTAGAGTACCAGCATTGCTCCCAATCTGACAAACCATGTATTTCATAAATCCTTTAACTACTGAGTGGTCACAACATGGTATTGAAAGCTGTCAGCTTCTTCTCTGCACCCATTCTGCTTCTGTTATCAAAAACTCACTGTGTGCAATCCATCCAAATTTTTTTCCATGAAAAAGAGTTACAGAGGAGTTAAAAAAAAACCCCAAACCACCAAAGCTCAGTTTTCAAAGGTGATTTACAAGCATGTAACTTAAGTCTTTCTGAAAGGTCCACAAAGGTCTAGGACCTCTAAAGGTCTAGGTCTCCAACATTTGACTGATACTTCTGAAAACTGTGTGCATCACAACTATAAGGGAACATGATCTGACAGGTCTTTTGCTACTAGCAATATTTTTTGCTTTGTGTTTAGCCATATTTTTGTTTTAAGAACTGATAGATGGCAGTGCCCGAGGAAGAACAAGTCCTCTGAACAAACATGAAAATCACTGGAGTCCCATAGTCAAATAGTCGTGGAAGGCAAGGTGTTAAAGTTTTTTAATTGTTAGTTATTGCAAACTTAACACCAGTACTGTGTTGTTCAAAGTACACGTATTAAAATCTACTAAATTCAGCGATAACTCCCAAGGCCATAGTATGACAGACAGGAATTTATCATGAAGTTGTGGTGACACATTTGGGTTCTCATATTGATATCCAGATACTAGCACAAGAGAAGCCTTTCAGAAGAGATAGAGAGTAGCAGACAGAGGTGGGGCTTCTGGGAATCGATATTTAATTTGTTTCTTCAAGATAAGACTTCCGTGCCATATATGAGCAAAGTGATATTAAAAAAAAGTAAACTCTAATTACAGTAACTTATTAAACTTTAATGAAAAATTATGCTTTATTTAACTGCTCCTATGAAGTTTATACTGCATTCATTCAAGGTAATTTTCTTATCGCCTCCTTGATCAGGGAAAAGATCTCTCCCAAATTGCAGGATAGTTAGTCTGAAAAAGAACCGATCAAAGCATTCCTTTTAATTGCTTTAAATGAACATGAGAAAACAATGAAGTCTGTTCCTCCTCTTCCTTCTTCTTTTAATCTGTCATTTTAAGGATTTTTGTACGCTGTTTTCCAGATGATATGCATCTGTAAATCCAGTTCATAATTATATTAATTGCTGGCAATCATTATGAGGAAAATACACCTCTGTATTGCATACATATTGTTGGGTTCATCTCAGCTATTATCTAGCCATCTGAAAGGTATGATCTGGTTTAAGCTCATCATCAAGGCTTTCTCATTCTCTTCTGGAGACAGGTGAACACCTCTAAGGAGTAAATCATCCCATTGTAAGACAGATCTTTGATTTTACCTGGTCTCAATTTTCTTTAGTTTTCCACAAAAGGTAATAGCACTTCAGCAGATGTATCAGGTGGGTTGATTCAGGAGAGGTCCCACTTCAAAACATAGGAGACTGTGGGTCGTGGACCTCAGTTTCCTGGGATCCTAAATCAGAGTCTGCCTTTGGAGCAAGATGGATGAACTGTTGGGAATGTAAACAGATTTCTATCTGTTTTCCACTGGAACAGAACTGAAATCCGTCCATCTTTGGTGATGTTTTCATTTCAACAGACTGACAAAATCTGAAGAAAATCGTTCCACCAGAACTTTTTTTTATGTGTAGCTTTAAAGACATGAATGGATTGGAATTTGGGAGATGCGGGTTCAGTTTCCAGCTTTGTGGCTGTAAGACTGGATGAGTAACGTCACCTCTGTGTTTTGTTGATCCTTCTTTATCTATTGTGTCCTCTCTTGGTGATCTCCTCCATTGTGCTTACATAAGGTACCATCACAGTAAAAGCGGTAATAATATGCTTTTATTAAGACAGTCTGCTGCTAGGTTGTATCATTTGTTATGCAGCCTCATAAATACTTCTCCATTTCACACTTAATCAAGTATTCATTTAAAATAAACTTCGGTGTAATTCAATACATTATTTCTTCATTAAAGGAAAGCCATGCCTTTTATCCTATCACCATTGCTGTTGTCTGAATACTTAGACTAAACTGGCTTTTCCTACTGTAACATGTGCAACACTACAATACCTAGCGGTCATTTTGCATCCTCTATAGATTAAAAATATAGCCAAATCCTAAAGCACAGTAGGTGCCAGTGAGATAAGTGCGACTGTATCTGTATTAGCAGCAGTCAAAGAATTAACCCGGTGGGCAGCTGGCTGGAAAGCAGCTTGGCAGAGAACCTGACTGGAGATGGACCTGCTGTAGGTGACACTGCTTTGAGCAGGGGCTTGGACTAGGTGGTCTACAGAGGTCCCTTCCAACCACAGCTATTCTGTGATTCTATGATTATTAGGATCTCATCCACTATAAATATAGCAGAAACCCAGTATATAAGCATTATTATATGGTTATTATGATCACCTCTGGGTGTTTTACCTAAACCTAGGCATAAGAATCCTAAAGTATCTTCCCACGTTGGTCTGAGTTTAGCAACAGCCATAACAGAATACTTTTCAGAAATGGAATGAAGTTTTTATCTGGAGGTTTTTCTCCAGGCTAAGGCTCAATAACAACCTAAAATGGACAGGCAGAAGAAATGAAGCCTAATTATTTTTTTTGTAGTTAATATTGTCTTCTCCCATTAAGCCTGTGAAGCAAATAAAAGCCCAATTAGGGATGGAATTCCCCTACTGCAGGAGAAGCCATTAAATATAACCTCTGACTGTAAGAACCAATTCTAGTGCCTTGGAGATAACAGCTATTATGAATTCTTTTCTTATATTTCACTTGCCTTGTACATGTTCACTTCACTAAAATAGGCTCATTCTCTCTTCTGACGCATGGGTCTCACTGCTTTCTCCTTCTACTCTCACACTGGAACAATTCCGCTACTAATATGGATTCACCCTTTATACTACATATACAAAAGGAAAAATAGGCGCCCATTCTAAACATCAAGCAATACTCATGAAACTGTTATTTCCTTAAACTTCAAGAGATATTTAATTTCTCTTCAGGAGTCAAAAAGTTATGCTTTGTTCCATATGTACAGCTCTCACTGCAATGATGGGACTTTCAGTCACATAAAATTTAGCCCAAGGTGTATTCTGCCACCAGGAGATGACATGTCTTTTTATTTTTCACAGCAACGTGCAGCCTGCTGCAAGATGAAATACTTCTGACACTTTTTTGAATGAAGCAAGGAGATACTTTGAATTCTCTTCAGCACTGGACTTAGCATTTCTTATATCCCATTTAGACTCTCAAATAAACTTAAAGAATGAGTAGGTTTTGCATAGTGTTGTGCAGTCTGACTGTCCTCCCACTCAGCTTTGTCCCTGAATCATTCCTGTGCAGAAGCAGAAGTGATTTCTCTTCATGCCTTTATGTGAATCCTCCCTGTTAAGATCATTGCCTGCCTCATAGGTGAGGATGTGCCCTTTTGATACTGACTTCGTTCACATTCCTTTAATGCTCTATTTGTGTAATAATGCATGTATGTATTTGCATATATATTTTATAACTTCAGAATTGCAGGACAGACCCATAGTTCTGTTGCCAAGTAAAGAAAGGTAAAACTAATATTGCTAGTCATTTCTGTGGTCTCATTTAACCCATTTCCCTGTGAAAGTGTCTCTGCCCTCTCAGAGAGCCCTGTGGACAGCCGGTTCTCCAGGCAGATGCACGAAGCTCTCTGATGCATCTTTACCTTTGCTTGCTAGAACTAATGGCAACGTAGCAAACCTGTAGGTCACAGTAGATAGACTATCAGTTGCTTAATCTTGTCTCCACTGAAGCTGGAACCAAAATTCATTTAGATAGCAATGATTCTTCCCTTATCTCTGTGTTTCTGCCTGTGGCCCCACATGGACTGTTTGGATTTACTCAGGCAAATGCTCCGACATCAACAGTATATAAATTAAAGCCAGGAGGGGCTATCCTGTAGTCTGACCCTTTCATACCACAAGTCATAGGATTTTGCTGACTTCGTGTATGTCTGATCCAGAGCACCATTTTTGCAAAAGCAATCAATCCCAATTTTCAAATAAGTATGGAGGAGGACTCCACTGTAACCCCCAGGGAGCCATTCCTACGGTTAATTGCTCACGCATTTAACATCAACTTCCACCTATTGGTTCCTCATTACTTGAGTTTTTTCAGTATGATGAAAAAAGTTGAAGGAACTGTCAAAGAGCCCCATTATGACTTTCTGGAGATGTTAAAAATGATGATCAAATCTAGCTAAAATGTCCTTCTTGGTAAATTGAGAGATTATGGTTTTATCAGTTTGGCAGCTTTTAGTCCGCATAGTACATGCCATGTTGATATTGTGCGGTTATATTTTGTTTAAAATGTCATGCAGTCTTAAGCCAACTTGCTTACATAAGACTGCTGTTATTACATCAACAATAGTCTTTATATCATCCAAACATATAATCCCGTGAAAAAATTTCATTCAGCTGTTTCACCAAATCTGTTTTCTATAAATCCACATTGATACTCAAAGATTGCATTAACTTCTGTCGTTCTGTATTAACTGAGTATATGCCACATGCATTCTTGTTTTTTCTGGAGATCAGTATCAAACTAAACAAGCTTGTTACGTGTACAGGTCATACTAGCACAACACTATTTCTCTGAGTGTTAAGGCCTTTTAAAAGACCCTAGGCCTTTTAATGTCCACATTTCTTAAGGACTGAATCAAAAACCTCAGCATGAATGATCCAGAAAACTCCTGGGCTGGCTGCTTCAAACTCTCATGTGCAGAGTTTATTTAGGCAGATATGCTTAAACAAATGCTTAACTTTAATAATATCTGATTGTCATTGTCACTTGTTGCTCTTGAAATAGAAGTATTTTCTCATCATTTGGTATCAGTGCATTTTTTTTCCCCAGTGAAGAATGGGAACATTTATTGAATACTTTCGCCTACTTTTTGTAATTGCACAAGACTGACATTTATATATGGTACAGGAATTTAATTATTTTTAAAGTTTGTGTTATGCATGAGATACTTAAAACCCAGCATATATTTATAAGCTCATGTAATTGTCTTTGTGGCTTTGCTTTTGTGGTAGGTTGACCCTGGCAGGATGCCAGATGCCCACCAAAGCCACTCTACCAATCCTCTCCTTAGCCGGACAGGGGAGAGAAAATATAATGAAAGGCTCATGGGTTGAGATAAGGACAGGGAGATCACTTGGCAATTATTGTCACAGGCAAACCAGACTTGATTTGGGGAAGTTAATTTAATTTATTGCTAATCAAATCAGAGTAGGGTAATGAGAAATAAACCCAAATCTTAAAACACCTTTCCCCCACCCCTCACTTCTTCCTGGGCTCAACTTCACCCCCGATTTTCTCTATGTCCTCCCCTCTGAGAGGTGCAGGAGGATGGGGAAAGGGGGTTGTGGTCAGTTTGTCACAAGTTGTCTCTGCCTCTCCTTCCTCCTCAGGGGGAGAACTCTAACACTTCCCCTGCTCCAGCGTGGGATCCCGCTCATGGGAGTCAGTCCTCCATGATCCAGCATAGATCCTTCCCATGGGCTGCAGTTCTTCACGAACTGCTCCAGCGTAGGTCCCCCATTGGGTTGCAAGTCCTGTCAGCAAAACAGCTCCAGCGTGCTCTTTCTATGGGTCCACAGGTCCTGCCAGAGACCTGCTCCAGCACAGGCTGTCCATGGGCACAGCTTTTGTTGGGCACATCCACCTGCTCTGGTGTGGGGTCCTCTATGGGCTGCAGGTGGATGTCTGCACCGTGGACCTCCACGGGCTGCATGGGACAGCCTGCCTCACCATGGTCTTCACACAGGCTGCAGGGGAGTCTGTTCCAACACCTGGAGCATCTCCTCCCCTTCCTTCTTCACTGACCTTGGTGTCTGCAGAGTTGTGTCTCTCACATCATCTCACTCCTTCCTCCAGCTGCTGTTTCACAGCAGATTGTTCTTTCCCCCTTCTTAACTATGTTATCCCAGAGGCGCTACGACGGTTGCTGATGGGCTTGGCCTTGGCCAGTGGTGGGTCCATCTTGGAGCCAGCTTGCATTGGCTCTGTTGGACATAGAAGCTTCTAGCAGCTTCTCACAGAAGCCACCCATGTAGGCCCCCCTGCTATCAAAACCTTGCCGCCCAAACCCAATACAGCTTTCCTTTTTAATTTTCTTAAATTTCTGCTTTTTAATATGTTATTATTAAAAAACATATGATGTTATTTGCAACACTACCATTATCCCTGCTTTACTTTCTCTTTAAGGCAGGCTGATTTGCTAATCAGTGAAGCCTTATTTTTCATTACAGCAGTCATGTCTCATAACCAATTTAGCGTTTAACAACCTTTGTGAAACCAGCCCTTTCAAGATGCCAAGTTTAGTGGTCAAGACATTTGCTGTAAGAACTGTAATCAATGCACAAGCACTTTTTCTGGAGCAGCCACTCCAACTGGAGCAACCTTTTCTATATTCAGCTTTATTTTCTGTGTCAAGAAGAAGCCTAATATAGGTTTTTTTCCCACATTTTCCATGAGTTAGGAAAGTGAGATGCATATTTTTAGAAATTTTAGGCATCACTTAGTACTGGCAGCATAAAAAATTGAGCACATGTCACTCAAATCAAAGGGACTATCAGGATACTTTTATTCCCACTGTATGAATTATAATATTTTTAAAGGAGCTGCTGTATAGCAGATATCAGCTATTGCCCTCTTATATATGCTTTATATAGTATATTATGAATTTCTAATTGAAAACTATTTGCTTCTGAGCCATCACAACTACAAAATAGGTACTGCCATTTTTTGACACAAAGGGTGTAATTTCATAGAATCATAGAAATGTTTGGGTTGGAAGGGACCTTGAAGATCATCGAGTTCCAACCCCCCTGGCATGGGCAGGGACACCTCCCACTAGACCAGGTTACTCAAAGCCCCATCCAACCTGGCCTTGGACACCTCCAGGGATGGGGCCTCCACAGCTTCTCTGGGCAACCTGTTCCAGTGCCTCACCACCCTCAGAGTAAAGAATTTCTTCCTAATATCTCATCTAAATCTACCCTCTTTCAGTTTAAAACAGTTACCCCTCATCCTGTCACTATACTCCCTGATAAAGAGTCCCTCCTCACCTTTCCTGTAGGCTCTTTTTAGGTACTGGAAGGCTGCTACAAGGCTGAACAACTGAACAATGTATGTGACCAAATATAATATTGACCCTGTAGATGTTTGCATCCTCTCTTGTTATTGCCATCTTGCCTCCTTTGTAGCTAGCAAACAGACACATTCAGGCCACACTCTTCCATCCTAAATCCGAGGTGGATGAGGGGAATTATGCCTTAAAAGCAGCTGTGTCTCTGCCCTTGGCCACTGAAGGAGTTGAATTTGGCAGAGAGGATTTTCACTTAGAGCATCATTCCCCGTTTGGAGAGCTCAGTCCATCCCACCAAACCATGGCAGGGTTCTGTTTACAATGAAGGTGCTCACCATGGAAATACACTGGTATAACTGAGGCATTTTTGCCGCTTTAACTCTACCAAGATAGCTGAAGCACTGATTTCTGTGCATGCACTGAAGATTTGGCAAGTTGTACTTTGGCACACGACGAAGTCCAGGCTTCTCCTAACTACATCAGCAAGGCCTGGTCTTCACAGGAGTTTTAGTTGCTGGAATTTTAGGCAATGTCTTCACCGTTAAATAAGATGAGCTTTTGCTTTAGAAGATGTTAATGAACAAGGACAGTCTACCATCAGACAGGTGAATGGATCCTCAGCCCTGACTCTTCTTTCTGGAAAAAGAGCTGTTTTTAACTAGGATTAATTAACTAACTGTATCTGAAATTTCTGTGAAGTCAGTTTGCAGGTTTTAGTGGTTAATCAGGTTGAGACAGAGAGTTGGCCTCTTCTAGTTATCTTCCATGGTAAAAATAACTGTTTCATTAGGAGAGGGTCCCCTGTGTTCCCTACGTGCAGGTGGTTCGCAGAGCAGGGGGCTGGGTGGGATGTGTCTACTTTCTCCACTAGAAAAAAGGACAAGCAGATGTCACTGTCATCAGCAAAACCAATGCTGTGGATATAAGGTGTCAGTAATCTGTATTACTGATACAAAATCCTTGCAGATTAGCAGATAAGTGATGTCCCATTGCCATGGGCTTTATAGGCAACAGTTGATGGGCATTGTAGGGTTTGAAAGGCTCCCAAAATCTGTATCTTGACTTCCCATTGTGAAGAGATTTTGAGTGAGGTTCTCTACTCTGTATCCAAGTAAAACTACTAAATCTACCCAGAAACACACCGTATTTTTACACAATGCTCCATTTGGTGTGGTTAAAATCTGTGCTTGTTTTCCTACTCATTACTTTCCTTCTGCTGAACTGGCTATCCAAAGATGCAGGGCTGTGATTTTACCTCCTGAGTGAAGTTCTCCAGCCTTTCCTTTGCTCAAAGGGCATTTTCTTTTCCAATTTTTTTGTGTGTGGTGCTTTTCAATGCACTGTCTTGTTATCTGTTGGGTTCACTCCTCGAAGCACACAAATCTGGTGAAAAAGTCCTGCTGTTAATTGTTAAAAACAAAGTTATGGTTAGTGTTAATATTCCAGCTTCCCATATTGGTTGTTACCAGACAATAAAATCCTGTTCCTTTCACCTACCCTGACAAAGCGGGCTTTCATGTAACACCCGGAGTGGGAAATGGGTTAGACTTGCCTTCCAAAATCCGCAGGTGGATTCTTTCTAAAGACCTTGATCTTTGTGGAGCTATGAGATGGCACAGTCTGTTCCTTACAGATTATTTGAGATAAATAATTCAAGGAGAGCTCAGGGCCTACAGCTGTACCCGCTTTCTGAATCCCATTGAAATCAGTGGGGCTGCTGACTGGAGGAAAGTTTGCTTCCTTTGGCAGGCCGTGGTTGGCACTGAACTGATGAAGTGTTGCCTCTTCTGGACTAAATTTCTCCATACTCCCTTACCATGCTTCTAGTCTTCATTTGCAGCTGGCTTCTCCTGATCTGGATCCTTGTACTATGTTCCTCATGCCCTGTGCTGGAATTTCTGCCTTATTTCTTTTTCCTTCCCTCGGCCTCCTTCTTGTCCCATAATTTGAATTTTCCTGCTGGAGCCCTTGCTGCAGTGGTCGGTCAGATACCTGCCTCTCCTTGCCTTGTGCAAGGAGCCTGACCCATGATGGAACTGGGAGTGCAACATTGTGTGACTGCGATGCAGAGATGGGGTCGAGGGGGGACAAGAAGAGCCTGAAGCGAATGACACATCCAGGCTGTGAGCATGTAATTTATAAAATTGGACCCAGCAGGTAAATGTTGCACTCAGCAGCTCAGCGTATGCCCTGAAGAAAAGTATGACACTGTGTAGGGCAGGAGGAGCCAAGGAGGGCAAAGCCTTCATTTCTCCACTTGCTTGTATCTACTAAGTTGTACTGGTGGAGAATGACAGAGCCTGATGTGCAGAAATTAGTAACTGGGGTGCTCCTGAGAACAGGCTTACATGACTGATCCAGCCATTTTGTTGATAAGAAAAGTTCTTTACCTGCTTCCACGGTCAGTTTGGCAGCAACTGCTAGTTTTGTCTCAAGGAACCTGTGAAGATTGAATCACAAATTTGCTGCGGATGAGTAATAACTTACTAGTGTCTAGTTCTTACATAATTTTGTTTCTTCTTAGGTTGAAAGTGCTTTACAGAAATGGTCGCTTAAATCCACTGACAGAGAAGAGGTCCAGGACACAGGGGACTGAAGTGACTTTTGTTGAGCCTGCTCCCCCCACCTCCCCTCCCAAGCTGTCCCAGAGGAAACCCACATCTCCCGGTTCTCAGCCCGGCATCCCGCTCACATCACTCTCCATTACAGCTCCTTCATTTATCTGGCAATCTTTGCAGACCTTTTTACATTGTACGTTACCATAAATACCAGGCTTTTCATTACTTTTTCTTTACTGTTGCCTGTGCTGCTTTGGAGTCCAATTAAAACAGAGTTGAAAGCGACTTCTTGTGGCTTTCTAGATTGTTGTCATCACCTCCCTGCCTTCCCAAACAGGGAACTGAAGGAAATGGCTTTAGATGTCCTATTCTTAGCAGCTATTGAAAAATGTCGGGAACACCTCTGAGCTGTCTGTGATAACAGGCTTCTTACACCAGCCCACACACGGGGAAATGTTCAGTACTGTGATTTCTGTAAGAGTATAGCTGTTTAAGCAAATATCTCAGCTGGTATGAAACTAACCTGGCCTGTACAAAATGACATTTAACAAAGGTAATAGCTGCAGCTATAACTGTGGTAATGCAGCTGAAAGCCTTAATTTTCCTAGAATTAAGGCTGATGTAGTTGGACAGATAAATGAATAACCTTTCCTCACATAAACAAGGAACCTGTTCTTAATGCAGGTGTATTTGTGTTTTACCAATACTTGGATTTTAAAAAATTGACAGTATTTTATAAAAATAACATTAAAGCTCATGCCATTGCCACTGACATAGGCAAGGCACAGTTAGGAAAGCAATTATTTATTTCCTTAATGAATTCACTTTTGGGATAGAGGTGTCTTCTTATAACTAGTGGATCACAGTTTAAGATAGGAAGTGAAAAGGAGGAGATTGTAGTTATATGTAGGGAGGATCTGAGCTAATTTGAGCTTGAAATCAGCCAAACATCACCTTGCCTTGCCTTGCCTTCTTTGCTATGCTATGCTGTGCTGTGCTGTGCTGTGCTATGCTGTGCTACACTAATTTCTCAACAGCACAGCACCTTCCAGGAGTGAATTCTTTGACATGACCAATATGTAATATGCTTTTCCTGTTCCTTTCAGTTGAAGAAAATTTTCCAGGTGGTGGTTCAATTTTGAATGTCTAAAGAAGATATATCAATATGCATGACTGTGGCTCTTTTTGGAGGAGACAGGGTGAAAGAAATGTGCTCTGCCCTGGGAGCAGCAGGCAGAGAGGCTGGGGACTGTCTTTATTTTCAATGCAAGTGCACCTCAACATTTACTGCTGTCTCCTGAGGATGTTTGGGGTTTTTTTTCCCCCTGTACAGAGGAGTTTATTCTTACCTTAGTAAGTTTATGGTGCTGCAGACATGAGGTGTCAGCCAGAGACTTCATCTAACAGTAGGAGCAGGCTGCAGTGTGCCTTACAGACCTGCCTGGGGTCTTGATTTCAGATTTATTACTCAGCGGAAGCCTAGGAGAGGCAGGGTGGGAGAGTGAGGATGGTTGGAATTGTTTCTTAGCGCTAGCACGGCTGAGGATATTTCAGATGTCTAGTTTCTGTGCTAAACGGAATCATCCAAGTCCTGAAAGAGTCACATCCAATGTATTGTTTATTTAACACACCTCATTAACAGTATTGCTGATATTATTACTGTTATATCGCAATCCAACGAGGAGGTAACAAAGCTGTGGAAGCCAGTGGCCAGAGCATAGCTTGCAGAAAATGGAATCTTCTAACCAACCACAGAAAATTAAGTGATTTGGGGCCTCTAACACTTTCTTGCTTTCAGGAAATCAAGTTTTCATTTCTTGCAGCACAATATGATCATATTTAGTTTCTGGAAAACAGAGAGTGGAATATATTTTAACTTTAGCAAGGAATTTACTATTGATATCAGATGGTTTTCACCATAGAAACTGGAAAAATATGAACTGGATGGAACAAAAAAAATGAACAATCAGCCTTATATTTCATCATGAAAATACTTTATGTGTATCAAATAACTTTGCTACTTGGGTGGAGGTAAACAACTGCTTAAAAGAAGTGTTGGGAGAACCACAAATACAGAATAGCAGCCATGCCATTCTTCTCAGTACAAGCCCTACATTTGCAGTGCCTGGTAGGACCGGAGAATTTGGCGCAGACTTTGTGTATCTGGAAGAGCATATGTGGAAACATGCTGCAGAGAGCAAAGGGTCAAGCAGCACACTTCAGCTCACTTTAAAGACTTCGCATTTCCAATTACTGCAGCGAGTTCAAACCTCGGAGCTGAAAATACTGCTCACACAGTGCTCAGAATAGTTTCCTCTGAAAGATGAAAGGCACCGTTCAGGTTTGGGAGATTTCTTGAATTAGCTTAAGTAGTTTTGAAAGCTGAAATTATGAAACTCCAAAAGGCTCGGCAGCAGTTAGATCAAATTCAGTCTTTTGATAGAACTGAGCATCTAATTTTCACTGAGAGGGACAGATAGTAGAAATGGAAACGTTTTGCTATGATGAATTAATCTATGAGATTGTCTTCTTGCCTGTACCAGAGTTTTCTAAGGGCTTTTGTCCAACCGTATATTCAGTGCTACAAGAGAAAGATCTTCCATAAGTTTCTCTGACATGCTATTCAAGTGTAATGAGCTTTCCAATTAGTTAACACTTGCTAATATTCAGGCTCCATTTTTCTTTCCAAATCCATATGGTGATAATCCTAGCTTTATGACCTACAGCCCAAGCTTACTGAGGACTTCGGAGCTATTAATAGAGCTGGTCAAAATGCAGAATTCCCGTCCATGGGGCTTTTTCTCACTGTGGTATTTGTCCTTGTCCTGAGCTTGGAACTGCAGAAATTCTGAACATACCTTATACATAACATAAAATAAAATATAATATTCCTTTCATATTGTTTTGAAACACCTTAATTTTTGTCTGTAAGTCACATGGTTTCCCCTTCATGTTTTAATGAAACAGTGCCATACTCTGAATGAGAAAAAAGGAAAAGCACTGTGCAATATCAAGAGGTGCAACTGTTTTCAGAATTGATGTCTTGGAACATTTTCCTCTATATTGAAAACATTTGATCCTAGCACAGGATATGGTGCTAAATGAATGAGATTTCACAAACAAATCTGGTTTCTTCAAAACATTTTTTTTTTTCTGGGAGAGGGCTGCCCCGCAAGGTTTTGACCAGAACTTGTCACAACCAGAGTTAGGATTCAGATCTCTCAGCTAAGCAAAGCAAGCTTAACCTGGCAGGCCAAAGAAATGGTATCCAGGTTTCTTCACCAGAAATTGCAAATTTGAAGACACTTCAGAAGCATTGTTTCTGCACATATTTTTCTATCTGTAGCTCTGAATCTGTAGGTAATCATAGCAGAAAATTGAAGCTAGCTCTGATTCCTTTCTGACTTACACTGCAGTTAATCAGTAATAGCTTCACTGAAATCAGTGCAGTTATAACCAGAAGTGATTGGTGAAGTGAGGTCTGGGTCCTTAAAGCCAGAAGCTAAGCTGGCTTACAAGGCTGCAGTATACCCCAAGCAATGAGTTAGCAAAGAAGGTAGACCATAGCTTGGGGTGACGAAGGACACACAGGTCTGATATCTCCCTCTATGAAAGGCTGATGGGGCTGATGGAAGTGTAGGGTCAGTCTCAGCTGACATGAAAATTCCATTACATTAAATTTCTATAATTTACATATTCTAGAGTGTGTATATAAATATATAATCTCCTCTTCTCAGATATCTTTTGTTATGTTGAAAGCACATAGTTCATCCCTTTTTACCGAATTCCAGTAAGTTAAACAATCTGCTAACATTGTCTCTAGAATGTCTGATCACAATAAAAACCTGTTTGGTCCAGATGGGTGACCAAAGGGAGAATCATTTCCAGTTCACCAGCTAACATATTAGTCAGCAGTTTAAAATCCATGATGAAATATGGAATGGGCGAATGAATACCACCTATCTCATATCTTTGCTTTCTGCTGTCTGAGAGAGACCCACTGATGATCAATGTAGCAGCTCAGGAGCTGCATAATCTGTCTATGAAGTGAGAGAAACAGCATCAGTGTTCAAGTACTGATACTTGATCTTTAAAGATTTTAAACATTGCAAAGAAAATTATCAGTATCTGGAGACTTCCTCACTGGCCTAATATTTCTGTAGTTATGTTCATATTAAAGGGAGAAGGGAATATTCACAGTCATTCCTGTGAAAGAGATGCAAATCTGCCTCCCACTGCATTCAGTGACATTTTCACAGCAGATGTTAGTAAGACCAGGATTGGCACCCATAGTCATTTGTATGGAAACCATCTACCTGTGAGGCCAGATTGACGTAGTGTGTAATAAATTCCCTAAGTCCCCTTTTAATTAATGAGGAGTACAACATTCATATGGAGATAATTGTATGTAACACATTATTTGTATTCCATTAAATTAGACTGAGCCATTTTCATCTGAGAACAGATTCCAAACATCTGCTTCTAGAAAGCATTATTATTGCTTGTTTGTACAGGACTAACCATGTGCCAGCTGCTTTACCAGCAGATAGGAGCCAGGTCCTGGCTCCAAAAAGTTTTCAAACTAAATAGCCGGCTTGAGGACTAAGGAGGATTAAGATGAATGAAAGACAGCAGTGCCGTTGAGACAAAGAGTTTCCCTTGATCCCAACAGATCTCTGTTTTTTTCAGTGTTAGTGAAAAACCTCATTCATTGAAAATATACTGCCCCTACACAGGCTGAAGAATGCCAGGAGTATCCTCATCCAAATGTAGCCACTTGAAGGAGAATCTAAGCACGTTTGTCTCCTCTAATCACTGGAGAGAGACAGGCACTTCCAGGGGATGATCCATCCTATCCTGAAATAGGGGAGGAAGGGTAAGTTCAGGCTCCTTCTCTTGTCTTCTTTCTTCATTAGCATAGCGGGATCCTAATGGCCAGCTTAGACTAGAGACCTAATGTTCATATAGTTGAAGCTGGAGGAAACAAGTCCTACCCTGAAACCTTAACCTGCGAGCAGTCTTCTTGCTCAGTCCAGTTGCTGCTGTGTGTGCTTGAAATGACTCCGCTACTCCAAATCAGAGGCTGGAAGAGATCCCATTGAGGACAACCAGCAGATCCCATGTCTCAACACAAACCACTAGTACTGTTGAGACTCTGGTCAATGGCTCCATACATGCTCCACATGGTGCTGCTGTGCTCAGCCCGACAGCAGAGGAAAGCCCGGGAGAGGGGTTTGATTTGCATTGCGCTTCCAGCAGTAGGGATCTCTGGAGCCTCCTATGTCTCTATGGGCAGCTGCCTCTGACACATCTAGCATGTGAGCTTCTCCTCAAGCATGAACATGCAGTGGAAGTGTGCCTCTGGCACCCACTGGTACCCACATGGAGGAAGCACAGCTCTCTCTTCACTGTGACATATGGCAGAAATTATCATGAGGTGAGAACATTAAAATATACACATTGGGGACAAAACAGATACGAAAGAAACATGTGGGAGTACAGCCATACTCCAATGTGAAAGAGGATTTTGGATGTAATACAGAACAGGCACCCAAATCAAAACCATATGAGATGCATAGCCTGAAATTGCAGGTAGCCACCCCTGCAGGAGCTGAGCCTGGAGAAGACTCTCACCAGAGCCAGGTGGACTTTACTGTTGTGTTACGAACAGGCAATGTGATGTATAGTACGTGTATTTGGACTCAGGTGCTGATGGTGTGCATTTTTGACAAGTTTGCAGATGACAACAAATTGGAGAACCTGTTGGTTCACTGACAGGTAAGTGTGTAATTCAGAGGGACCCAGAAGAATGGAAGAATGGCAGAAGAATGGAAGAATAGGCCAACAGTAACTTCATGAAATTCAGCAAAAGCTAGTGGCGCATTCTGCCCCATGGATGGAAAAGGCCTGTGCAACATCACAGGTTGGGGCCATCTGCCTGGGGAGCAGATCTGTGGGAAAGACCCTGGGGGTCCCAGTGGGCAGCAAGCAAGACATGGGCCAGCAGCACATCTTGGCAGTGATGATGGCCAATGGCAGCCTGGGCTGTGTGAACAGTGGCAGAACCAGAAGTCGAGGGGAGTTATCCCCCTCTGCTCAGTACTGATAAGACCACATCTGCCCACTCAATACAGGACAGACACCAATAAACCAGATGGAGTTCAGGGAAGGCTCCTGAGATGGTAAGGCTGGAGCATCTGCCCTGTGAGGAGAGGCTGGAGCAGCTGGGCTTGTTCAGCTTGGAGCAGAGATGGCTTGGGCTGAGTGTCGGACCTTACAGAAGCCCCCAGTGCCCATGGAGAGATCATTGCGGAGATGGTGCAGAGTGGAAGGATGTGAGACAACAGGCGTAAGTTGAAAAAAGAGAGCCTCAGCCTGGAATACATTTTCCCCATGAAGGCAGTGAGGCAGAGGCACAGGTTGCCCAGAGAGGCTTTCTAGTCTCCGTCCTTGAATGATTTCAAGACTGGATTGGATAAAGCCCTGAGCAGCCAGATATGACCTCAGAGTTGACCTGCTGTGAGCAGGAGGTTGGAGCCGAGGCTGACCAACTGGAAGTGGGATCATGCTCTGTCATACACGCTGGCCTTCAGTGACTGCTGAACACAGAGCCATGGTCTGTCCCCCATGAGACTAGCACACTGTGTGCAGGCTGCCCACCCTGGCCCAGGATGGCCACATGTATCTGACTGAGACTCAGGAGGTTTCTGTGGGTCATCAGGGCCCTGATGTCCATGTACACTGCCGGTAACTTCCTGTAAAGGCCGGGTTCACAACTGGAAGGTGACCTTGGTTGATCCAATTAAATTGTTGAGTATTTGAAGCAAAACTAAGCAAGACCAAACCCCATTAGGGGAAGCCTTTGTTCTGATGACACTTGTGGAGAGCATTCCTTGAGTTCATCTCAAACTTTAGATAAGTGACTAAGGCCACTCTCTTCAGTAAGAGTAATCAATTGCTTGAAATATGAACTTAAGCTGTTGCTGTTTGTTGCCTGAAAGCCTGGTGCTTTTACAGCCACCCGAACTTTCTCCCTGTGGAGCTGCAGTGACCTGTTGCGGTTCATTCCTGGTTAACACCACAGTTAGTGAGAGGGAGATTAAACATTTAATGGAAAAGTTTGCTAATTCTTTATTTCTAAATATGCTGTGTTAGGGAAGATCAGAGATGCAATGTGGCCCAGATTAAAGGTGATCATGAAAATCTGCTGTTATTAGCCCATCAACACATCCCCTGCACCGACCGTGGCCTGCTGTAGCTCCTCTTGTTCTGCAGATTGTCGTGAGACACACTGACCAGAGCAATGCTCTTGTGCACTTGATTAATTGCATCATGCATTAACCTTTCCACCAGGGCACCTCTCTTCTGAGAAGACAATTCCCCTCCTATATCCTCAGCTTCTATATGCACATCTGTAGGAAGCGTGAGGAAGGAGATTTGACCTTCAAGGATTATTGCTGTGCAAGGAACATAGGCGCTTTTTTGTAAAGCATGAAAAGTCAGAGAAGCTTGAAGTTCCTCTTCAGGAACAGCTCAGTAATATTTTGCTGCACTTGATTCAAATACAAAAGACCATTTTCTCACATCTTGGCTGATGTATAACTTGGCAGTTTTCTTGGAGTCTGTTGCTACAACACACAGCAAATATCAAACAGGTAACTGTGGGACAGGAGCCTTGGAGGAGCTGCACATAATTTTTCTACCAAGAGCCAATAATGCAATGCTGCTGTCTGAAGTCAGTGTGATGATGGGGCTAATGGCAGAAGTAGCTGTACATTAGTGGCAGAAAGCATTTTTGAGTAGGAGTGCAAAACCAGGCTGCAGTTCAGTGTAACATCCAGAGAGAACTTACAAATCTGGCTGAGAAAGACGTTTAATTCGTGGGTCCATTTAACCCTTACTTTTTAACATGAATTCTAGATATTGTTTGTTTCTGTAGGTAACACCTGGAAGTGGGCACAGTCCTGGCTGGTGCGAAGAGGGGTCAGTAGTTGTATGTTGCCATTGTGTCATGCAGCAGGACACATAAGCCAGGCCAGGCATTTCTAACGGAGGAGAGAAAGGTTGCATAGTTTACAGAGAAGAAATTTAATTATTTTCTGAATTCTTCATCCTGAAAGCTTAACATGTAATGGAAATTGGTACCGTTACTTCGGTACAAAAAGATGCAAACGCAGTGCATTATGAAGAGTAGCTATGACAACTGTTAGGATGATAGTGAGTGAAGGCAATTCTCCCATCATGCTGCATGAGACTGTCTAATTATTTTGGTATACCTTGTCTCCATCAATTGTATTTTTTTCCACTAATAGGTTCTAATATCTTTGGCTTTTTGTTTTGTTTTGTTTTCTACAGAGCCCAGCCCAACTCACAACTAGTGCTCCAAGGCCCTAGGATGAACTGGTGGTTGCTATTTTTTTCTGCTGTAACTTGGAATATCATTTCATATCTGTACTCACGTTCTGTGCAGTTTTGCACAACAATATCTACTGTTGCTGAGTTTTTTCCAAGGAACAGAGCTTCAGCATTTCCCCTGAAATGAAAATTTGCCAAAATGTCCATTCAGGGACTATTAAGATATCTTATTTCAGTAGTATCACTTTGATTCATTTTGGTTTGCCTTTAATATTTCCATTCAATATTAAACACAGTGCAGCTTATTTAACATTAAATGCTATGTACTGTATAACCCATTATTAACTCACTGTTTTATGACAGTAAACAATCATATTGAAATGCATCAAAACAACTCACTTGGAAGTAAAAAGTCACAGTGGACACAGTGGAGCATTTGCCTTTGTCTAAACAAAACCTGCAGCCATTTTTCTGTTGAAAGACTTGATGGGAATGGACATATTTCATTGAAATGCCCCACTTCCAGCTACAGCTTTCAGCAGAAAGCAATCTAAAACCAATCAAAAATATTTTCTGTAACTCCTTGTGAAATATTAGAGGACCTGGCTGACATGTACTGTAGCAACCTGGGTTAAAAAGACGGGTGCTACCCACCATTGAAAAGGTCCAGCCTTATGCGGAACTGAAATAAGAAACTACATAACTGTGCTAGCAGTGATGGGTTTGTCTAATCCCATGATGGGAGATGGTCTTCTGAGTTAGGCAGCAAAATGCCAACAAAGCACTGTGCACAGTGACAAACAATGGGTTCATTGTCCTGATCAGTAGTTTCTGATTTAAAATCCATCTTCTTTGTCCTTCTCTGTCCCAGAGGCAAACTCAAACCCACTCTGGACTGGTACAGAAATTAAATGAGAAGAGATATTTTAAAGGATTCCAGTCTAGACTTAAATAAAATGTAAGACATCAAGGGGAATAAAGAGTGCTGGAGAAATTGAATTGGACTCCTGCTTGAAGGCAAAACGCATTTACCAACTCAGGCTGGGGCTGAGATTTTCTCCCTGTGATACAGCTTTGCACAGCAGTCCAGGTGCATTACATGGCATGTTTTTACCCCTCCTGTTGCCAGAAGCAGGCAGCTGAAGCAGATGAACCCTTCGTCTTTTTTGGTAGAGCAATTTCCATGGTAGCACATAATTTCAAAAACAATGCATTATCTCTTTATGGCTCCCTAGTAAATAAAATAATTTGCTCTTTATGATGTACTTCTATATTTTGTTGAAAGGGTATTTTTTGCAAAACTATGAATGTACAAATGCTAACAACTGTCTTTGTGGCTAGCCCCACTATAATAGATCTATGATTAAGAAGTTGCTGAATTATTTTAATGTTTATTTATGCTTTCTGTCAATCCCCTCTGGTCTGCATCTTCGGCCCATTCTTTCCTATGTTCGAGCAAATCCTACATGACCTAATTTGCACACATAACTTCAGTTATTATCTCTATTTTGCTGACTCACAGTAGCCTTTCTATGGCCACATAAATTGAATTCTGTACCTTTGTAAATAATTGTTCACGGTGGAAGTTGTTTGGTGAAATTCTGAATCAGACTGAACTGTAAATTTTATTTCTGGCCTTAAAATCAATGAAGAACCTCATATGTAGCTGGATTTCATCAGTTACTGCTGACCTTCTGTCCTCTCTTAGGGCTCTGTAGCTGTTACTCTGCTGAATTATTCTGGATTTCCCCTCCCACTCAAATGTAGACTTAAAATTGAATTATTGTGCTTCTCTCTCAATCCTCTTCACTTCTTATACCCTATAATGGGGCCCCAAGTCAGCCAAAACTTTGAAGTGAATTTGCATAGAGATTTTCCATACAGTAAGCACTGCATAAAAAACAACTAGGACTTACCAACCCAAATGACTAGCTGATCTCCCCATATGCAGGTTTCCTTTAATCTTCTTCCACTTATGCATTTCTGTCTTTTTTTAATGTTCCTCCCTTAACTCTGCAACTTTACCAGAGCCTAAAAGCCTCTCCTTGCCCTTCCACCCGCAGCCAAGCTACAGCCAGGCTAACCATAGCTGTTCTCTTGCTCACCTGTGGAAAATGCAGAGGACTCTGCTTACCCGCTGACTGACAGGAAGATTTTCAGAGTAGGATCCATTGTGTGTCAAGCACAATAAAATTTAAAGTTGCAATAAAAGATTGCAATGATTTAATCACACTGAATTTCAATTCAGCAGCCTACTGCACCTATTAGTTTTGGCACATTTATATTCTTGGGACATGTTCCAGAGCTCTTTGAAAATAACTGAAGATTTTTGATAGGATATAGGTTATGGCTTAAGTGTTGACTTTCCAAATGACATTAAGAAGGTGCTAATTGTCAATCTTTTTCTTGTTGGAGTGGAACAGAAGAAACATGTCACTATCTTTGTCAGATCTGCTACTTAAAAGTGTGCTCCCTGAAAATGTCTCTACACCAAAACTATGAAGCCTATCAGCATTTACTGAGAACTTGCATGATGAAAGGTAGGAATAGATTTTGTGTTTTTCTGCTTTCCTTGGTAATTTTGGAACAAAACTCTTCAGTTTTCCATCTATACAACTTCTAGATGCCATAGAATTTATTACAAAACCAACTGATGCCGACACCTTTTTCATTCGACTCTTACAAGTAGAAAGGTTACATTTGCATGAAAGTAAATTTGCATTTTCCTATTTACAGAACAAATATAACTATATACAAAGCAGAAATGAAAATGCCTTGTTGGTTATTAACCTCTTCCACATGTGATATGCAAGGCTTTAATATATACGGAGTTGCTTTTAACAGCACTCTTACAATTAAAGCTCTGTGGAATGCTTGAAAAACATGAAGGTAGATATGTAGAAACATGAGCTGGAGCATCCTTAACAGCAGAGTAAGAGCAAGAAGACACCTGTTTTTCACATTTTTTAAAACATTAATTACCTTTCTGTCTGCAGGATTTTGGACCTGACCCTTAAATCACAGCAGCAGAGCTTTAGCATGAAATTCAGCTGATCAAACTTGGGTGTCTGTTGCTGATTTAGGTGCCCTGGGGTATCCAAGAGAGTTGCATGGGGCTGTCAGATATTACAGAGGACCTGTGAAAGACTCTTTTCTTCTGGGATAGCCACTGGAGGTGGGATACTTAAGAGCAGCTCAAGATGCTTTGCTGTAGGCAAGGGTTAAGCCCCTGGTCAATCAAGTCAGTGGAGCGTAGATAACCATGTAGGTCCCTATCTATTTTATGGTGAGCTGAGTCTCTCTCTTGGCTCCTTGACTGGCTTGGTTATATCTCCACTGACTTCGTTATACCTCCACTGACAAAACAGGGAGCAGATATACCTAGTGCACATGTAGACTTCTAAATTTAGCCATATTAGACTGTGAGCTGAATCCTACCCAAAGAGTTGAAAACATAGCTGTGCCAGAACTGGCTTACTGAAATTTCCATTTTCTGGTTTCATCAGCCAGCACTGGAATGTCTTTCTTTGGTATATAATTTTATCCAGAGCAACGGGTGAAAAATGTTCTGGTTTCTACTAACTGCTGTCAATTCCTCATTTGTTCTCAGCTGGGATATGGCTGCTGCTGTTTGCTCTTTATTTTGGGAATCCACAGAAAATTGTTTTTCTTCCTTCTCTCTTACCCCTACCCCTCTTTCCAAACATAGAATCATAAAATCATTTAGGTTGGAAAAGACCTTCAAGATCATTGAGTCCAACCATAAACCTAACGCTGCCAAGTCCACCACTAAATCATGCCCCTCAGCACTACATCTATCTGTCTTGTAGATACCTCCAGGGATGGTGACTCCACCATTTCCATGGGCAGCCTGTTCCAATTCTTGATGACCATTTCAGTGACGAAATTTTTCCCAATATCCAATCTAAACCTCCCCTGATGCAACTTGAGGCCGTCTGTTCTTGCCCTATCATTTGTTACTTGGGAGAAGAGACTGACCTCCACCTCCTTACAACCTCCTTTCAGGTAGTTGTAGCGAGTGATAAAGTCTCCCCTGAGCCTCCTTTTCACCAGGGTAAACAACCCCAGTTCCCTCAGCCATTCCTCATAAGGCTTGTGCTCTAGACCCTTCACCAGATTCATTGCACCAGACACCAGCACCTCAATGTCTTTCTCGTACTGAGGGGCCCAAAACTGAACACAGTATTTGAGGTGGGGCCTCACCAGTGTCAAGTACAGGGGAATGATCACTTCCCTAGTCTGGCTGGCCACACTATTCCTGATACAAGCCAGGATGCTGTTGGCCTTCTTGGCCACCTGGGCACACCGCTGGCTCATATTCAGCCGGCTGTCAACAAACACCCCCAGGTCCTTTTCTGCTGGGCAGCTTTCCCCAAGCCTGCAGTGTTGCATGGGGTTGTTGTGACCCAAGTGCAGGACCCAACACTTAGCCTTGTTGAACCTCATACCATTGTCTTCAGCCCATTGATCCAGCCTGTCCAGATCCCTCTGTAGAGCCTTTCTATCCTCAAGCAGACCTACACTCCCACCCAACTTAGTGTCATCTGCAAACTTACTGAGGGTGCACTCAATCCCCTCACCCAGATCATTGATAAAGATATTAAACAGAACTGGCCCCAATACTGAGCTCTGGGAAACACCATTTGTGACACATCCTTCTCTTCTTTGGGTCTATTATTCCCTCTCTCTATCAGATACATAAATTGATGTTATCTGTTTTAATTTGACACTATATGTTAATAATTTCAGGTGCTCATATTGATTGGGGCTATTGTTTACCACCCGTAGCAGAGTGGCATCCAATGTTTTACAATACTATTGGCTGTCAGGGGAAGATGCTGGCTGACAAAGAGCAGGTTTGCTAAAGAAAAGTGCATTGCAACATCTGATAGAGACCTGCAGAGACCATTAATCTACATCCATTTTACTATAAGCTTCTTATTTCAAAATACTCTGTGTTCAGAGGAACACTGGGACAGATGGAGAAGAATGGCTAGAAAAGCCCGGGGTATTTACTGTAATGCTGTAGACACAGCCTCCTACCTGGTGATATTGCTGTTGCACTAAATGTGTTTTTCAGCTTAGTGTTTGTTAAACAAAAACAGGGGCTCTTTTATTTAGCAGCTCATTCCATGGAGCTTTTTGTTTGCAGGGTCTAAGTATGCTGTTGATGTCCCGGGCAGCATTTTCTCTGCCTCGCAGGAAATTACTCTAATGTAAAAGGCTGGGTACAAGCTATTCCAGAGATCGTAATAGCTGTCATGCTGGCTCACACAGGCACCGCACTATCACTGTAATAGTCTTGAAAGCTTCTCAATAGGTAATGCCAACTAAACTCAAATGTGTTAGATCTCCCTGCATTATCATTACAGAACACTCTGCCATCAGAAAGTTGGTTGCAACAAGTGAGAATGGGATCAAAATACTACGTTCTGCGCATTTATGCTCTGTCAGATATTTTTTGCCTTTATACAAAATAATTCCCCTTGAATGTCATCTAGGTACATGAATATTGTGGATTCCATGCAGATTTATGAAGGCTTGATTCATTTATATATAACTCAATTTCTTCTCAGCTGCTAACGTGAGGAGGGAATTGTATTTGTGTACATAGATTCTGCTCAGCATATGGTCCACAGCCAGCAGCAGATAACACCTCCCAGCTGTTGTATCCTCCAGGGCTGCTCCCACAGATTATTCAGTCTCTTCAGTGTCTGAGTGCATTTCCCATAAAGCTCACCCATAAGGGGGTGAAAAAATGGCTGTTTGCAACAGACACAAGATTAAAAAAACCTCTCTAATGTAACACACAAATAGTTGTGTGTCGGTACCCTCTGTTATGCTGGTATGAAACTGTAGAAACTCTGTTGACCTTGGTAGCATCTATTTTAACCTTACTCCCGATTAGGGATGGAAGGAAGAATGTGTTTGGTGGTGCTGGATTCTTAGCTGACAAACAGGATTCTTGGTCCGCTGTGAGCAACAGGAGAAGATTACTTTATTCCTCCCCTGCTTGTCCGGTGTAACCCAGTTTGGACATCTGTGAAAGGTGAGAGCATGGGTCAGTTTTCCAGTTTCTACCTCTTTTCCCAGTTCTCAATAACAGCTACCAATAACCAGGACAATAGTTTCTCCGCTATGTGCCTGTAGCAGCTGAAAAACAAAATGAAGGTCCGACACAATTTCTTATGTGTTACTGCAAGTTGCAGTCACTACAGAACAGATTCAAAGTGGTGACTTGAAATCGTGTTTTCTTCCCCACTATCTTCCTTCCAAGATCTAGCACATGATGTTATGTGTCATTTATAGGTTCAGCAAAACAAGTTTGCCCTTTTTATTTCTAATGCTTTTAACGATCACCAGGGGTTGGGTAAATTTGCTGGCGTCACAC
Source organism: Charadrius vociferus (assembly GCF_000708025.1). Classification (NCBI taxonomy): domain Eukaryota; kingdom Metazoa; phylum Chordata; class Aves; order Charadriiformes; family Charadriidae; genus Charadrius; species Charadrius vociferus. Next base: position 3,282,441 of record NW_009649705.1, read on the forward strand.
CTTCTGCAGCTGCCTATTATGACTAACTCAAGTTTGGTATGGCTCTCACTGGCTTCCTTTGTGCAGTGCTTTGTTTAAATTGGAGAGTAATATTACTTCTTATTGGCATAAGTTTACATCTTCAGAACGCCATACGTTGGCTGAGACTAATCTAATTTATTCCTTGCTGACAGGAATATGAGAGGGACTGTCACTTGCTAGTCTCAGTATGAAATGTGATTTCATGCTGACTCTCCCCAAAAATGCAAAGCCAAGCAAGAGTGTTACAGAATGGAGATATTTTAAAGATCATGACAGTTGGGAACGTTTTGCATTTTGCTCAGACTTTTTCAGACTTTGATGGTTTTGTTGTCTTTACAGTCTTAGAACAGCCTCGTTGATTTATCATTCTTGTTGGATTTAACTCTCTAGGATCTAATGTTTGCAAGCTTGGAGAGCCTGTATGCTTCGGTAATTGTTTTAATTGAAGGAGATTTGGCACATTGTGACACTGGAGTAGCCTTTTTGTGGATCAATAATTAGGTTAGGCTGGAAGTGAAAATTTTAGCTTGAAGTCTTCACCCTTATCACCAGAGTACATTCGTCTACCTCATAGACACAGTGACACCCTTCTTAAGAAGGGGACTTTATAGATGAGCATCTCTTGCATGATCCAGGGCATACCTGATTCCCTTAGATGCCAGTTACTGCATGACTTAAATGGGAAAACAGGGTTTGAGGAGGTTCTTCAGACTAGCAATAAAGTGTAGATACCAGATTGCAAAACTGCTGTATTCTGGAAGCAAGCAATACTTTCTTGTCTGCTACTAGGAAAATCACTCTTAGTAAAAAGATTTAGTTGCCTGACTCATCTAGTGGCCTTCTACCATGGAGTGGCTGCATCAGTGGATAAGGGAAGAGCTATTCATGTCATCTACCTGGACTTCTGTAAGGCCTTTGATGCAGCCCCCCCCAACATCCTTGCTGCTAAATTGGAGAGATATGGGTTTGACAGATAGAGTGTTAGATGGATGAGGAATTGGTTGGATGGCCACATCCAAAGAGTTATAATCAATGGTTCAATGTCCAAGTGGAAACTAGTAGCAAGTGGTGTCCCTCAAGTGTCTATATTGGGACCACTACTATCTACATAGGCAGTGGGGTTGAGCAAGTCGGCAGATGACACCAATCTGAGTGGTGCAGTTGATAAGCTAGAGGGAAGGGATGCCATCCAGAGGGACCTGGACAGGCTTGAGGAGTCGGTCCGTGTGAACTTCATGAAGTTCAACAAGGACAAATGCTCTCTTTCAGTACTTTCTTATCTCTCAGATACTGCAAAGATGCTTTTCTGCAATCTGAAAATCACATTTAGTAGTTGAGAAGAGAATTTCTGTCTACTGACAATTACAAGGAGTGTGTTTAACACTTATTAACTGGATAGCCAGTAGTCACCTGAAATGTGACAGGGAAAAAGGAAGAGTGCAGCTGATTTTTACTTAGTTTTTTTGACAAAAGTTTGACATTTTAAAACGTGTGACAAAATGCTACAGCTCTGGAGTAGAGTGCTGTCATGCAGATTCTGTACAAGACTGAAATAAATATATACTTAAATGAATTTTTCCCCTCATTTCCATTTGCATAACTAATCTTAGATATTGATTAAAGGCACTGTTCTTACTAGAAAGAATGGATTCAACAAAAGGTGCTCTGTTGCTGTTCAAATATTGAGTACGGTAATGTAGGCAGGCCAACTTCAATTCTCTGCTCTACGGTGATTTCCTGGGCGAGCAGGAGCAGGCTGAAGCAGTTAAAGTTTAGGGTCCTCTCTGTCTCCTGGAGTTCAAAGCTTGTCTGTGGGTACAAACCTGCATGCAGAGCCTGAAAGTTGTGCTGGAAGCTGCCTAAGCAGCTACTTACGTGAGGAGTGTGGTCTCAGATTATAGTCAGTAGTGGTGAGGTTCACCTATGTGGACACCTCCAGCGTGGGTACCTGTATCGGAGCTGGTAATTCGCTGCTGTCTGTTTAGTCAGGGTAGACATACAGACATGTCTGAGCACTTCATGAGGAAGTGAGCTGCTCTGGAGATCTCATGGGAATAAGGTGCCTCTGCCTTGCACCTGGTTTGCAGTGGAGCTTTCATGGGAGCTAGATGCTCTCCTTCTACGGGCACAGAAAGCTACACTTGAGTACAGAGGGAACTCCACTATGCAAAATAGAAAATCAAATGCTTTTAGGAGCCCTATCTATTTATTTATTCTTCATTTCTTTGCAGTCTATAGTGCAGAGGTCACTGTGTTGGGCTTTGTTGGACTATGTCCGATCTATGTTTTATATGGATTTAAATTATGGTGCATCTACACTGGCAATAGGTTTGCTCTGTGTTTCCCTCCAGAGCTTTGCTCCCCTGTTTGTTCAAAATGCCCATGTGCTAACTTGTGCCTGAGAATACTGCTTGGAGTAACGGGGTTGTTCTCTCTGGGAGGAAATCAACACACAGGTGAATCACAGGATAGCTGAGCCTGGAAGGCACCTGTGGAGGTCCTGGGGAACCTGCTCAAAGCAGGTTCCCCAGGACCATGTCCATTTGGATTTGTAATATTTCCA
>NW_009649706.1:0-6077 GCF_000708025.1 Charadrius vociferus
GCGAGTGGGCCGAGGCTGGGCCAGAGGGGGAGACACAGCAGGGAGAGCCAACCCAAACACAAAGAGAAGGTCTGTGGGTGCTGGGAGACAGCAAGTGCCCATGGGAAGGGCTGCAGACCCAAGGCGAGGCCCCACTGCATGGACAGTAGAGGACAACCTGGCCGCTCGCTTTCACTCCCCAGGAAAGCTCAGCGGAACGGGAGAGGACACAAAGGCAGCCAGGGGCATGCCAGGGACACGAGCGAAGGGGCTGAGGGCAGGGCTGGGGTGGGCCCAAGGGAGCAGCTCTGCCACAGTCATGCTCTTGGGCCCCGTGGTTTCACGCAATCTCCCCGTGCTTTGGAGAGCAGAGTCTCCTTTTGGGAGCACTAAGCAGGAGTTCAGCATGATGAGAGACCTGCCTGCCTGCGTCCATCCGTACCTGCCTCTTTCAGAGCCCAGTCAGACATCCATGTGCTTGCAGACATCCTCTCTCTCATTTGCTGAAGTTGCTGGAAAGACACAAAGGAACAGGGGAAATGACCACAGCAACCTCGGCCAGGGGAAGGGGCTTTACAGTGGAGAAGGTCAACAGGCTGCCCCTGGCAAGGGATGGGTGCGTGGGCCCAGCAGGACAAGCCCACCCGCTGGCCCAAGAAGGGTCTTGTGTGGGGCCCTGCTGTCCCAGCCCTCTTTACCAGAGTGCATAATCACCTTCTGCATAGCGTTGATCTCTGCAGCCAGGCACGCCACCTCATTCACCAGCTCTTTTGTCTCTGGGGATTGTTCCCTGCAGTCACCAGGAAAGCAGATCTTGTCAGAGAGCTGCCCAGACCCTCCCAGAGCCCCCAACCTCGGGAGGAGCAGAGACAGAGGTGTGCTCCAGCCACCTTTTCTTTCCCTGACCTGTGAACGCTTCCCTCCCCCTCCATGTTGAGCAAAAGGCCCAGGCAGGAGCAAAAGGCACGAGCCCTGGGCGCTGTGCGAGTGACTGCAAACAGCACGGGCTCATCTGCCGCTACCCCACCAAACGTGCTGCAGGTCAGGAGAGAGGAGAGGGCTCTTACCACAGGGACCTCACATCGGCTGCCACCTGCCCCAGCAGCACCTGAAAGAGAAAGGCTCGCCTTTTGAGTCCCAGAGCTGCCGGGGCTTTCCAGGGCCGGCGGCTCTAGGAAGGCACAGCAGGAGCGGCTGTGGATTCTCTGGGTCACCCCCTGCAACTGCAGGACCGGGTGTTTTACCCACCCAACCACCCACCCGTAGCCTGCAGGGCTCTTCTGCGGGCCTCTCCTGTCCCACAGCAGCATTCACTGACCCGCGGCACAGCCTCTGCCCACTGCGTATACACAAGCATCAGGATCCCGCACCAGGCAGCAGCTGTAATGCACATCACCAAGAGAGAGTTAATTGACTCGGGTTTCTAAGGATCCCTGTAGCCACGCGGTGTTCCCCCACCCCCCGTTGGCAAGAGGCTGGCTGAGGACATGGCGAAAGGGTGCAGAGAGAGGTTGTGGCTCCAAGCAGGGACCCTCTCCCTGGGCCTCAGGGCTCTGCACAGCCCTGGTTGCTGCACACGCTTGGTGCCCCACAGCTACGCCCCATTTCCCCTCCTGCTCTGCGTGCAGCGAGCATCTTCAGAGCTCCCTGAGCTGCAGATGTGGGAGGCTGGAAGGGTCCCACTAGCTCCTCTCCCTCACCCTGAGGCTTGCACTCCGAGCCTCCATGCCTCCACTGGCAGCAGGCGAATACTCACTGAGAGCAGCTAGGCCCATCAAGGACATAAACTGTAAGAGCCTCCTCTTTTTCAAGGTGATGATCTCTTTCCTGAAAGAGTATGTCCTGGGGTTAGCAGTGCCCAAGGGCAGAGCCCCGCACAGGGGGATCTTCATTTACAAGCTGAGGAACACTAGTTTGGGAGGAGCCGGGGTCTCCTGGTGGGGAGCACCACCAGCCTGTACTCACAGGGTGGAGATGCCTGTGCTAATGCATCTCTGGACGGAGGAGACCAGAGCCATCACCAGACGGAAGAGCAACCCTGTGCAAAGAAATGGAGAAAAGCCTGAGGAGCCTTTTGGAGGACACGGGTCCAGCGCATGCCAGATCCCTGCAGGGAGCTGGGCACTGGTCCTCCCTCCCTGGGGCACGGCCAGGGCTATGCCCAGTAGAGCCGGGCAGCTGGTTACACCCTGGGAGCGGGGGACGCAGGGCCAGGCAGGATCCCCTCGCAGGCAGGCAGCGCACCGATGGCGTGCCTGGGGAAGGAGGGTGGCATGAGCGCTGGGGTACTCCGTGGTTACTGCAGTATCCCACAGAGATGGAGACATCTTAGCCAGCTCCATCACGCTCACGCAGGCGAGGTGGGCCCAGGCCTCCCTCCAGGCAGGGTGATGCTGCTTCTGCAGGGCTGTGGCTCCCGGCCGAGCCAGGCAGGCTTGCTCCAAACATGGGGGGAAAGGCAGCACGGAACTTACACTCCTCTTCGGCAGCCCTGCAGCGTGCAGCCCAGCTGCCCCTGGCTCCTCTCCTCCGACGGGCAGCCCCTCGTGCTCTCGGAGCAGCCTTTCTCCTCCTCATCCTGGCAAGCAACGAAGCTGTCCCGCAAGCTTCGGTGCCCTCCTTCAGCCGCGGGAGTGTTGCCTGTCCGGGCAGACCTCCTCCTGGAGAGAGCCGGGAGGAGAACACCTGCCACAGGCACACAGCCAGCAGCACACTGCGAGCTCCTTCCAGACCCACAGCTTATGCCCACAGTGCCCGACCTCACAAAGGCCTGGGCCCGCACGGTGTGAGGTCATGGCTGTGACATCACAGGCAGAGCTCTGAGGGGGCAGAGGGAGACCCCGCCGCCCACTTGGCGCTGTGCTTTGCGTTTCTCACTAGACAGTGCTGAAAACACACCGCGGTTTTAGCTGGTGCTGAGCAGCGCCCGCAGAGCACCAAGGCTTCCTCTGTTTCTCTCCCAGTGTCCCCGAGCGAGTGGGCCGAGGCTGGGCCAGAGGCTGGGAGGGGACACAGCAGGGAGAGCCAACCCAAACTGTCCCAAGGGGTACTCCATGCCGTGTAACGTCATGCTCCGTGACACAGCCTGCGCCTTTGGCCTTGCCAAAGTAGCCATTGCTCGGGCAGCGGCTGGGCATGGGTCTGCTGGGGTCAACCTGCCGCAGCCTGTGTAGAGAAAGGAGGGTGTTCGCTGCGTGCTTTCTTGTCTCCATCAAGAACAGGTCTGTCAATTGTTTTCAGGTAGTTTTACATGGTACATTTGAAGATTAACATTTCTTCAAGGACAGATTTGTCTCCCTATAAATCTTCCTATCCAAAACCTATCATATTTATTTGTTCCAAACATACAACTCCTATAACACCCAGAAGACTGAGCTCGTAAATACTGTATGGCATATTAACACTGTAAACAAGATTTTTTTGGTTGGAATCCCTGTCCAACCAGGCCTGGGGTTATACTATTGGTTCTGCATTAGAGCACACCTATTTCAATAAATCGAAATGTCACTAAATGGCTCACCAATTATGTAAGCATAGAACAATCCCATGTCTGAACTGACAAGCAACCGAGGTTTCCCCTCATTTAGGGGCACACCAAGAAGGAGTTTTTTTGATGTTTTGAACAACTGCCGTATCAGTGTTGTCACTTCAGGTCTGCTGATGCTCCAACAGATCTGCGTCCTGGCAGGAAATGAAAAGCCCTTTACGCCAAGGCATAGTTATAGACGTTCCCTTGCTTCCTAGCATTTATACCTCCAACAGCACTGTTAGCCTTTCACAGCCTTTCAGGCAGTGTGCTGGGACAACACACATTCTGACGCTTGCAACTTTTGCTTGTTCCTCTTTGCCCAGCCAGCCTTTATTTACTGTGGGAACTTTCTGTTCTCCCTTCCTTGCTCCCAGCTAGGTAGTTACTCTTTCCTAAAGAAAACAGAGTCTTTTCCTACATTCCTTAAACTCTGCCCAAAAATAGATAGCCAGGCACCTCTTAGGAACCTCACAAAGCCAGGCCACCACTTCAGTTAAGGGAAAATGAACACATGACCCCTCTACTGCTCTCCCCAGTCTTCAACCTGCCTCATCCTACTCTGGAAAGACATTATGCTCTTCCAAAACTGCTTTCCCAACTAATTCCTGGGAAGATCCACCTACCCTTCCCTCTGCTGCCTATTTCATAATTTATTCCCATGCCACACAAGCTACCCTCTTCTAAATAGATCCAGCCAGAGAATCCAGGACCTCATCTTGATCCTCCTTTGTTTCACTGGAAGGCCTCACAGCTGTAAGATTTGACCTGTAGCAGCTCAGCTGCTGATGTTGGCTAATTCTTTTTTCAAATTTCTTTCATTATGTTTCTCTGCTGGAATTCAGGGGAGAACACTTAGTGTCTCACTATGTGCACGGAGCACAGATCAAGATTGCATCTCGTTTGAGGCCTTAAAAGTACCAGTAATAGAAATACCAGCAGAAGACAAAAAGACTCATCACTTCTCTAGGATTGTATTACTACCCTTCCTCCGCCAAGGAATTTCAGTTCGGTGTTTCCTTGCCTCAGCTAGCTAAGGATGAAATGGAGTGGGCTAGTGTGGGACAGCACTCCAGTTTATTTTAAACAAACAAAACACAGCAACTTTCTTCACAGTTCTTGTGGAAATTAGTATATCATAGGGGATATGAATAGCTTGTGAACCCCTCATGGGTTAGCACCAACTATCAAATGTGGGCTCTCGCTGCTAAAAAACCTGCACAAATATACTATTGGCCTTATTTCCAAAAAGACCTTTATGAAACAGATAGACATTCTTGCTGAGGGACTACTATGATGTCCTGGTGACTACAGCCTTGAAATCCTCCTTACTACAGTAATAAATGTGTGACTAAGGAGGTAAAATGTGATTTAGGCTGCAGCCAACATAAAGGACAGAAGAAAACATTAACACCACGGAAATCTCATTTGAAACTTTTTCTGTGCTTTCACCTAACACAGCAGCTTACAGAAAGGCAAAACTGGCTTATTATAGCAGCTTTCCAGTACTTAAAGGGGGCCTACAGGAAAGACGGGGAGGGAGTCTTCATCAGGGCTTGTAGTGATAGGACAAGGGGTAATGGTTTTAAACTGAAAGACTGTAGATTTAGGTTAGATATTAGGAAGAAATTCTTTACTCTGAGGGTGGTAAGGCACTGGAACGGGTTGCCCAGAGAAGTTCTGGATGCGCCATCCCTGGAAGTGTTTAAGGCCAGGTTGGATAGGGCTTTGAGCAACCTGGTCCAGTGGCGGGGGGTTGGAACTAGATGATGTTTAAGGTCACTTCCAACCCAAACTGTTCTATTATTCTATGATACATAGACTGTAGACTGGTTTATCAAAACAACAAATGACAAATTATTGCACACTGATCAGAAAAGCTGAGTTGGCAAGCAGCTAAAATGAGGTCTAGTTCCTGCACAGTTCCTGTAAAGCATCCCTATCATGGTTTTTAAAAAAAAAAAAAAAAAATTTAGTCTCTAGAAAAAAAAACAACAACTCATTAAGAAAAAAAAAGTGTTGTTATTTGTAAGAAAAATGATCTGACCTTTTCTGTTCATGGCTGATGATGCCAAGCTGGGAGGTGCTGTTGACTCTCTTGAGGGATGAGAGGCCTTGTGGAGGGATCTGGATAGACTGCAGCACTGGGCAATCATCAGCGGCATGAAAATGAACAAGGACAAATGCCGTATTCTGCACCTATGATGGAGTAATGCCAGGCACAAGTACAAACCGGGAGAGGAGTGGCTGGAGAGCAGCCCTTTGGAAAGGGATCTATCTGGTGGGCAGCAGTCTCAGTATGAGCCAGAGGTGTGCCCTGGCAGACAACAGGGCAAACCACATCCTGGCGTACATCAAACGCAGCATCACCAGCCGGTCAAGAGCTGTATTCAGCACTGGTGCAGCCTCACCTGCAGTACTGTGTGTAGTTCTGGGCCCCACCGTTTAAGAGGGATGTGAAGGTCCTCAAATGCATCCAGAGGGCAAGGAGGCTGCTGAAAGGGCTGTAAGTCACATCCTATGAGGAGTGGCTGAGGACTTTGGGCTTGTCTAGTTTGGAGAAAAGGAGGCT
>NW_009649706.1:7087-20279 GCF_000708025.1 Charadrius vociferus
TAAAAGCGGGTTCTTCAGTCAAAAGTTGCAGAGTTGGCGGGCGCTGCGGAGGCCCAGATTCCCACAGCCATAACGGGTCGGGCGTGAGCCTCTGATTTTTAGCTGGGTTTGCCCCAAATAGTGGTAAAGGCGAGAGGCGTGAAAGCCATTTGCTTGTCGTTTCTGAAAGCTTCCGAGCCTGCGGGCTCCTCTGGGGGAAATCTTGCTTAGGGAGTACCCTCTTCATTCCAGTGCAGAAGCTGCAGCACCCCAAAGTAAAATTCCTCGTGTGTCTGAAGTAAGAAAGCAGTAGGGTAGAGATGGGGGAAGAGACGTTGCTGTGGCATTCAGTTATTTTTTGGACAAGGTGTGAAGTTCAGAACAGGGTTAGGACCAGCATAGACACTAGTCTGCCTCTGGAGGAGACTGCAGCTTATAGCTAGAAATTCTCCTCGAAACTGTCAAAACGGTCGTGTGTGTGCTTAAGTTAACACTTACTGTGACCCAAAGCATTTATTATTGCCATGGGATGTTTGGTGGTGGTGAAGTTGTATGTGATTTAGGCTGCAGCCAACGTAAAGGACCGAAGGAAACATTAGCACCACAAAAACCTCATTTGAAACTTTTTCTGTGCTTTCATCTACCATAGCAGCTTACAGAAAGGCAAAACTGGCTTAGTTTTTGCCATGGTTTTTTTAAGAGGTGTTCGAATTGCCTTTTTCAAGTATGGGTTAAAATGTAAACTGTAACTGTAACAGAAAAATAATAACAAGAAACCCTGATTTGTGTTGATGATACAACATGCAGTTCTCTGCTTTTCATGACTGGAACATTTGCAATGAAAACTTTTCTACAGGTTTGTGCTCCAAGAGGGAAATGGGTATTTGCAGTGATGCAGTCCTGCCCTGGAAGAGGTCTCAGATCTCTCATATAAACTTAAGTTTAGAAACTATGATGACAGAGGGCAGAATCAGCACTGTGTGACTGGGGCAATAACCATATCATGCAAATATTGACAAACTGTAATTTCTGCAGGTAGCTCTTTGGTTTAAATGTTTATGCATCCTAGAATCTTACATAGGAAGAAAAATCCGATTGCTGTTTTAAGAAGTAACACAGGGTTATTGCTAAGGAAGTTCTGCAACCTGCTGACAGTTACACAGGTGCTGTTGGCCCTTAAAACTACCTGGGTTTTGAGCTCTGCATATATTCACATGTTTTCCGTGATACTGAGTCTGTAGCAGCTTGGGATACCTAAATACTAGAATACTAGCATATTCCTCCCCCCCCCCTTTTTTTTTTTTTTTTGAACATGCTTGTCCTTCCCGGTGTCTCAGAGCGAGAGTGCGCACAAACAAGAGAAACTGAGGAATTAGTTCCACACGAACTGCTATAGTGTACACAGTAAGCAAGAAAGGAGGTAATGGGGAGACTTGTGTTCCTCTAGCTTTTATTATGTCAATTACAGTTTTGGAAATGGAAAATGTGAAAGTCTGCAGGTAGCTAATTGTGTTTGTGGAACCACTGTGCAGCAGCAGAACTTCACATCTGTATGTCCCCTTCTTTTAAACTAAGACTTTTACAGAGAATAAGATGTTATTAGCTTACTATGCTTAAATATATGACATCCTGTTTGCTAGGATGTGTATGCTTTGCTTCATACTGAGCAAAATGTAAATTGTCAAAGGTTTTATCCTGGGCTTGATTGATCCCTCAGGCCACTGTGGTCAGAAGTGTAAATTTTTATCACTGGCTGTGTGTCGGGGAGAGGACTGTCGCTAGTCCAACGGTTGCATCAGGGGGGAGGGTGCACCTCAATTGATTTGAGATGCCTAAAAGCATGGAGGTTCAAATTAACATCTCTGTTTTTATAGTAAATTGCCTTTTCTCATGTGATAGAATTATACCACAACAAGTAGGTGAGGGTAGACTTACTGTTGTGAGAGGCAGGAAAGGGAAAATGTACAAGTATTGTGTTGAAGGGTCCTTTTTTTTTTTTTTCCCCAGGAATAAATGTAAGGAATCTTAAAATTTTGTCTTTGTTCTATTCCTCAGATTTTGAAGCAAGTTTTATTCGCCTGATTGACAAAGTGACCAATGGCTCTCGGATTGAAATAAACCAAACAGGTGAGATCTGTTCTCTCTTCCTCCTCTGTTCTGGTCTTCCAGGCTGTATGAGTTGCTGCAATGAAATCAGAGTTTTGGCTTGACAGAAGTACGTGTTCAGATAGCATTGACTGACAAGACCAGAAATAACCAAGCTGAGAAGTTTTGTAGTAATTGATCACCTGCAAGAAGACCAGCACTCCACCATAATGCAGAGAATTAAGCAAACTGTATTCCTTAAGAATTAAAATTAGTATTTTGTTTGGTATGCAGGATTTTGTAGTGGAGGAAGGTCCCTCTGAACCAGAACGTATTTTTGTAGAAGGCAATGTTTGCCATCTACAGAGGCAAACTTCTGAGCCAGACTGCTTGTCTAGTGACCCTCAGAAAAGAGTGTCACACCCCACTCAGAAAAGAGGTGGTGGGGGTGGTGGGAAGTGACTCAGATTCTAAGGTGACACATCTTTCAAGGTCTATACAAAAACATTAATTAGATCCCCACAGTGATTAATATATGTCTTAACTAGGTCCACGATAAATTGTGGCAAGCGGTAAAACAAATTATGGCAAGTCGTGAGGTGCACCTTGTGTTACTGAACAATTATAAGGGAAAAGAGAAAACAGAGGCGGGGGGGGGCAGGGAAGAGAGGGAGAGAAAGAGAGAGAGATAAAGAGATCACCGGTCCTGATCTCCAATGGGGGTCTCAGGTTCATAGGAGTGCTCCTCCGCGTGGATTCCCCTTTGTGGTACTAATTTTCCCCTTTTGTATTTGCGGTAGCAGTACAACCCACTGTACAGCTATGCTGGCAGTTTTGTCTCAGGTTCCACCCCCCAGGTTATGTATAGCATGATCTGGGTGGAGAGATGAGTGCTATAGTCATATGTTTAGCGTGATCTTGATAATCTTCATTAGCATATGCAGCATATTTCGTGGATAATGAGGCAAAGGTCATTCATTGGACACAATGCCCCCAAAACCAGACAACTAACAAGCTTCAAAAGTTGACCACAAAGTCCTGTCTTCACAAGATTTCTCCCCGCCCCCCAGACTCATCCTGTCTTATTTAAAGTTTTCTCACCTGAGTCACACAAGAGGTAAACAAATGTTAGTGTTACCAGTTCTTTGAGCATAAGGCCTAGTTATCCAGACTCCACATTATGCAGCCCTCCACATTATCCACCCCTTGACTATAGCTGTATCTCAAGGTGCTTGTGAGTGCTTGCAAGTGTTTGAGACATTCTTCAGTGAAACTCAGAGGGCCTTCCCCCCCTCTCCTTATCTCTTCAGGATGCTTCTCTCAGTCTTTGTTTGGGGAGTTTACAAATTGGCTCTTACAAAGGGGTTGGTTTGAGCGAGAAGCATCTCACATAAAAATCTCATCTGGTTCTTATCCTCATCTTTATTTTTTTTTCCGAAGGATTTTAAGGGTTATGGTTGGTCAGCAGAGCAGATGAACTACCACCAGATACGCTGAGACAGTGATGACCTGGTGGCCTGGTGAAGATTTATCTGCTGTGGAGGATAATAATTGCTTGTATTGATATTTTGGGGATTGCTAAGAGTTCCTTGATTTTTGGGGAGGAAGGGAAAGGAGAAATGATGCACCAGACAGACAGACGCCCATGCGTTGGCCGTTTTATTAGCTGCAGACGTAGAAACAGCCTGCTGGAAGTGCTACCAGCTTTCATAAATTGTTCTTTCTCCAATTTGCCTGTATAACTAGCTGCAAAGTGTCTTTATGTTGTAGTGATGACCAGTGTGCTGACAGTGCTCTGATTTGCTTTGCTTTATTGGTATCTTCCCCAGGTACTACCTTGTATTATCAGCCCGGTCTTCTGTACGGAGGCTCGTTGGAACATGACTGCAGCCCCAGTCGCGGTATTGGCTAAAATTTTGAAAATATGCTCTGCTTGGCACCTTTCATGAAACATCCATTGAAGATTGTCCTGAGGGGAGTAACAAATGATCAAGTAGATCCTTCAGTAAGTAATAAAATTTAAGTACCAGAGGAGTATTTTTATTTTTTCTCTGGAAAATAAAGGAAAAAAAAAAAGATTAAGAAGAAGTTTCTAAAACATGTTGCATTTCTGTGATCTCTCACATCCAGAAGTATCCAGTGTTAATGCATCTGCCAGGAAACTCTCTGAATCAAACCAGCATCTGCTAAACTGCTGCTTTTCTGCATCACACTCCAAACTGCAGTTTATAATCCACCTTTTCAGTTCTGTGCTGCTTTGGTCTCCTCCCCTGGAAATTCCTTTTAAATGCAATGTGAGGCCCTGCCACTGGTTTGCTTCTCCTGTTCTCTTAAAAATTAGATTTTTTTTTTTTCCTCCCACTCCGTGTATGTATTTACTGCAAAAAGAGAAAATTTTCTTTAAAATTTGAGTGTGACAAGGAAGGAATCTTTCTCTTCTGTTAGGTGCTGGACATAGTTATACCAGTGCTGCTGTGAAGCCACTTTTCTATTAGAAACTGAAGTCACATGGCAATTATGAAATTACAATTGCAAAAATATGTTAGAACTCTCTCATTCTTCTGAAAGATGCTAGAAGGCATGGTAGATCAAACAACAATGAAATGCTTGCCTTGGTTTCTACTACTGCTGATTTACAGTCCTTTGTTTTAACAGTGTTGTTACAAAAATGCGCTGTGGTTAACACGGGATTAAAACACTGAAGTAATGGTTAGTGGTTATGCACTCCTCCTCCCCCCTCCAAAAAAACCCAACAAACATAATAGCTTTTGGAGAACAGTGCTGCTGTTTACCTTTTGAGTAGTGATTGGAGATTGTCAGTTTTCCTCTGAATAGACTAAGGAAACATTGTCATCTGAAAACTTAACCAGTTTAAATGAATACTAATACTATTAGGTATAATTGCAGATATTAGACGAGCTTCCAAGTCCTGCTGGTATTTATGGCTTTTCAACTGTGCTTCTCTTCTCATTTGAAAAACTTATTCTCTCACCTGTGGCTCTGCACAGGTGAGATGCACACGAGTCAAAGGATGATTGTAGCAGGTTATACACAGCACTGTCAAAAAAAAGGAAAAGGAAAAACCTTCTAAAATGAGAAGCATGTTTCTCTAACTTTTGAGTCACCGTGATTAGAAGAACTTAATAGAAATGATAAGTAGTAAGAATCAAAGAAGTCTCTTTTGGTTGACTGCATCTTTTTAATCATGCAGGAGAAATTCTTGAATGATTTGGAGACAAAGAGCAGTCCAATGTTAGTGTTGCTTTCAAGTAAGTTTGGATGCTCATCTAAGCAATTCAGTCTTGATTCTGGAAATTATCCCTTTTCAGGCATCCATCACGTGGGCCAACAGAGTTTAAACAATTTTAGTTGAAATGGGTGTGAGAATTTGAGCCAGTTTGTTTGTGCTTGAAGGGGTCTTGCACTGGCCAAAGCTCAGACACAGAAGTGTGTTGGCATGCATCAGCTGACCACAGTACCTGCCATGAAGTTTCAGTAAAATGCAGATGTGCGTGCTAAGGAGTTATATCTGAAGTTCATTGTGCTGTAGAAGCACAACTGTAGTTGCTGTGACTCAGCTCATGTGTAGTAACTTTTTAAGTGGCCATAACTGAATAGCGATTCCTAAAACTGGTTTATGTCTGTTTAACTAGCCTGAGTAAATATTAAACTTTGTGCCGACCAATAAACTACTTTAAGGAGTTTTACAAGATGTTTTGTATATCATATGGTTCTGCAGGTTGCTGAGACTAAAAGCACAAGTTTAAGTACTACCCTGAGTGGTTTATGGGCTTAAGTAAATGGAAACTGGGTCTTAAATTGATTTGAGCTTTTACTAGGCAGAAGGTGTTTAGAAACTAGGTGAACATTTATTACTTATGCTTGCCTGAAAAGGGATGCTTGAATTTGTCTATTCATCTGTACGCTTTCTGGCTTTCCAAGGAGAAGGGGAAGGGCAAACCAATGTAAATACCTTATGGGTAGTTTAAAATGGGCAAGTTTTCCCTGCTGCTCTTCATGTAAGAACCTCTCCGTCTCAACTTAGTAGGTACAATAGCCAAGACACCCACTTACCATCGTTGGAGAATTTTTACTCTTTTTCTTCTAAAAAGCCTTATGACATTTTGTGAACGTGTCTATTTTGGAGCTAGATGAACTCTATGGGATGTATCCTTGCATGAGTGCCCTCAACATCTGTCACCTGCAGACAAATGTACAAATCCATATATGTGTGTTGAAACATATATGTACATATACACACATATGATCCTATAGCACCCTCTTTGTGCTTGAAAGAAGAAGGTAGTCCTGCCCATGCTCCGTCCGTATCTCCTTCTTTCAGCCACACAGTCCTGCGTACTCCAGTATCCTGGACACTTTTCAGAGCCATTCCTAAGCCAGTCCAACTAACTGTACCCCTGCATTTTCTCATGGAGGCATCCACAGGTGAAGCAGCAGCAATGTGTGTGCAGCCAGAGGAGTGGGACCTTTCCCTCATGGTAGCGGTAAGCAGGTAGGCTGACCCACTGGGCCTTCTGAAATCCACTCTAAGCACTGAGCTCTCAGCTTTCACACAGCCTCAAAAATATCTGTTGGATGTGATAGCTGTGTTGGGACTTTGAGGTTGCTCTCTGCTGGAGACCACCTTGTCGGTAGGACAAGAGGGAACGTGGCAGATCTGCTCTGGGGAGAGTGGAATTGGTCAAGGTGAGAGGAAGTGAGTCACTCAATGAGTGAGAGGGATATGATTTTGCTCACACTTGTTGGGAAGAGACGTGGCTTTGGAATACCAGCCTGAACCGGCCACTGGCAGCCTACATTTGCATTATATTTTTCTGCACAACCGCTGGTGATACCTGACTGTGGATAGCCTGTGGGACCAGCTGTGGGGGAATGGAGTATAGAGTTGAGGTAGTTTCAGGTTTTTCTGTATAGAGACCGTGTATGTGGGGGGTGTCTTTATAAAGTGCCTTTTTGAAGGGAATGGAGGTGGCATGCAAATAATAGCTTTTATTTTTCTTTCCTTCTATACATGTTGTAATTCTGACAGATATATAGTGCTACAGTAACCTGTTTTTAGAATAATCGTTCTTAATGTTTGGGTTTGCAAATGTTGAAGTTTTTTTACAGCTGTGCCGTGGGACTTCAAACAGAAATTATTTTCATGCTGGCATGAGACTAGCATATGAAGTTTTGGCTTGCCAGCAATCATCTTCAGTTTTAATCCAAATTCAGCAGTTGTCTGTAATCCCAGGAAAACAAAAAAAATGCTGACTTTTCTGTCTTTTTTTTTTTTTTTTTTAACTTGCCAAACTCTGGTTTCGCTCTTCCCACACCCTGAGTCTAGGTTCTTGTCCCCAAAACACAGCTCTGTATATATGGCAGGGATAAATACTCTTCTGTGCAGCACTAATGACTACACAGGCCAGCTGATCCTTGCCCCTTTGCTAGGTAGCCATGTGCTGTAGGGTGAGCGTCTGGGTTTGGGTTGGGTTTTTTTTTCAGTTTTGCACTAGCTAATAGATTCTGCAAATCACTAAAAGTTATTTTTCTTTTGTAATCATTGTAGATTTCTTTAAAGGCAAAAGGGTTGTATTTACAGCGGTTTGTGAACAAGCAATGTCTATGGGACTTAGCAAGTTGTTGGCATTTGTGGTGAGGTATGCCCTTGGTTGTATGATGCATTTGCCTTGGTACAAGTTGGTGTTGTGTTGTGTGCTCTGGCAATGGAATAACTGCCTTTCAAGGGGAGCTGAAGAACGGCTTTATGGCTGAGTATAGGCAAGAGACTAGAAATACAGTTTTAGGTCTCAGTTCTGCTACCATCTTGTGAGTTCCAGTCAAGTACTTAACCTCTCCTGCCTGAACTCCCACTGGTCCGCTAAGCAGAACAGCCTTTTCGACTTCTTCAAATACTGGCGATTACCTTCACTATTTAGGCTGCAAATTTGGAACAGAGACAGTCTCTTATTATGTGTCTGTCTGGTACCTGATAAGTATCATGCCTAGAATTTGTCTGAGGACTAAAAACTATGACAAGTCTTGAAATTTTTTAAAACAGACAAACCAGACCCAAAATTGATCCAGCTTCCTAATGCTGGCATAATGTGCTTTCTCCAGAGATATAGACTTCAGTCCAGAACTGCAAAAGTGGAAATGAAGAAGGAAAAGGGAGTTCCTAACCTACACAGTGAAGCTTTTCTTTTTTTACTAGTATATTTTGTTTCCCAAGTGTCCTGGTTTGAGTGACACAGGACTAATTTATCTTCTAATACTTGCGAAGACTGCACTTTTAGAAGACTCTAGTGCCTGAATTTGTGAAAATATTTACTTTATAGGCAGCTATGGTGTGTGGGTTTCGAGGTCTCACTGTTTTGAAGCTTGCCAGGGATGAGGAGGAGTGAGACCCAGGCACTTGACAAAAGCTAACCAACGGGATTATTTTATACCATGAATGTCACATTCAATATAAATTAGAAAGTTTGCTGCAAAGTTCTCTCTCTCCCTTGATGGCGGCCATCCTGAGAACTTCTCACCCTGGTGC
Organism: Charadrius vociferus; assembly: GCF_000708025.1. Lineage (NCBI taxonomy): Eukaryota > Metazoa > Chordata > Aves > Charadriiformes > Charadriidae > Charadrius > Charadrius vociferus. The sequence goes on from NW_009649706.1 coordinate 15,696, forward strand.
CAGACCCCTGAGCCCTTCCCTTCCTCCCGAAGCTGTAGAGCTCGCAGTGTCCCACATTTGCTGTCCACTGCTGGGAGTGCACAGCTTCCTACTGATAGAATGGGCTGAGTATAACCTTTGCATCTTTTCTATTGGTATCAAGATCCATGTTGGTTCTTTAGTGCTATTAATGTTAATTATCTAGTCTTATTCTATTAAATCCGTTTATATTTCAACCCCCGGGTTTCCTTGTTTTTTCCCCAATTTCCTGGGTGGGGAGGGGTCATCGGGTGATAGAATAATTGTTTAAACGACAATGAATAGTTATGGGTTTCTCAAACGATAAAACTAGGGGAGAAATATTGTATAACTTTAATGCCAATTAAAGATCGGATCCAGATCAGCATGTTGGAACTTCTAACATGCACATGTGTCTGTACATGCATGTTAGTAAAGGTTTTTGCTCTAAAAGTCAAATTTGTGTGATTACTGAATACTACTGAGGGGCTGAATTAAGCTAGACTGGCTATAAAAAAAATATAGACTATATAAATATAAAAAAAAAAAAATTACTTAGAGTGGGTTGTTTTTTTTAGCAAAGATATTCAAATACTGATACTACCATTAAAAACAACACCACATGTTTCTCTGTGAGAAAGGAAGTATGTTGGCCAGCAGGATTTGAAGAATGAGAACTGCAGCATACACTTGTAGCTGCTCAGGTAGCTCTAACACGTTGTTCACAGCTTTGTAGGTGAGGTATGCTCTGCTACTTTGTCCATGGCTTTCACTGTCCGCCAGCACAGAGAATGAAACTCAAGAATTTTGGATTCTGGCTGAAGGCATGGGAAGCAGGGTACTTTTTTTCTGCCTCCTCAACTGCTGTCTGCTGCATGCCTGTTTCTTTCACCTGAATTTAGTTCCTCTTTGGTCATGCTTTCCTGGTCCTGTCTCTCGCAAGCTGCTTGTCTTGGGTAACTCCCTGTGCTGTTGCTCCGCTAAATCATTTTTGTCACCTTTGGCAACGCTACTGAAGTTTCAGCAGAGGAAAGATCACAGTCATTGTTGTCTCAGGTCAGCAATTAGGAGGAGCAATGGCAAGGAAAATCCTGCTCAGACCTGGATCTGGCAAGCATCTGGCTTAAAGGGAGTATGTGAATGATGTGTCACCCACTTCAGATTCTTCTAAGTATTTCAACAGAAGTTCCCTAGAAGCTTCTGTTTCTCGGAAATAGATGAAAAGAAGTTCTTGACAAAAGGATGAGGTTCTTCCTGCCAAATCAAGGGCCTGCTCCAAAATGCAAAGGTTCTTGCAATCATCATTCTTTTAGCTGTAGCAATTTTTTAGCAACAACAGAATAATTTTTTGAATGTCTGTGTTCAGAGAAACAGCTGAGCTGTTTTAGCTGAACCGTAACAGAAATAAAAATCAGGCTGAGGAAGAAATCTGGAATAAGAAATTCCATCTCCCATAATTTATTCTAGCAAATTTTTTGAGTAATGAGATGCTGTGGTAGTCTAAGGGTAGCCAAAGCTCTCTATGCTGTATTCCCATGTCTTCCCATAGAATACCTAGTATGGAGAAGCCTTGTCTTTGTTACACACCTCATAATGCAATGACTTTTAAATTACTGACTTCTGTACTTCCAATAAAGAGTCTTCTTTTTTAATTCTGTGTTCTGTAGGTTGATGTCCTTAAGGCTACAGCTCTACCACTGCTGAAGAAGTTTGGAATTGATGGTGAAAGTCTGGAAATCAAAGTAAGAGAATTTACTCATTTCTAAAGGAAAACGTTTCTAAAATTGCCTCTTGTTCTTAGCATGTTTTAAATGGCATGCCAGCTACGTGGTGACTGAAGATGTGGTAGAAGAGAGGTGCAAAGGCTATGGGTAGAGAGGGTAAAGAAAAGGTAGTGACTTTTCTTAGTCTCCAAGATCTTTGCAAGCTAAGAATACATTTTGCTTTCTCGTTCCTCTTCAGTTCATTTAATTTCTTTTTCCTTCCACTTGCTCTTCCTGACCCGTGCTTAAGGCTAGGGAGTAGTAGTAGGATCTTTTGCCTCCTTCACTGGGAGAGAAGCTGGATCTGTGTTTGGGGGTCATTGAGGTTTGCTTCCAGTTTGGAAAATACAGGGGAAAAAACTTTTCTTTAAAGACTACACTCTTCACAGGCCCTATAAATCTGGATGTAGAATATTTTTTTTTTTTTTGGTTGGACACAGAAACTATAGCCTTTCTCACTTAAAACGTGTGAAGGCCCTGTCTGCATTACTAGTCTTTGCTTGCTCTACCAAGTTCTGCCCGTCCCCTGCCCATGGCCCAGCACCCCATGTCAGCCCCCTGACCCCACTGTCAGCCCTTGCTCCAGCCACCCCACAGCACAGCCAGTTCCCAGCTCCCCGCAGCCCTACCCTCCCTGGCCATGTGCCACCTGAGCCAGACCCACCCATGGGCCCACGTCACATCCCCATCTTTGTGGACGCTGGCTGGGGCAGTGGGACACCCTTGGGCTGGCGTGGCCTGTTTGTGGGAATGAGTGCATTCTGGTCCCCCGTATACATACCAAGCATCACTTCCAGGCTCTCTTCAGCAGTGAGGTACAGATTTGCTGTTAGAGACTGGTCTTAAGCCAAGGTCGCCTTGCTGCTAAAGGTGTTGGGGTTTTGTTTGTTTGGTCTGGGTTGGTTTTGCATTGAGAAGCCATGCCCTACTGTACTGGCAAGAGAGGAGGAAAAAATAAATCAATTTTTGCTTATAGGTTTGGTGCAAAATCCATTTCTGCCTTTAGGATGCCTTTTTCTCGCCTCTGTTCATGCAATACCCCTACTAATAACATTTTATTATACATGAAATAAAAGCTATCATTTTTGAGTGTGTAAGTACATTCTTTGTGCTCTTTACTAACCTGCTTTTTTTCCTCCATTGTTGTTTCTAGATCAACCGAAGAGGAATGCCTCCCAAAGGGGGAGGAGAAATAGTGTTTTCTTGCCCGGTGAGAAAGGTCTTGCAGCCTATTCAGTTCACAGACCCTGGGAAAATCAAGCGCATCAGAGGAACTGCGTATCCTTTTTTCTTTTTTTCTTTTTTTTCTTCTTTTAAAGGAGTTTGCCGTAAAAAAGTGAATCCCCCAACTTGAAGTTGCAGAAGTGGCGAGAAACCTAATGAAGGCAGATGTAGGGTCCTGCACCTAGGGAGGAATAAGCCCAAGCATCAGTACAGGTTAGGGGCTGATCTCCTGGAGAGCAGCTCTGTGGAAAGGGACCTGGGAGTCCTGGTAGACAACAGGATGACCATGGGCCAGCAATGTGCCCTGGTGGCCAAGAAGGCCAATGCCATCCTGGGGTGCATCAAGAAGAGTGTGGCCAGCAGGTCGAGGGAGGTCATCCTCCCCCTCTACTCTGCCCTGGTGAGGCCACATCTGGAGTATTGTGTCCAGTTCTGGGCTCCCTGGTTCCAGAAAGACAGGGAACTGCTGGAGAGGGTCCAGCAAAGGGCTACAGAGATGATTAGGGGATTGGAGCATTTTTCTTATGAGGAAAGGCTTAGGCACTTGCGTCTTTTTAGTCTAGAGAAAAGAAGACTGAGGGGGGATCTTATCAATGCTTATAAACACTTAAAGGGAGGGTGCCAGGTAGGTGAGAACGGTCTTTTTTCAGTGGTGCCCAGTGATAGGACAAGAGGTAACGGGCACAAACTTGAACATAGGAAGTTCCATCTAAACAGGAGGAGGAACTTACTTACTTTGAGGATGGCAGAGCACTGGCACAGGCTGCCCAGAGAGGTGGTGGAGTCTCCCACTCTGGAGACATTCAAAACCTGCCTGGACGCCGTCCTGTGCAACCTGCTGTAGGTGACCCTGCTCTGGCAGGGGAGTTGGACTAGATGATCTACAGAGGTCTCTTCCAACCCTGACCATTCTGTGAGTCTGTGATTCTGTGAAGTGCACCCATGTTGCTAGGCATATATCCAGATAACACACGGTGACATTACACAGAGGGATGACACAACTAGACTTGAGGACCGTGTCTCAAAACTACTGTGTTTTCAATACTGCTTTTCAAAAGGCATCTGTACACAAGTAAATAAATCTAAAACTGAACAGCACTATTTAAAATCTTTTCAATAGCAAGAAAAACATAAAACAGCTTCCATCACATAATGTAGCAGCACTAAAAAGTATCTCACCTTGTGTAAATCCGGTAGTAACAAATGTAGCTTTGTTACACATTGAATAGGTGGCATCTTGGCTGTTAATGAGTCTAGAAGAATGTTGGGTGGGAGCTTAACTTTTAGTTCAGTTTACACCTCAGTGCACACGCATGAAATGAGCTTTTTGTTTTGTTATGAGAAGATTGTTAGCTCTTTGCCTTCAGTAGTACCATTGGAGGTGGAAGTGGAGGAGGTTTTACTTCTGCACAAAGATAAGGGCACAAAATATTGTTGGTTTTGGGTTTTTTTTTTTTTGCAAACAACTGTATCTAGTTAATGTTTTGGTCAGGGTTTTTTTTCTTTACAGGCAAGGTATACTAAAGGTTGTATTTCATGAACTTCTGTGCTCTCTTGGGCATTTGCCAACTTGTAGTTTGATTTGTGATTATGAATTTTA
>NW_009649706.1:20304-25120 GCF_000708025.1 Charadrius vociferus
CAGGAATGGGGGCAGGTTTCCTGTCAAAGGTGCAGACTTGCAGTCTGTTCCTCCTTTTACTGTATGGCTTACTGTCATAATTTTGTGTGAAAACAGCATGCCTTGACCTGTGTTTCCAACAGCAGCATTTGGATGAGTGCAGCATTGCCAAGTGAGAGCAACTTTACTGGGTGCACGTGCTGCAGAATAACAAAGGAGGCAGCTTAGTGTGCTTTAGGTGGTGTTTGTCATGGTCTTTGCATGAAGAAAGTAATTTCCTTATGCCCCCATCCACCTCTGTATTAAGTAGTTCAGTCCTCTGTTTTCTGTGTGAAGAGGAAATGATGATCATGGTTTTAGTGGCTTTTTTTTTTTTCTAAATTGACATTAATACACAACATCATTGTGGGCCACTTTGACTGGATTTGGCCAATGTGTGTGAACTACAGATTTTTGAACTTCGTCTTTTCTTTAGGTTTTCCTGGGCCTTTTCTCGGGGATAAAGGTTTGCCATTAGTAAGCCTGTTGAGATGCAGTCTCATTTTAGTGTCGCGCTAAGTGGTCTTTCAAGCAAGTAGAAAACAAAACATCTGGAAGGATAAGTGCTTAGGTCTTTTATGTGTGCATTTTTGTCCCTTCAAGGTTCAGCTGAGCAGTTCTGCTTCCTCACAGCTGGGGAGCTTGTGTTGCAACAACTTTTCATAGTCATCCCAAATATTGAGCGTACCAACTGTGCAGAACAATCAGTTTTCTGATTATTATTTACTGGTTTTGCCCTTAAGATCTTAAAGCTTTTGGTTTACCTACTCCACAAGAGCATGCAATAGAAACGTAGAAAAGGAAATTCCCTTCTGCCAGCTGGGTGGTTTGACGGTGTTTCTCTGCATTGCTGTGTGCATGTAGGTGCAGATGTGTAGTTAAATGTGCAGAGCATGAGTCTGCATTATAGTTGGGGTGGAATGTGGAGCACAAGGGGCTTTGTACATTTGAAGATCTGTTGGGAATATCTCTGGAGCACTATCTGAGTAAAAGGGCACAAAGGTCGTTCCTCTCGTGTACTGTGAGGAGGTGTGTTGGGCTGAGCAGGAAGGTGGTAATATCTTCTTCCCTGGAACCGTTATCCTCACATGCTGAGTGACTAGAGAACCAGTGAACCTGATAGTGTTACAGCACTGCAAAATAGTTGGAGAGACCAAAGATTTACTTTTTTTTTTTTAGCCTTTTAAAATTATTTTTTTCTTTTGTTAAAACATTTGTCTTTAATTTCATCTACCCAGTTTCTCCCTGATAGAAATAGAAAGACAGGATTTCTTGTTGCTAACTCAGAAAAATTTCACCCATCACTATCTTTTAATAGTATATGAGGAGCAGAGTACAAAGGGCTTTCTCCGTCATAGGAAAGCACAGGATGATGGAACAGCAACTTAAAATTATTGAAGGACATTTTTAAGGTAGATGTCATAATAAGCTGTTCTTCTGCACATGTTCTGTGTACCTCACTTCAAGGTATATCAGTGAAAACACTGTAGAAAGCACTTAACGCACGTGTGCTTCCCTAAGTACAGCGAAATGGACCAGGGCTCATGAATGGATGTACAGGACAAAACCAGATTTTCTGAAATAAAGCATTGGGACCTCTCGGCCACTTTTGTTCAGTCTCTGGTTTAAATTTCTTTTGTGACCACAATTAATTCCTTAGCTTGGAAATGTAGATACTCTGTCAGAGTGTCACCACAGATGGCAAACAGAATGGTGGAATCTGCAAGGAGCATCCTGAATAAATTCCTTCCAGACATTTATATCTACACAGATCATATGAAGGGGGTCAGCTCTGGCAAGTGAGTATCCAGTATTCACAGAGAACAGATAAGTAATTCTGCATTGATTCATCTGCTAGGGTGTTATGATCTGTAACTTTGTTGAATTTTAGACCACGATCTTCTATTTTGCTGACTTGAAATAAATATTTCAATTCCAGTTGAAAAAAAAAAAATGAATTATTCACTGCATACATTTGTTTTACTCGTGGTACAGGGATAGAAGTTGTGTGTGTGGTTTTTTTTGTTTGGTGGTTGGTTTTTTTTTTAAACAAGGAATGTAGTACATCTTTATTGCCACTAAAGGCAACTTGAGCTCACTTCAATTTTAAACCTGTTGCTTTGAAGTGAGATTAAGATCAGAGGTATCATGGTAAGTTGTGAAAACACACATTCAAACTTGACCGTACACTTTCTGATGGAAATGGTAGTGTTAAGGATGGGACCAAACTGTTCTGGAAAGTATTTGAGCTGTATGGGTTGTCTTCTGCTTTACCATTACATAAATGGCTAAAAAAGTGCCCTTTCACTGGTGAGGACTGGAAAATTGAGACATTAATTTACTGTACTTCCTGTACAGATTTTGTTTGCTAGCAGAACACAGAAGTGATGGATGGATTCAGACAACTTTACTGATACCTGTCAGCTTTGTTGTCCTCTTGTCACTTTTTGGTCGAGGTTGAAGAAGTTCTGGATAACTAATTTGCTTGTCTTCTGTCTGTATGTCAAATGCAAGCATGCACATTCACTGTTTCTGTTTTTTGAAATATTACCTTAAAGAAAACTTGTTAGGTTTGGAAGTTTACAAATCTAATAATTGTTGATTCACTTTTAAGTGGTTTTCCTCTTTTCCAATCCTTCATCATGTTTAATACCCTGGGTTAGTAAATCTTACGGCTCCAGACTGTTAGCGCTGATCAGAATTGTGAAAACTTCCAGGAGCTGTGAGTTTTTGAGGTCTTATTTTGTTTTTTGTCTGTCTATAAAGTGGAAAAGTCAAATGAATTGGGGCAGTGGCATTACATTCACTACTTGCATGGGTAGCCCATGCAGAGGGATAAATAATAGCACGGGAAGAGGGACTGAATCCCTGTCCATGTTGCTGGTGCCTGTAGCTTCTGATGCTGCTGTGCTGTCACATTCAGCATAAGCATGGTGCCAGTGCAATTGCGGTATACCTGATACTAACATTGTGCCACTTTGGCAAAGCTTTTTTATTACCTGGTTCCCAGTGGCTGTTTGTGTGTGCGTCTTGGCAGGACAAGGAAGGAAAGCAATATGCCTTGTTGTTTCCAGTGATGTCTCTGGTGATGAGTAAGACCAGCAAGGACTAGTTCAGCCTATTTGCGCCCAGCCCAAACCAAGTCTCGATTTCAGAATATGAAGAGTTGAAATATATACCTTCCACAGTGCCAAAACCTTCAGGGAATACATTATTTGAGTGTCTTCTGCCACCTATAATGTCTCTCTAAACAGAAACTTCCAGGTTCTGTTTCGAGCATTTGCAGCAAAAAGTTTGTGCAGATGCTTCCTAATACTGTCTGCACATACATGGGGCACTGGATGATTTTCATTCTTATTTAGGCAGATTGCCACGTGCTACTGAACACTAACAAAATCTGCCAGTGGGTATAGTTACTAAAGGATACTTGTCCAAAAAATAGCATCTTTGACCCTGTTCTTGGCTTGCTGTCTAGATCTCTGTCTCTCAGATGAAGGATAGGAGAAGAAAAACATCTTTAACATACCTTCTGTGTTGCTCAGCAAGTGCAGGCAGTTCAATATGGGTGGGAACCACTGGTATCTTTTCATTCCCACCCTAATGCCTCTGGAGGCACTGTTGTATTTCTGGCACTGGGAGTGTTTGTTTGTATTGATGTTTGGGGTTTGATTTTTGTGGTTTGTTGATGTTGGTGACATTCCTTACAGTTTTGGGTCAGTGGGACTATTTTAATTAAAAAGTTTGGGTGGCAGAGGCAGCAGGAGTCCAGAACTGTGGGAAGTTAAGTGAACCTTATTTTGAATGGCTAGCTATTGGTGCTCTTCCAGAGCCTATAAATAAGAAGATCTAGTGACTTTTTTTTTTTTCCCCCCTTCCCCACAACTTTCTGATTTCTTAGCAAGCTGTACTCAGCCATCTGTGACTTTCTTGTAGCAAAAATGTTTCTTTACTCTCACAGTAGCATTTTGTAGGAGCCTAAGCTCTGAATTTTTTGTTTCTTCAAATTGTACATTCAGAATTCTTACACAGTTATGATTTGGATGGTATTGAACGGAAAAGGAAAAGAAGTGATTTGAAATACAAATAACGAGGATGAAACTTTTTTTTTTTAATTCTCCTGCTTGCTGCAATGGATATGGTCTAATCTTGCTAAATATTGAAGCTTCCAGGTAAAGAGCTTGATCCCTAAAGAAAGTTAGGTTTTGTTTTGAATGTTGCAGAGAAGAAACTCCAGATACCTTTGAAGTGTTGAATTCATTAACATGAATTAAATAAATTAGAAAGACACTATTTTTCTTAATAGAGGGGGATATTTCTGAGGTTTAGGTGTTTTATCTTTTTTTTTTTTCCTTCCTTTTTTGCTTTTTAAAGAGTTTGTGCCAGGAACAGCCAGCACAGTGGGTTTGGGGCGAGTGGTACTGGGTTCAACTTTTGAATACTGATGTTAATGTTTATTCCAGGGTGAATCAAATTTATAGAACAGGAAATTTGTCAGCAAGTTCACATTCCCAGTATTGTCCTGTGAGCGGAGCTGTTTGTTGACTGGAGGAGGTTGGCTGGGAGTAGTTCTTGGCTCACTACTCTATTTTTGCCCTAAACCAAATGTACTTTTTCCCTTTCTTTCAGATCACCAGGTTTTGGCATGTGCCTGACTGCAGAAACCATCAACGGCACTATTCTCAGTGCTGAACTAGCCTCAAACCCTCAGGGCCAGGGAGCAGCTGTGCTTCCCGAGGAACTTGGCCAGAATTGTGCTAAGCTGTTGCTTGAGGAGGTCTACAGGGTAAGTGGCCAATAC
>NW_009649706.1:25138-35485 GCF_000708025.1 Charadrius vociferus
AAAGGAGGTAATGACATATTGGTAAAGGAAGAGGTGGTTTGGGGGCAGCCTCAGACAGGCTCAGCTCCAAACAGAGAAAGGATGTGATGCTGCCAGTATCTTCATCCAGGTAAGGAGTGGTTTTAATTGGTTCCGTTAACAGTGTAATGACTTACTGGGCCATGTTATTTCCCATGTCCAGGAGATGTTACTATGAATCATAGTAGTGGCAGATTTTTCTTTTGTTGCTTTCTGTCTGCAGCAGAATTCAGTTAGTTTCACTCTTTTTTTTTTTTTAATTTCATTTACTTTTTTAAAAAATTAGTTGGAGGTTTAATAAGAGTCAATACCCTTAAACTAGTGGTTGAAATGGGGTGTTATGAATGGGAGAACATATGAGGAAGAAAAAGCGGGGGGAGGGAAAGCAGGTAGCTTCAATGGTGGCGGCTTTATGGTGGTGATGACAAAGTCAAATGTGCTGAGATCTGTGGGTTGCATGAGGAATTGGCTGAATGATTTGTTGAAAAGGAGCTAGGACAGTGTTTGGACAGGAATCTTAAGTGCATCGCAGTCTTCTGCAGTGTAATTTTTTTTTTTTTTTGTATTAAAATGTTTTTCATTTGCAGTGAAACTTTTAGTGAATGACCAGCTTTCAGTCTTACAAATGATTTGGCAATTAGCATCATACTGAGTTTCTGATTTAATAAAGAACATACCTGCTTTTGTTGGGCATCTCCACAAATGTTAAATAAGTAGCTGTTAGTATTGACAAAATGCATTTGGCCTTTAGGAGGCAGTCAACTACAAATTGTACTCACTGTTTTAAAAAAAGTGATTGCTCTGAACTGGAATAACTTGATAGGACTTTTGCAGAGTATTAAAAATACCATTAATGAGATTCTGTGTCAGGTAATGTAGTGAATTACAAAAATACCCCATGACCTCATAAATCACATCCATGCCTGTAGTAGATTGTTCATCTGTGCCCATGTTACCTTTTCATTTCCCTGCTGCAAACCCTTCATCTGTCTGAATTACCAACTTTCCCACTTGTTTCAGTCTTCCATTAATATTTTGTCTTTGTTTATTCAGTATATGCACCATGTTGCTAGAGGACTTTCCCTTTCTAGCTCAGGATTCTTATCTCATAGAAGTGCCACAAACAAATATTCTTCCTGGGTACAGTCCGGACCCCTTGCATTTGAAAGTCCAGCACGCATGGAGAATGCAATCACAACTAGTGACTAAAATATCTGTCTGTTTCTACAATTGCCTACTGACAGGTAGCTATTTTTGTTTGAGGGGTGAATTGTAAAATCTTTCCACTTCCTCTCCTCCCCCCCCCAAAAAAAACAACCAACCAAACCAACCTAAAATTTGGTACATTTGTCGCTGTGTGTAAATCTCTTGGAAAACACCTTTAGGTAGTCAGATGATTGGAGGTATCAAAAATCCAATTTCCACATGCTTCTATCCCTAGCAGTAGGTATTTTTGTTTTCATTTGAAAACATACAGCACTTGACAGATTGAAACTAGTGAGGGAATTTGTCCAGATATTATACTTTCTTCAGAGTCGGATATCAGAGAACTTCTGAAATGAAGAGGGCTGGAAAGGCCTGAACCAGGTAATTTTCTTCTTCAGCGTACTGCAGCCATTTGAGTGGGATAAGTCAAATTCTGCAGAGCACCAGGATAGTGAGGATCTCAGGTCAACAGAAGAAAAGCATTTGAGTAGGAAACAGAGTCAGGCAAGTTTTTGAATGAGATACAGTGATAGGCCATGAGGTTTCAATGTCTTTGAAGATCAGGTTCTGAGTGAGTGAGGTTGTTAGCTGTGGCCTGCTGTGGTACCACTGGTGCTCCTGGAAGGCTCCTTTATGTGTGGGTCGCTTCAGTCCAAGAGTGCCTGACAAGTGCTGGGCAGCATGCAGACTGCTTGCGGTCCTCTGCTGCAGCAGCACACAGTGGAAGTTCCTGTTCTTTAGCGTTTTTGGCTGTTGTGCTGCTTATCCACTGGAGTGCTCAGTCCTTATTCTGTCTTCATGAATTCCCTGCTCCCTTTGTCATAGGTGATATGATGGGGTTTGTTCTGTAGTTTTCGGAATGCGCACTTGAATTTATGTATGACACACAAGCTCACAAAGCCCATCTTTCCAAATTCCTGGCTAGCACTTACTTACTGGGTTTTGGGGGAGGAGATTGGGTTTGGTGGGGTTTTTTTTGAGCTTAGGTCAGTTTGATCTAGTGTTGACCTCAAAGAGGATATAAAAACATGTTGCAAAGCATGCAATGTTTGCTTAGTTTGAAGATACTATTTTTTTTTAAGTTTCTTTGCCTAGATAGGATGTCTAGTGAAACAGTAAAAATTTTGGAAATCTGTGCGTGGGGCAAGAATAGGCTGCTCTGAACAGGCACTCCTTAAGTCCCACTCTCTTTACACCAGCTACTCACTGAATACAGGGCTCAAGGGAGAATTTATCTCCCTATGTTTAGATCTTCTCTTTATGAGATTGTGTCTCCATCTGTGTCTTTGCCGGTGGGTACTGTGCTGCAGGAGCCAGGGAGGGTTGACCAGAAAAGAGCATCCTGGGAGCATTGGAGATAATTCTCTGTAGAAGGGTTTTAGCTGTCGGGGTCACCTGCAAATCTGCTGGAGTTCATTACTGTTTAAAGGGCCCAGGGACATCTCTTAAAGTGCTTGCTTAATACGTGCTCTTATGTGAACTTTACCACCTCAGAAATCTAAGGATTTGAGTCGTGCTATGTTAAGTGCTAAACGGTCCCTTTTACTCAGCCTTCAAAAAGAAATGAAAGAGGGCATATGATTCTTGGAATCAGTCGAGCTTTTTTATGTACATTTGTTGATGGAACGATGTCAGAGCTAATTGACTAATAATAAGTGGCACAGCACTAATTACAGTGACCCTGGAAAAGGGGTCATGGAGTGACTGGCTGGCATTGTTTTTACAAATCCATATGTAGTTCTTACCTAAGCTTAATTGTAGAAGGCCAATAAAGATTTTCCTGTTGTCTTTGAAAGGCATTAGTTATGGAACCTTTATACAGCAAACGATTGGCAGAATGGAAAGGCCTGGAAGAACTGGAAAAGGAATGAATGTTTATATTCCTTGTGGATCATGAGAAATAGGGGAGGACGCAATACCTATTTAAGGGTGCTTGGGGGGGTCAAGAGGGGTAAAGCTGTTTGGTTTATTTAACTAGAGCTAAAGTGAGTGAAGTATTTCTCTAAAGGCTTAATTTTCAAGATGGCTCTTCTTCAGTGTGACAAGGCTGTGCTCCATTCTTCTTCTAAAAAAAAAAAAAACCCACACACACAAAAAACGCCACCAAAAAAAAATCCAAAAAAGACCCTCTGCACTTTTTACGTTAAAAATTGAGGCATGCACATATGTAACACACAGGCAAAGGAGAAAATTGTGTGTATGCTAAAATATAACCAAGGCTAAATCAAAGCTGGGGTCAAGCTGAGAAAAATAATCCTCTTTGAAACACTGTTGTCCAATACCCAGAGTTGTGATATTTGTATGTGCATGTCAGCTGTGGTATTTGTATAACAACATTTCAAAATGGATGGGATTTTAAGTGATCTGTCTCTAATTGTCACATCCAGCTGGATCTGGTTCTGTCGTCAATGGAAACAATAATGGAGAAACTGCCATAAACTGAATTAATATGGACTAGAAGCTGCATCCTAGGTTGGTAACAAGTGCCAGCTATTTTGGAACAAATGTCAGTACTTTGGCTCTGACTTTGCCCATCCCATTTCTCGTGGGAGGGTTGTTTTTTATTTCGGACTCTTAAGTGGCAGGTGGATTGAGAGAAAAAAGTTGGCCTTCTTGGGAGCAGCATGTCCTTCATTTGGCACAAGTTACTGTTCTGTCAACATTAGATTACAAGCAAATCACTTAATTTCCCTTCTGGCAACTGCCTATGTGGGAATGGGCATAACAGCGCATTGCTAATGCACAACAATAGTGGGGACGACTGACTCACTGCAGCAAGAGAGCTTATGTAAGCAGCTGGGACGTGATGGATGCATCATGTTTTGCTATATTGTTTAGGATATGGTTGTCTCCATGCTTCTTGAAGCTTTTGTATAAATATGGTCATAAAAATAGATGTTTTATAATGTTTTCAGCTTTAGAAAAACAAAAACAAGCTCAGAAAATGTAAAGTTTTCATCCAAGTGATAAGGAATTGTTAATGGGACTCCAAATACAGAAAGTCCTGTGTCAGGAATACTCATTACCAAACTCTCATCTGCTTCTTGTACATGTCTCAGATTGGCAAATAGAGCTGGTGAGAGCTGTGGCTCTGGATTGCACCAGCAACTTCTGCAGGTACGCCATTCGCTCAAGACAAAGCACAATTTTTATCAGTCCCACAGAGGGCATTAGGTTGAATGCATGAGCTTCACTTTGGTATGGCAGGTCCATGCAGCTAAAAGGGCAAGGGCTGCTGTAAAAGCATGTTGTTAGGAGTTAGGTCACAGTACTGCACATAATAAAGATGTTTCCTTCATTGTGGTATATCATTAGTTGCATGAAGTGCAGAGGATTTTTCAGAAGAACAGAGCTGAGACTTGTCACACTGAAGCAAGGCCATCTTGCGAATTAAACCTTCAGCAACTCTCCTTGGAAAGGTCCTCCTTTCTGCCCTCTCGCTGAGTAAATGTGCTGAAGTTGTCACATCATTGTGTTTTCGTAATCTGCATAGTCCAAAATTTATTTTGCCCCTCCCTTGCCTTTTTGGATGGTGTTATCTCTTGAAATGATGACAGGTTACTGCTTGCCCACAAAGGTCAGTTTACCTCATTAGAGAATTTGATTTCAAAAGGATGAATTTTTAGTTTTGCTCTCTCTAGAGAGCCTATTCAAAGGGCTTAACGTTAGGCCTGATCAAGCAGGAAACTTCACAGATTTCATGTGGCTGTGGATCAGCATGAATATGAGGACAGTCCAAAATAATGTTATGCCAGATATTTTTTTCTATTTTCAATGTGTTTGCATAGTAATAGATGGTAAATTCTCTCTACAGCAGTCTTGACTGAAAGTATCCCTTTTAACTTATGTTCAAGCTTTGTAAGTAAAGAAACCCTTCCAATTCTAACTTGCATATGCATCGTAGTTAACACCTTCCACATACAAAACAGTTTACCATGCATGTATGACTTACTACAGTCAAATATGTACAAAAGTATGTGTAGTTCTACATAATTTTATGCATGGCTCTTTCACATAGCAATAAAACAAAATCTTCCAGTTTTAAGTAGGGAGAGGAAAGTGTTTTACCTTTAACCACAAAAGTTAGCAGCAAGAGCTTAGGTGGATGCGTGTGAAACAACTTTTAACTTGCTGTTTTGAACCTGCTAATGCTGAACTATTTTGTCTGAATGTAACCTCATAGTTACCATAAGGTGCTGCAATTCATGGTATCTTCAAATGCACATGAACTAGAATTAATACCTATTTTCAATTTATTGCAAAGAAATTCTTCAGTGCTTACATGATGTGGTGTTAGAAGATAACAGGTTGGGAGAGATGGGAGGGATCTTTAATGTGACATTGTTCCTGGGTTTTCTTTTAGTTCTGTTCCTTTCCCAGCCTGCCATGTAAAATTAATTTGTCATTGTTACAAAATCTAGATTTTTATCTTTTTGGCCCTTGAAAATTGGGAGCGGTAATTCAGCCTTTTAAGTGTATCTGCCTCCTTCATTACTCTCCTCCCATCCCAATTTCTGGTTTGTACAGAGATTAATTATTAAAACATTTTGGTTTGCAGGGAGGCTGTGTAGATTCAACAAATCAGAGCCTTGCTCTGCTCCTCATGACCCTTGGACAACGGGATGTTTCCAAAGTCCTGTTAGGACCTCTGTCTCCATACACGTAAGTTGTTGTGTTCAGTTTAATTATCCAGTCTTGTTTAATTCACTGGTTTTATTGCACAGCTATTTTGTGTATATGGAAAACTTTTCCTGTGGCTATGAATAGAACGACTTGTACCCATCTTCAAATGAGACAGGTGGTGGAAGTTACCTAGTGTTTATTTCTACACGTTAGAAGATTATTCCCTTACTGGTCTATATTACTGCACATTTTGAGAATTGCAGAGATGAGGTTTTTTGTTGGTTCTTCGTCTTGGATTATATGTGTACTTCAGTGTGCTTTTTGTTGCCTAGCATACAGTACTGTGTTTCCCTAGTGTTCTCTCTGGAACTCTGGCATTAAATGGCATGTTTCAAATGGCTAGCCAAACACTAAAGCTGTGATTGTCTGTAGGAAACAGCTTAAGAGTTCAATTAATGGAGCTGTGTGCAACCCCGAAGCTTTAGCTCTGTCAGGCAGCAGACTTCTGTCTAGTCCTTTCAGACTCAATTTTTATTAAAGTTTTGTCTGCGGCTGGTAGTGGTTCAGAGGATAGAAAAAGACTAAATTTCTTACATTGCTAGTTGCAACACACAGGTTAGGGGAAGGGCATCCAGTATCAAAAATTTCATTTACTCAATCAGACTGACAAGTGAACGACTAGATTACAGTTACTCCTGGAGACTGAGCAGTTTTGCTTTAATCAAATGGAGGGAGGGTTGTTTATCTGACAATGGCATCAAATAACAAAAGGCTATGAACTGTCCTTTTTCGGTTATCATGGTACCGGTGCTGTATACATGAAAGGTACAGTACTGTGATAACTGAAGAATGGTGGTGCCATCACATGAGAGCTAGAAGTTGCCTAACTGCTATTCTCAACCCCTGATATCTTTGAAACAACATTCATCAGATTTTGAGCAGAAGATGGGGAAGCCTTTCTTGGCACAGGGGTAAAGTAATCCCCTGTAAAGTATCCATGTGAAGGACTTACAAAGACTAGATATCAGTGTTTGAAGTGTACAGTTAAGCATGTGAAACAAACAAATCAGTAGTTGTTGTCCAGTCCTTTTTTCCTTTTTTGTCTTTTTTTTTTTGATGTTATGAAAATCAGGCAAGCACACTAGTTTATTTTGTAGACAGGCTGATTTCAAATGGGTGGATTGTCACTTCTTCCAAGCTAGGAGTGCGCAGCAGGGATGAAGGTCTGGAGCAGAGATCCTGAAGCAGCGTGTGTCACATGAGATCACAAAATCCGTGATTCTGTGAGAACCTGTGACTCATCAGTCCTATGAGGATCTATTCAGAGATCACACAGCTCTGTCTGCAGCACCCCCATATCCTCACTAAGGCAGCTCATAAAGGGCTGGGAAACTTGGCTCCCAAGCTACTCATCAGATGCGCAGGCTTTTGAAGTAAACTGCAGTACAGTCATGTACCACTTCATTGTCCCTTCTTTTCTCTCCTGGGGCTGTGACATCTCTGCATTCAACACCTTCACCCTGCAGAATCTGAAGCTATTTATAAGCCACGTTATGCTAGATTGGCTTCCCTGTCTAGCACAATGTAGCATGAACGTGACAGTTCAGCTGGTGGATGAGAGCACTGTGTGGGGACGTGGTGCTTTGCTACAAGTCCATCAGAATGAGGCGGTGTCTCCCAAATTTGGGTATTTCCATGGGAAACATCCTTTGCCCCGCTAATGGCATGGGGCGGTGGGAAAGGGGGCGGGCAACACCATGAGCAGGGCTATCCTGAGAGGCACTGGGTACAGCAGTCCCAAAAGGACCACTTTGGCCTGCAGCCATCTGGATTCCCTCCTCTCATCTTATGCTCCAGATTTCACAGAAGTAGGTGCCTCTCCATCAAGCTGAGCTTAAAATCAAGTGCAGGGTGCTGGCTGCGTTGCCACCTCACTCGAAGAGATCAGTCGTGCAGGATGGGCTAACCTGCCTGCAGGCGAACTGGCATTGGCCAGGGGTACGTGAAGGAGAGTGGTGGTGGCCAGCAGCTGTAGGTCAGGGCTGGCTTGCCCTGGCCTCCGCCTGGGCACTGGCGGTGTAGGGTCCCTGGTGGGATGCTGGGGAGCAGTACTGGGGCTGCCAGGCTGTGCCCTGTGCTGTTCTCAGGGTAGTCGTGCTGAGAAGGCATTGCTGGGGCACAGGTCTTGTCTCGCGCTCATCTGCGAGGTGGTCGCTTTGCCCTGACAGCGAGCTAAGACGCATGAAGTGGTTGTGTATTTTTTGGTGTTGCTTAGCAGGCTTCTGGGGAAAGACAACACTTAGACAAAGAGATGGTTTTTTGTCTTTTGTTTGTTTGTTTTTCTGTTGGTAATACAATGGGTTTTTTTATTTGAAAGCAGCTGGCCCTGACCTCCTGTGTAGCTCACGTAGCTGTACCTGGGCCTAAGGAAAAGTGTTCAGCTCTGCCTTGTACTTGCCTGAACACAGTCTAAATTTCCACCAAAATAAAATTTCTCTGTACCTCTCACCACCTCCCAGTCTGTGTGCGTATGTTTGGTGCAGCCCCCACTATGATTGGAGTTGCAAACCTTCCCACACATGACCCGTATCAGCCACGTGCTAATATAAACCTGCTTTCTGCTGTACTTCTGTCACATACCCTTACCTTTCCCTGCTCTTTGTCTCCTATTTCCAGGGCTCTTACCACTTGTGCTTCTACTGCTGCAAGACAGAGCTGTCCTCTTGCTGCTCCTAAATTCTCCCCCGACGTCCCCAGGCAGTCTCCCCTTCACTCCCACTCCCGTGAGCCTTTCCCGTGTACTGGTGGGGGACTGGTGGCAGAGCCTTCTTTCTTTTTGTCACTCTGCCTTTATTCAAAAGGGAAAAGTGGAGAAGCACGGTGGTCCCTGTATGTGCAAAGAGAGGTGCGGACTCAGTTGATCCCACCAACATGTTGCAGAGTTTGCTGATGAGCTTTTGGGATTTTTCCCTGAGCCTCCAGCTCCACACTGCCCCTGGCATGTGTACAGTTCATTCTGTGCCCTCCTTGCAGTTCAGCGCGCGCCGCTCCTGCTGTTTTGGGCTTGCCTGCTTTTTTGTCACGCTGCCAGAACTCTGGAAAAGAACCCAGCTAAGGAGGAGGCGGGTACAGAGCTTCTTGTCTGTCAGCTTTACTGAAGCACTGGTGCCAGCGTATGCCCATTTGCCTATTATAGCAGGAACCAGACACCTTGCAGTTGGGGAGGCATGAAAGAAAAGGCGCTTTTCAGTTTGTTCTTTCAACTGTTAATCCATTTGAGAGATAAGAGCGCTGGTGCCTGTGTTGACGCCAGGTACCAGGCCAGGAAGGTGAGGTAGAAAGGTGTACACAGCATGGGGAGCTGTGTGCCCGTGTTGACCCTTCAGAGGCATCCAGCTGGCTGCCCCAGAAGTAACTGTGAGACCTTGCTAAGCACAGACCAGTGTGAGTAACAGCAGCCTCTCCTTGTCTGGCTCCTGCTGTTTTCCTCTCCCCACGCAGGTGCCCGAGTGCAGGAGCAGCAGCATGCCCAGCTGAGGTGGATAAGGCAGTTCTTGCTTCTCAAACCCTTGTTGTGCTTATTCATAATTTCTGTGAATAGGAGCTGCCAAGAGGCTTCCAGAAGCCTCCTGATGTTGCAGTGGGGACAGTCCTACCCTCTGGGTCTCCTGCTTCCCATTTTGTGGGTATTTTCTCTTGATTTGGTGTAATGATGTAAGTGTGATTAGCCAGCGATTATGCTCTCAGCATGCAGAGCAGGGGCTTTTTCCAGATTGCCAGCCAAACAAATGTGTGGACTGGATGTGCACATTCCCTTTCTTTAAAGGTTAGACTTAACCTAAGAAGGGCACATACCAATTGCTGCAGGAGATTAAACCTTAGTTCAAGACTGCAGACTCGCTTGCAGCCATGACTGGAAGAAACCAGACTTCTGTCAGGAGCAATTACCACTTTTATATTTGTAGCCTTTTGGTGTAATTGCTTGTTCCCTGTTTCAGGGAAGCCACTAGGAATGTTTTCCTGGCTGTTTTTATTTTTTCCTTTTTTATACTTTTCAGTAGTTTTTCCTGTCACTCACCCTTCAGTCAGTGTGTGCTCAGGAGCACTGTGCCTGTTTAGTCTCTTCATGCCTCTCATTCTTAAATGATGAAAGTAAAGTTACTTTTTTTTTTTTTTTTCCCCCTGAAAATCAGGAGAGAAAACAGGAAGAATTCTGAGTTTGAATGTGATCCTAATGAAACATTTAACTAAGAAGTGGACAAGTTAGTAATACAAATCGAATATGCGCTTTAGGGTCCGATATCTCTGGTTTTAAAGTGTGCACCCAAGGCCAGCCTCTTGGCTGTCCCTGTTTATCTTTTATTTCTGCTTTAAACATTGCAGGGGGGGGAAGTGCCACAGGTTGGTACTCAACATCATGAGTAAGTGACCTTGCCTGGCTACACCTCTGCATTCTCCTTTCTTTCTTCTCTCGCTGTTTGATCTTGCTATGTTACCCGG
>NW_009649706.1:35509-52583 GCF_000708025.1 Charadrius vociferus
CCTCCTCTCTTTGCTCATACAGAGAGTGCACGGGTTTCAACAGGGGTCACTAGCCACTTCTACAGCACAAGAGAGAAGAATGTTTGCAGCCTGTAGACTTGTTTCTCTGTACTAAACAGTATTTTCATGGTTTATTCGCTATTGTTGTTGCTGGAATCAGCGTTAGCACATACTGGTAATGGGCTTTCTGTCTTGTTTCTTAAACTCTATTGTTTTCTCTTCCTCAGAATTGAGTTTCTCCGACACCTGAGAAGCTTCTTCCAGATCATGTTTAAAATTGAAACGAAGACCCCTGAGGAAGAGCACATGGGTGGGGAGAAAGTCTTAATGACGTGTGTTGGCATTGGATTTTCCAACCTTAGCAAAACTATAAGATAAGAAGCACCTGCAGGCTTCATGAAATGGGGTGACAGAAAATGCTGCAAAGATCTGATAAAACCTGCCTTTCCCTGTGCTTATTCTGGCATAGAGAAACCAGTGACGATTCCAGTGCAGAGGTACCCAAGCTTGCTGCATGTAAACAATAAAGCTGGCTTTACGCTGTTTAGACCTGTTTATAAAAGCAATGCCAGTATTCGGTGCTGCATGGAATGGCTGGCTGGAGTCTCAGCTGGCTTGGGGCTCTTTGCACTGTTTTCCACTGCAGGGGACACAAGTGCCTCTTACGTCCCTGTGCCCTCAAGCCTTAACGCAGTGGGTGCTCTAGTTTTGTTTATCTACATACTTCACTCTTAGATTTTTCTGAAAGGTTTAGATAGAGACAGAAAAACAAGATTGATCAAAATGAGCTTTGCAGTGCAAAAGAAATGATCACAACAGAAACATTGGATTCTTGAGGTAATTGCAGAGACAACATTGGCATGGAAATAAAAGTAAAGGTGTGACGATAATTTTTTGTTTATACATTGCATGTGTATAGAATTTGTCAAATGCTTCACTCCTGCTTATGTTGACTAGATTACAGTTTCACAGGAAGAAAAAAAAATTTTTTAATTTTCCTTAACGTTAGAATACTGCAGAAGAGAGCACAGCCTCTACTGACTTGTTTTATCCTCCTCTGCAAAGATGGCCATGGGAGGAGAAACCCCCTTGACAGTTTTTGACTTACCACATACAGTGTTTTTAGGTTTGTTTGGCATGCCACACGCTACAGTTCACAATTAGTTGTGAAAGGCAGCAAAAAAAGCTGTAGGCTTTGAGGGAGAAAAATATATTCAGTTATGCCATCACATTTTGGGCAGCTGCTCCCTTTTGAAAGAGGGTATAATGATGTATGGGCACTACTTGGATTGACAGGTACAAAAAGTTTCTACCGGGATATAAATGTTTACCCAAGAAAGGCTTTTGGTAGATTCCAGGCAAACCTGCTGAAGTTAATGCTGAACTCCTGACACAAAAGAAATTTACACTTGACTTCAAACTACATTCAGTGTGCCTGGAGTAAAATAAAACTATGTCAAAAGCTGGTAGATATATAGAGAGAGCAAATACTAGTGACTGTGTTGTAATGGTCATACAAACTGTATCTGATGCCACTGTAAAGTGGGCATTAGCTCTGTAATATGAAAAATGTATATTGGACCCAAAAGGACTTTGACAAAAAGTTAGGTATTTGATTAGTGTTTTATTAACTATTGCAGGCTGTGTGAGTCATTTTTGTACTGTACTTTGTTCTTGTTGCAATCTGTCTAAACATGTTTTTGAAAAATAAAGTATTTTTTCCTAAATAAGGTTTTATTTTCCTTTAAAACAAAACAAACAGCAACCAATAAAAAAAAACAACAACAAACACAGAAACCTTTTCCCCAGTTCTGTAAGATGGTACTTCAAAAGATAAATGGCTATTTTGAACCTATATATCAAAAGAACAGCTTTGGGAGTTGCCAGGGTGGAAGGAAGGGAGAGGGCGAGGCCCTTCTTATAATTTACTAGCTTTCCAAAATTTGATTTTCAGCTAAGGAAGCCGTAAATAAAGCAGTAGAATGGGAAATAATTTTTTGTTTTACTACATTTTTTTTAAATTTCAAGTTACATTACGAATAAGTATGAGCGCAAGGAAGAATTGACCTTCTCCCATCTGTCACCTATGCAATGAAAAAGCTAGAAACTCTCCAAATTAAAATTACCATAAATACAGGGAGCCACTGATCCGAAAGGTGAAATGTACAAGTTGAGATTACTAGCCACTAGAATAAAAATATAAAGGTTACACTAATTAAAGATAGAAGTTTGTAGCACAGCTCAGATTTCCAGCATTGGCCCAAGTAAAAATTTAGAAGTATTGTCACAATTTCA
This sequence comes from Charadrius vociferus, assembly GCF_000708025.1. NCBI lineage: Eukaryota > Metazoa > Chordata > Aves > Charadriiformes > Charadriidae > Charadrius > Charadrius vociferus. The sequence continues at coordinate 37,805 of NW_009649706.1, forward strand.
AAAATCTAATGCTTTATTTTCTTTGAACTCCTAAAGCTCTGAACTTTGAAGCTGTGACAGCTTTTCCAAATGTTGCAGTTGCACCAAGCATAGAAAGGGCAATGTGTTGCCCAGGTAGCAGATTCTTTAGGAATAGAGTAATTATGTCATAAAATTAACCGTGCTCAACTAAACCTCAATGTTAAAGTTAGACTGCTAACCCTTAGGCCAGCTGCAAATTGCATAGCTTTACAGCACAACACTTGCTATGACTCAGAACTGCTTGTTGCTCTACAGAGAAAAAGATATGTATATGAAAGGAATATGTTTTTCCAAAACAGCCAGTCTCTGGAGAAACAGGAACAATTCCAGAGGAGGTTTTAGGTAAGAGCTTTCTTAAAATGGTTTGACCTTCACATTCTGTGAAAAGTACTTATTAGGCAATCCTGCAGATACAAGCTATTTGTTTATTGCCAGAACAGCGATGAACACCTATTTTGGTGGACTGATCCCACAAGCAGTAAGAGAGTTCAATTCTAGAGCTGGACAGAGGAAATTAATTTTTGGTGGAGACAATTTATACTCTTTGTAGCCACAGACTTTATGGTAAGGATGCTAGTTACTATGAGATGCATCGTTCATCTCAGCCCATCATGGCAGATTTAATACTCGGATGACTTGAATTTGAACTGATTAACTGTACCTCAGTAATCTTTGAGCTATCCATCAGCAATTGAGTTAATCCCTTTGGGTGAACAACTCTGATTATACCATTCTGCTGTAACTGGAAACTTTCCTGCTTACAGAAAACTTTTAAGGCCAGGACCAAAGGAGGTAGAGGTGTGGGAGGGGACTAATTGACAGAAGTATTGTGTAATGTGTATTTCAATTGCAATAGTTTTAATATGTGGGGAAATAGTAAAGAACACACAGAAAAAAGTGTTTTGAGGGAGAACACCTCATTAAATGGAGAATCTCTTCCTTTAAACTTGCCTAACAGGAAAGGCAGCATGCTACAGTGGTGATGTGAGAAGTATTTGCAAAACGTGCCTTTACCTTGAACCCGATTCCACTTTTGTAATCTCTGTTGTCAAACTCTCTTCCATTTCTATGCTATGATGGTAACTTGACTGCACCTTCTGTGGTTACATAAGAAAATTCATGTTAACTTGCTGTAGGACAGGTTCTGTAGTAGCAGAGATTATGTTGAAGGTGAAATTGCTCCAGTCCAAGCCAGTGCGCTTTGCTGAAGGTGTACGGCGAGAGGCCAGTGCAGTAACTGTCTGGGGAAGCACACAGTAGGTGAGTGAGCTGGGCCACAGCAGTAAGTACATGGCTGTCTTGGGTAATGTTTTCAAAATGGTGATTACGTGACTGCCAGAGCAGAGATACTCTCTTCTCCTTCCCCACAGGTGATATTATGAGTAAAATGGATTTTGTTTCAAGCCACTGAGGCATAATTCTGCTGCTTGCAAGCTCTGACATTCGCTTTCCTGTTTTTTAATTATGCTCTGAGGCAGCAACAGGAGGAAAAAGAGACAAAGAAGAAAAGTCCCAGCTTTCAGGAGGCAAAATTTTGCCTATGAGTTTCTTTCTCATTTTTTGATATCATACGGCCATCTCCACACTTTCATTTTGTATGTCTGATGAAAGCATTTCTACTTAGTTTAGATCCTAGGCGATAACAAGTGAGACATGCAACTGTGTCAGGGCAACTCTAACTAAAAGAAAAAGGTGGAAGGGGCATCTTCTACAGCTACTGCTTAGGTCTTGGTAAGCTCTGTCTTAAAAGATCATTCTTGGTGGGATATGTACAGTTTTCCTTGTGTCTGATCTAGGAGCAGCACTGTCAAGCAACACCGATTACCTGTCGTCAGTGGGAGGGGGAAAAAGACAGAAAGTCCTACAGGGAAGAGAGTGTGTGGGTTGAACTCTGCAGCGACAGCATTGTATGTGTAATGAAAGTAAGTCACGCACTGCGTCAGAGCATCACAATGTCCAAATAGCACTTCTGCTAGATTAAGTTGTGACATTGTTATAAGGCAGATTCATTGGGATGATTTGTAGTGCATCTGTAGCAATAGAGGTTTGGTGTGAGTGCTAGCCTCTCTCCTGGAACAGTAGGATTAATATATATACGCACCGAGAAGAGTGCCCAGACCTGTATTCCCTGCGTACTACAGAGTACAGAAACAACTGTGTTTGTGGAGGTAGCAATAAAGAGACTCGCGGAGAAAATGTTTTCTTACAAACTGGTGTTGGTCAAGGTCATAACCCCAAGAAAACAATGGCCAAAAGCAGCACTTTACATGAGGGTGAATGGTGGCTGGGAGCCCGCAGAAGTGGCGTGGCCAGGAGCCTGCTGGCAGCTGTGCAGCTGTTGAGGGGTGGCCCGTCGTGCAGACCATGGGTAGACTGGTGTCCTCCTGCATGCTGTATGTCTGCCGGACTGTCCACACTCAGCCCGCTCTTCGCTGTGTCGGTTTGGGCACACTTTCCTGGCAGCCTCCGCTGTGCTGTTCACACAACAAACATCCATACCCCTTTTACATGGTGAAAACCTGCAGGGTCCTTGTGGAGGCTGATCCATGTGAGGTGCCCAGTGTTTAACTAGGGATGAGCTGGTAGGATTAAGGGCTTGATTCCAGTGATCATCACTGTGTGTCAGTGACACATCCCATTATACAAAATGTGGCAGGCTCCGTAGGCTACCCGTGTTTGCAGGCTGCATCAAAAGTCACACCACTTGGGAACAAATGTCTTGCTCGTTCTTACCTTGCTTCTGCTCTGCAACCACTCTGCTCCTTGAAAGTTATTTACACTTTTTCCAATCTTATACTGTCTGCATGGATAAGAAAAAAGTTGCTTTAGCCAGTGATGAATGTAGATACACTCTGTAAGGTAAGACAGTGGTTCTGAATGGTCATCCCTCAGCATCATCAGGGCAGACAATTCTCTTCCACGTGTATGGAAACGTAGTTTTAATTAGGTATAAAATACTATGCATCTGCAACCTGGGTCTAGATCAAAATATGCATGAGTTTTGATTATTGTCTTTTTTTTTTTAACATCACCGAAGTAAAAAAAACAAGGGGGCGAAACCCAAAGTGCCTTATGGCTTGTTCGTTTGTCAGCATTCAGAAAGTGCCTGATTCAGTAAGGCTTCCTGAGAAATTCGTGTATTTAGAAATACATCTACAGATTGAGAATGCATCTGTGGAAAAGACTTTCTACTGCAGAATGTTTCTGAGCACCGAGTGTAAAAATCTACTTCATAATTCACTCCACAAGTGTATTATCTGCTATTTTCGCCTTGTTCTTTGTGACTTAATGTATGTAATGTACTTTCAAAGAAAACATCCACAATAAATTAGGGCTAAATAAGACAGCCTAGAAAATGTTACTCCCATTTTGTTCAGAAATGTGTTTGTCAGGTTGTTAATAAAAATACTGTTTCCTCATCCTTCACTATTAATCTCAGTAACAAGTTTTCCCTTGAATCAGTGTCAAGATCTTGTTCCAGTCTTTTCTAAGCAATGATGTATGGATTCAAAGTGAAGAAGAGCTGATTTGAAAAGATCTGGCTTTTTCCACAGTATGTAGAGCATCTTGGAAGAAAAGGCTATTACAGAAGGCGCAGGCTCCTTAACAACTTCTTACTTAACAAGAGGGTGATGAGGGGGAGGCTAAAGCTACACCTTCTGGGGCTGGCCTTATCACAGGAAGAACGTGGCAGCTGCCTGAATAGTTTTACTTCTTAATTTTCAGTTTCTAAGTACAAATAAAGAATGAACATCTGTGTCAGCTTGCAGAGTTAAATAAGCATTGTAAGCAGATGGTTTTTAAGACTTGAAATTTATGGCAAGAAGCGTTCATGAAAAGAGGGTGTAACTAATAGCCAAAGAGATGGATATTACAGAAGCCTATTACCCTTCTTTTCCCTCCCCAGCCCCACAGGTTTACACAGGAAAGAGCAACTTGGTCAGAAATTGCTAAATAGCTGTTGAAACACTGTAAGGAAAATACAGAAAATTATCAAAATCCTCATTCGCCTGACTGAAACATGGAGTAAAAATTAACCATGTTTATGTTCATGGCGTTTTCTTCACTGACCCAGCTTTCAAAGAAAGAACTGCTTCGACGGAACTTGACTGAAACATCTGTTTTCACACCTTGTCAGATTTCAGTAAAATCTCTCATTGATTTCCTCTTGCCTCTGTCTTCCCCAGGCAAGAGCAACACTATTAATTAATGAACCACTTGAATTGTTTTTGCCACATCATAGTCATACAAGTATGAAAAGGTGCATTGTTTGCGTTCATGTAATGAAATTCTTGGCTTTATGGATTTTTATCCTCTGTTCCAAAGTTTGTGTTTTGGATAACTGCCTTTGTGCCTGTGGTACAGAAGAATGAAGTGACTCATTTGTATCCCACAGGGAGCTGGATTAGAAAACATCGAGAACCACATATTCTCAGGTCTGTTCAAACATTTCCCTCACCTTATGAGGGCTAGAAGCATGTTGCGGCTCTGCAAGCCCAAATCCCCCTGGCTTACTTCTGCTTTTTTTTTTTTTTTCCCCCTGGTTTGTTTGTTTTGTTCATAGGATTTGTTTGGGCTATTTTGTCTACATTAGATTCTTATAAAGACTAAAACCTGCCATTTTCACTTGAGAAAGTTTTCCTTTGTGGTACATCCCTGTCTTTGCTGACCTGTTCTCCCTCCTCCTGTTCGCTCCACCGCCTTTCCTCCATCATACAAGCTGGAAGAACAGCCCCCACCACACTGCTGTGGGGTCCCGAGTTGCTAGATCGTTTCCCTTCTCTGTTCCCTGGCATGTACACAGATTTCTCCGCAGGCAGTCTCCCTGGCCACTCACCCAGACAACTTCCCTCTCTTTTGTCCAGCCTCACTGTGGGGGGTTTCATCCAGGATTTATAAAATGGAAAAGCGAATAGATACATTGGAGTTCTTCTAACTAAATATGCCCTAGTAGTCCCTGCTGTGGAAACAAAGCACTGTCCTCCTCTCTTCCATCTCAGCGATCTCCTTGAAGGCTTGCCATCTTTAAGTCAGAGAGGTTAGGACCAAGAGGGGTTGCCAATAACACAGAGTCTGACCTCCTCTATATTAGTACATTCTTCCTCATTCAAGGGAAATTACAATTTTCAGAAGGGCCCCCAGACTTCACTAGAAAATTGAGACATAGTAATTCCATTACACAGTTCTGTGAATTTGTTCTAGCATTTAATCACTCGCTGTTTAAAAACATGTACTTACTTTACCTGGTCAGCTTTCAGCTCCTGGTTCTTACAGTGCTGCAGAGCCCTGTAGGATCCAATATGTTTCCACCCCATGAGTAACCCATGAAAGAACTCAAAGGAAAAAGATTTCTGCTTTGGGATCAGAAAGCCTTACCTGACACACAGAGGAGAAGTAATGGTCTTCTAGCTGAATCCTCTGAGTTTTAAAGTGGAGCAAGAAAGCAAATCTAACACTCAAAAATCAAAGTGCCTTGCTGATTGGCATTAAAATGTATGGGCTGCTTTAAAACTAGTCACACATCACGCTACTAAATGGACAATGGGCATGTTCTCATAAAGTTCTGGGGCTATGTGTTGCACAAGAGAAAATCCTGGCATACAGCTCCCCTCTTACGAAGCTGAAAGACTGTATTCTTTTAGGACCCTCTGTTGAGGAAGGAAACCCAGCGTTGTGTTTACTTAGCACTATTGTGGGTTTTTCTCTCATTAACCTTCCACTGGTGAAAGCCCTAACTGTGTTTCATTATATTGGGTGTCTACCACTGCTGCTACAAAGATCATTTCCAACACAAAGACAGCGTTGGCTTAAGAGTAGGAGTTCTGGGGACAGGATACTACATTTTAGCTCCTTGCTTTTCCGAGGAGCAGGGCGGGGAATACAAATTAGAAAAATGTGGGGAAAAAAGTCAGAGAGATACAAAAGCACACAATGGAAGAAATGAATGTAACTGTGCCAGTGTTTCAATTATCTCCAAATATTGTTCTTTATCCCACTAACATTTTATAGGCAATAAAATAAATCCACAACCCTTGCCATAGTATTTTTGCAGCACAAGCTCATGTAACAAACCAAGAAATGCAGATGCTAAGGATTTCAGTAGCTGTGTATCACCCACCATTCTCATGACAGTCCACTCCTGCTGGTGTTAATGCAGCTGCTAGCCAAACATTAAACTCAGCAAGCTGCGTGTGTGGCATAGTATGTCAGTTTCACTTTTGGAGGGAAGAAGAAAAGCGGCAGTTCCAAGTAAAAGCAACCTCCTTTGCAATCTTTTCAGCTTGCTTCCTCTGCCACTTACTAAAGGGTGGCCCACCCGTAGGCCAGTAGAATATTTATTTCTGTTGCCTACAGCAGCATCTCTTCTACACAAACTGGCTCCCATTTTCACAATTTCTGCTGACCCAAAATATCTCCAGCTGAGTTTGCTGGTAGCTCTAGGCTTTCCACCTGCGGCTGACTCAATCGTGTGGCAGCAGAGGAAGCAGAAGAGAAGACACTCAAAACCGGGAGGGATGGACTCACAAAGGTTCATCTTGGGGGACCGGTTTTGCCCCCCAGGTCTAGCAGTGTCAAAGGCGGTGTCAGGGCTGCGGGGCATCCTTGGAGCTCCTCTGGCCCCAGGAGCACCAGATCCGACAGTGCTTGGCACTGAGCAGAAACGATGAAAAACAGCTGTCCTTCATTTCAGTGGATGAGAACTAGTGGTACTTTTTTCAAGCAATTAAGCAAACACTTCTAAGTGGTTTGGTCCTTCACATGAAGTTTACCCTGGGAATGACACATTTTGAAGCTATCCCCTGCAAGGATCAAACTGAGTTAACTACTGTTTCTGCCTCACCTACAGCTGCCTCAGCGCTGTCTTTTGTCCTCCCACAGAAGGCAGGTGAGGAAGCTCGATGGCTAGTGAATCACATCCCTGTGCCGAAGGGAGAACTTTCGTGTTGCATTTTGCATGTTTGCCCCGGTGTGAGGGAACACTTGCTGGAACTGCTTATCTAAAAACATTCCTCCTCCAAGAAGAGGAGTTTGTGGAAGCTATTTCTAGATCCTGAAATGCTTTCCCTGAGAGCTCCAATATGTAGTTTATTTCCATTACGCCACAAAAAGTGGAATGAGGAACCAATGGCTTTAAATGTAATAGTTGCTGGGTGCTTTTTTTTTTTTTTTTTTTTAGAAATAGGAAATGAAAACAGCTGAATTTGATTTACTGCTTTAATTACAAAGAAAAGACCTAATCGATGTGACTGGAGTTCAAAAATACAGGAGGAGAAAAAGAAGAGCGACTAACACAGGTTTGATGGTTTTTGTACAAAAGTAATTCCAGAGCAACAGTGAAAGTTACTAGTTAATTAAAATTATGTGGCGTCTGAGCCCACAATTGATTAATTAAAGCAACAATTAATTAAAGCACCCAAGTGGTGGCCTGTGGGACAGACCTCTCTCTTTATAAGCAGTGCTTCCTAGCTGGTCTGCACAGGCACCTAGCAGGATACCTTTTTGAATCCAGACAGGGAAATTTACTGCTTTGCAAAACTCCAGTGATTCTGCTAGTTTTAACTGAAATTGGCCAAAAGATTCAAAAGCAAAACAGCCACGCTAAAGATTCTTAATAATTTATTTTTAACCTAAAATGTGTTGATGTTATAGTTTTCCCAATGTGCACATTTGATACCAATGTTGATATTTAGAGGCTTCCTGAAGTAACTTACTTTTTTCAGAAATGCTGTAAAGCAAAGTATCTCATACTGACTCTCTCATTTGAGCAATAATTACTTAGTATTTGAAAAATCAGCACAATGCATATTTTTATAATTTTATTTCAAACTGAAGTATGTTGCTGGTTTTAAATTAAACTGTGTTCATCCTTTCCTTTTTAACTGTGAATCAAAACACAACTTGCTATTCCTTTGTACTAGCAACTAGAAGTAAAACTGAGTAGAAACAAAAGTGAAACTCGATGTCTTTGCTTTCCTGTCTAACACGAAGATGAGAATACCAAGTGGAAAAATTAACTACAAAAAAATGTTTCACTTTGTAAGCAATTTAAAGAGTTTTAGAAACAGTTCATAAAAAATTCTTGTTGATATCTTTGTGTGCATATTAAAGGTTTTTGCTCTTCAAGGTCCCTGGTGATTGATGTGAATACAGTAGGCAGTTTGGAAAATGTACAAGATAAACTTGGTTCCGTTTTATGACATTAACTTCCATATTGCATTCAAGTAGCCTAGTAATTGTAGCTTAATCATACATAAAAAGGAGAAAAAAAAAAAATCATTCAAAAATATCAACAAGGTTGAGCTTTCCAGTGAGGAAATTCCAAAATTTCAAGTGCTCACTTTGAAGGGATTTAGTTACCCTGGTCTGTTGTCTTTTGTCCTTTAAGTTTCTAGCTGTATCACACTCACATCCTGTCACACTGGCTAAGGCAGATTAAATTACACAAAAAGATTAAATAATAATAACAAAAAAAAACCCTAACCAGGATAAGAAATTACTGACTGAAATGGATTTCTATAAACATTAACTTTTGAAGCTTCCTGACTCTGACAGATAGGTAAGTGCTGCCAAACAAGTTCAGGAAGGTTAACTTTCCACAACAATGCAAAGCCAAAGCACCTTGACAAATCTGCAATTCATTGCATTTAAAATCAGATATCATTAATCTGTACTTATTTAACTTCTAGAAACTTTAATTTGAAAAATCCTTAACAGATGTTTCCATCTAAATGTCCACAGACATCTTGAAACATAAGAAAACATTGCAATACATGTAGATGTGTGAAAATACCGAACAACAAACTTACCTTCCACAAACGGGTGCCAGATCCACCCAAGTCATTATGCAGTTCTGAACACTGCACAGGGTGAAGTCCTGGAGAAGTTATTGACATGAACCTGGGCTGGAAACTTTTATTTTTGCATTAGAGTACTTCTGGTCAATTCCTGAGTCCCTGCAAATGTTTGGAAACTCCAAGGCTGAAAGCAGAAATATTAGTTTGTGTATATGCGGGAAGCGGGCTGTTCCCCATGTTTGACTAATGTAAGAAAGGCTCAGCTGATTTTGCTTAGATTTTTCAAAAGAAAAAAACCATGAACCCCAGTCCCTCCAAAATCTATTACAGGAGGTTTTCAAGTCAGTAGAATTCCCTACTCCCAAGGGATTTTCAAATACCTTTTTTTGGGTAGTTATAATCTATTTTTCTGGTGATAGGCAGAGTCAGGAAGGCACACCTTTAGCTCCTGTTTATTATGAATATAAACACATTCAATTTGTATAACAGTATAACCAAAACCCGTATGCAATGTGCCTAGGCACCAGTTAAAAACAGAGAATATCCTGCTCTAAACATGATGTAGCCCTGGGGGGAAACAAAGCAAAACCTATGCAAGCAAAATTTGAATAGGAAATAAAGTGTAACTCAGAGGACACCTATACTGATGGACTCCAGAAGCATCTGTACTGCAATCACTAGGAGTTTTGACTGCAGAGCCACTGGCAAACACTGCAAGCTGAGGCTTGCAGCGCCTACATTTCAAGGTTCTCCTTCAACTCAGGTTGCAGTGTGATTAATTTTGTTTTGTTTCATTCTCTTAGCAGATTTTGCTAAGGAAGGAGAACCTCAGAGTTTTCTTGCTGACTCTTTTCCTCACTGGATGGTGCTAGCATATGTATCTGTCTACTCCGACACTGAGCAGAAAGCTCTCAAAGTCACAGAGTGACAGTAAATTTGTGGTTCCGTGTATTGCCATTTATACCAAGCCATTTCCCATCAGTGGACCGTATTTGAAAATTCATTTTCAAGAAGTTCTACAGTTAAGACAACTGCTTGCGCTTACTTGCCTGCCTGCTTTTTCCAGCTACATAACTGTTGGCTGCATGCTAGGTTTTGTCCTATAATAGGAGAAAGGCACTTGTTCCTTAAAAGGAAATCCCATGCTGCTGCTCAGCTGTGACTCAACTAACTTGGCAAGAAATGAATTTACTCCATCTCCAGACCAGATCCACACCAACCTGTACTGAGGCACATGGATGAGAGGGTTCAAAGTCTCGGAACATTTCAAGGAGCCACGGGCAGTGTGGGGATCGGTGCAGACATTGCTGTTCACGTGAGGCAATGAGCTTCATTAAAGACTAAATAAAAAAGTTACTTAATCTTTCTCCATTTGCAGAAAAACTATCCGAAACTACTGAAACTAACAAAACCAGAATAACTCAATTTGAAAGATACAGATGAAAAGCTTACGTGCTAAGTGTGGTTGATCTGTGTCTATGCTACCGATATAGGTAACCAATACAGCAATACCACTATGTGGGTTTTTTTTAAATCCAAGTTTTATTGCCGCTGCACATCCAGCATACACCCCCCCCCGTCACGCAAACCAAAAATCTGTCAGGTGGAGTACTATTGCGGATCACTGTAGGCTATAAAAGCGGAGCTCTTCGCTGTCTTCTTGTAGCAGTTGGAAGGAACCCCAGAGAGCTGTCGGAAAGCGGCATTTTACAGAGCCTCTGGAGAGCGCTCCGGGAGGGACACGGGGCAGTTACAGGTACAGATGAGGGGGGAGAGTTGTCTGGTTCTATTCTTCTCTGTTTTATAGAAGTCCTTGTACTGCATTAGTCACTCTAGTGTCTGAGTGTTTTCCAGTTGCTCAGCAATTGAACTGATGCCTGTTCTGGAAGGGGTTTTTTCTGGGTTTGTTTTTTCTTCCTGTTTTTTTTTTGTATGTTTGTTTGTTTTTTTAATTTTTCCTCTGGGATTGTTGTATGATGCAGCATTTTGTACCTGATGAAGCACACCGGGGGGCTGTTGGAGAACGTAGGGTCAAAGAAGTGCGTCTTCCACCAGGATCAGTGTTCAGGGTAGAATTTAGCATCTATGGAAGTACATTTTTCATTCTTAGGTATACGCTCCAAAAGCAGTCTTTGCAGAAATGCATTACAGCATTTTTTTCAGGTGCTCTCTACTGCCTTTCAGAGGAATGGCTTTCAAGTGAATGTCTAGAAGGGAACAAACTTACACTTACCATTGGAACCCTCAAAGCCAAGAGATAGCTTTTTTCCCTAGGTTTGGGGTTTTTTTTTCCCCTCAAAGTGGGTGGATTAGAAGTGTGTCCTTTCAGGAGGTGAATCATATGCAAACCTGTATTTACAGGTGCTTGTTCCTCTTTTCTCCTCCAGGAAGGAGGTATTCAGTCATATCACTCTGGGAAATAGGATTCAGAGAATGACTATAAATAATAAAAAAGTTTCTTTCAAGAGTGTTCTTTGTGCCATACCTTTAAAAAAAAAGCATGTTCTTTTAACCAAAACATGTTTTTCTCCAAGGCTGGGCCTATACAATGAGGAGAAAAACTATTACAGCATATGTACTTATTTTAAAGAGTAAGAATTTTACACCCTATTCCAAAAGTAGAAGGAAAAGTGAAATACTTGCAGACAGTCTGACTTCCTAGATTTGACTTAAATGAGTAGCTTCTTGTTCTAATTCATGAAGGTTTTGCAAATAATCTCCCCACCCTGAATACAGAATGTGCTTTCACTTTAATTTCAGCTGAAAATGATAAATCTAAATCCACCCATGAGAATTTTTGAAGTAACTAAAACAAAACTGCTTCTATCATTTTTAGCTGTTTGAATATGAAAATGAAACAAAATCTACTTCCTAGTCTGTATGCTAATCTCAGAATTTGGAACACAGAAGTAGTCAAGACAAGAAAACTAAGACTTTTGCAGAGATGGCCAGTTTTGTAACTTGCTTTGAAAAGCAAACTAACTCTGAAGTTGTTACAACAGTTCTAAAAATCACGTTTTGCATATAATTAGTGGTATTATTGCCCATTATTTGGGGGTATGTTTACTAAGTCTAGTGTTTTACATGCTTATTTAATTTAGGGTTCTGTGGTTATGCCTGTGTTACTACACCCTACAGATATTTGTGTTTGACATGGTGTAAATATGTGAAATGAAATGTATAAACAGGATGTAGATCAGTGATACTTCAGTACTATTAAGTTCCCACATGTCACAGGCTGACACTCGTACCCAAGCATATTAACATGCAAATGTATGGAGGCTGTGGATGGTCATATAGCAAAGAAAAAGGAAAGGGGGATGCTTAAATGGTAATAAGATGCAAATCTGAGATGCTGACAGTTTTTGGGTGCAGGTGCCTTTGAAAGGACTTGTTAAAAATTAACAGAGTAGCAGGAACACTGTTGAAAGTAGTGAACAACCCTGAACAGATTATTGAAAAAGGGTATTTCACAGGACAATAGTCGTTCTTGCTATACTGTGCTAAAATGTGTTTAAACTAATTACAATAGAAGACAAACAAAAGTAAAAATGCCTGGTATTGTTGTCTTGTAGCTAAAATCTTAGCCAGTTTTGTTAGCATTAAAGTTAGCTAGGCTTGTTAACCATTGGCATTAGCTGAACTTTTGATATAGGGTCTTGCATACGAGCATTTCGTTGTGTACTTGGCCAAATGGTTGGCATTGAGGGTGTTTTTCTTTACAAGTGGCGGGGACGATTAGTTGAGGAACTTCTAAGATGTTCTCATGGATAATGAGGATGCTACCCTTGAATCTGTCAAGGATAAATTAGTGAAAGAACTCCTAATCAAGGGGAAGCAAGTATTGTTATCATTCTTGAAGTGAAACATCCTGGAACATACAATGCGGACCTTGAAATGCTACTAATCTACATGTTTTGAAACTTGGCAGAAAAGTGAAAATTCTGAGTGTCCTAAGCTGAACTACGTTCAATATGATACTAAAAATCATGCCTGTAGGTCAAGAAGACTCTGGCCTAGGTAAAGACCCTTCCCCTGAGCATGCCTACTAACTATAACTCGATTGTGCAATCATACGCAAATTACTAACCAATCACATAGACATAGGAGGTACTAATAGGATAATGATGATGTAAAATGTGTACATAAACTGCTCGAAGAATCCTGTTCGGTGGGCATGGTTTCTGGAAATACTCCACCTTGCACGCTGGCCAGAAGAAAGCAATATCTCCTCTCTAAACATAGTCTCTGTGTTTTGGGAGAATTGGAACTTTGACTTTATTACAGGTAACAGTTTCATTAGATAAGCTGTAATGTTTGGAGTCCTAACGTAGATTGGACTTTCACAATCTTGTCGACTGGTGGTGTGCTTTATCAGTCAAGAGTTTGGCAAGTTCTGCAGGTCCAACTAAACCTGACCCTGACACAATGTTGAAACTTAATAATATAAGGATTTCCCATCTATTCCAGTAGAATTCTTTGCCTTTGCAGGTTTCTGTCCACAGAGATCTTGATGACCGATCTTAGGTACGCAGTGAGCACAACAAACATAGCATGCTGCTTTCCTAGTCTTTTAAGTGGTCTGGATACGGTGGTATACCAGGTATATCTGCATTCTATTTGTGAGGCATCAGAACATTTTTGTTTTGCAGTTTGTTTCCTTTCCCCGTTTGTGAGAATTTTTCAGTGTCACTGCAGTACATGCTTGTGTGAGTTTTCCACACTGCAGTCTGAAAAGAGAGAGACATTAAAAATGAAAAGCAAATTATTAGGGGATGTAACAGCATAGAAACTTTTGGTGAAATCTAGGATTAGATACACTAGAAGGAAACACGCTGTAATAGACTTTACTTCAAAATCACCAGGTATCCTTTAAACTCCATGTTCAAGGAAATCAAATATGTGAAGCAATATACACCCCAAGTTAAATTCTACTTCTGAATTGGCCTAGATTTTTTCTGTAGGATGAACTTTTATGACATGGGCATACTCTTTTCTTGTGCATAAAGAGTAAAAAACCCCAAACATTTAACGCTGTAGAAATAACGGTGACAAGTTTGTCCTTAAAGAATATTTTATTTGACAGTACCAAATTGTTAGCTGACAGGTAACAGCTTGCTTTGAAATCACTGAAAGTTATGTGCATGCGTCTGTTGGTAGTTTTGAGACTCATCATCTGTCAAACTTTTAGATGGCTTTTTAGTTCTTCCCTGTCTCAGCTTCTGCTCTTCCGCTGACTCCTGGATAAAGACTTCACAAGGCTTATTTGTAGATCAAGTTCTCTGACTCTCGTGTTCTTTCCTTAATTCGCCATCTCTTCAGGTCAGCAGTCAAGCTCTGTCTTTTTACTCGTCTGTATGAGACAACCTAGTTCCAGAGCTTTCAGAGGAAGCATGTTCACTTGGCATGGACAAGAAAATAGGCACAAACTCATCACATAGGAAGTTACAGAAAAGCGTACGTTTGCAAGATTAGAATTGTGCAATCAATCCTGAGAGGTGGGACAGAACTAGCACACACACGCATAGCAGAAAAAAAAAAAAAAAAAATCAAACGTGCAGGTTTCCTTTGGCCCAACTAACACACGGACTACTGTGAAGCGAGACCTCAGCAAGGATGCACTGCTTTTGTTTACCACGGCTGAACAAGGCAAGGTCTGTCCCTCAAACTTCTGCTGGCTGCTCCGAGGCCCTTCAGCGCCGTTTCTACCTCACAGCGGCTCCCACTGGTGAGGCCAGACGGAAACTTGCGAGAGACAAGCCGCCCTTGTTCCCCACAGCGAGCCGGGAGGGGGGGGACGGACTGGGGGGAGACGGGGACGAGGCACACACGACAACATAGCAGCAACCGCTCGCCCAGGAGCGGTTCCCTTTCCCTTCTGCCCCCTCCAGCGCCGAGGCAGAAGGCTGTCGCTGCCGCCATGGGCCAGCGGCCCTCTGCTTGCTCTTCCTGCCCTGTAGCTG
>NW_009649706.1:53650-72285 GCF_000708025.1 Charadrius vociferus
TCCCGAAAATTCTTTTTGTGCGTGTAAAAAAAAAAAAAAAAAGAAAAAAAAACCGAAACAAATCATCCCGTTGCAGAAGGAGGGCAAACAGTCACAGAAGCATCTGCGGTTTTTCTCTATATGTCTCTATTGAGTTTAGCTTCTGGGTGGGGAAGTGTTCCCTCAGATGTGGGTTATGAGTTCATGGATTTCGTTTATTTTCACAAAAGATTTATTTATTTATTAGAAAAGAATTGCGGCTAAAACTCCTTCAGATTTTTTTGTTTTGTTTTTGTGCAACTGAAGTCTAATTAGAACCTGATTGGCTCTGTCTTCAAATTTCCCTTTCTCCCCTCGGCAGCCTGTGACAGGTGAGAAAATAGCACCTTGCTTTGGTTATTTGTAAATTATTTACTGCTGGAGAGACTGGTTTTTTTGGTTGCTGGGCATAATTGGGAAAATTGTGATGGCTACTCATAATTTCAAATGGGACATTGCACTTGAGATTAGTTGCTTAATGGTCAGTGTTTCTGACATCTTAGCCCTGTACAGCTTTCCAATTTATCATCTTCTTCTCCGTTAGTTCTATTGTTAGTCAAATTTAATAAATATGTAGTTTAGGTGAGAGAGAAATATTTCTAAAGTTTGTGTTTTATGGAAAATCAATATTGGTAGGAGATTGTGGAGAGATTACATGCACTGTTGAAAAGGGTTGTTTGGATCAGTTTATATGCATTAACTTTTTTTTCTTCCTCTCTGCCCAGTCTTCCTAGCAATTGATGTGGGAGTAATATTGTAGTGATGTTTCTTGGGCATGCTGGTTTGTTGTCCTTGCTTAGGGTTGGTGACAGTAATTTGAGGATTCAGTAGGAACACAGTAGCCATCGCTGCCTTCTGCTTGATAGGGTAGAGTCCCAAGTGACTTCAGTGGTGTAAATGGAGAATTTTGTAGTAAACAACTTCAGTATTGTAGTCTGAAATGATAGGGGGTTTAAGCAGTGGTGCACTTTCCAGAGAAGCCTTAAATCACAGCTGTTGACAGTTTTTCATTTTCGTAAGTGCCAGTGGCAGCAACATCGGGAAGTAGTGTTTGCTGCTGGGAGGGGAAATTTTAATGAGCAAGAAGTTTACAGAGTGCAGAAAAAGGTTTTGACGTTCTTGTTGATGAAATCAGGTTCATGGGAACTGCAGAATGGAAAATGAAAGGAGACTGCTGCTGCTTCTCACATGTAGCTGGTGAGAGTGGTGATTGGACTAACAAAAATCAAAGTTGAAATCTGTAGAATAACCATTTCCAAACTATGTGGAGTTAATGTTATGCATGACCACAGAATACTACTAAAGTGAACATCACTGCTGTGTTGTACTACCAATGGTGTCTTCTTGCTGAAGTTGTAAGAAAAGCAGTTACTGAATGGGGTTGTCATTTTTGCCATTGGTCTCTTTATCTCGGCTCTGGGGCATTTCTACTCTATGACCTTATGTAAACAAAAAGCTAAGTGATGATGTTTGCAGTTACAGGAAATAATCTAGCATCTCGGCTGAAATAACCTGAAGAGGGAAATAAACAAGATTCAGAAATATAGTAATATTAAACAGATACATGAATTAAATTATATTAGTTATGGATAAAAGAGAACTGTGATCAAAAGTTACAAAACTTTCATTAAAAATCAGATTAACATAATTAAACATGCAATGATGAAAAAAATGTTTGTTTTAATGGTGTTTTGAAAAAACAACTGATGTAGAAGGCAACAACCAAAACCTTGTGGCCTTTTTATAAAAATAGCTGAAGCTTTTGTGTAGGAGGTTGAACTAGATGACCTCCTGAGGTGCCTTTCAACCCAAATTATTCTATCCTGGTACTACTATGCTATTATAGGCTAGTGTTTCTGTTATAACACAGTCCCCCTTCTTTTTACCTAGGCTTGTATGCAAATATCAAAACTGTTATCAGGCAACACACAGTTATATTTTTTCCATTTAACTTAATAGAGCTGCTGTTTCACAGCCTCTGACCCTGGCTGTGCACTGATTTCAGCGGGTTCCATATGAATTCATGTGTCCACCCACAGGGTTCTCAGCGTGAGCCCAGTAAGATGACTAATAAGAATAAGACTAGCAAGGTCTGAGTCAACATTTGAGCTCATGCTCACATTTGTATTTCTCTAACTTGTTTCAGATGTGATTTCTTTATCAGAAGGTAAATGAGCTTGAAAATGAGAAATTTCTTAAATTTCTGGATATGAGATTTTGCAGATTCTGTAAGGTAGATCTGTCTTTATAGACACTCAAAAAACAAAACCAAAATGTGTATATACAAGGAGGCTTCTTTGTAGTAGTTCTGCTGGAAGAACTGTAATTGGTTATATTTGCAACATACAAATAGGTGCTTTTTGCTGCATGCTGTGTTGATCTAGAGAGTGCATTATATCTCTCACTTAAATGGGTTATATGCCTTGCAATATAGTGAGAGCGACAAGGTACAAGCGTAAAGTATCTTGTTGCTGTCGGTTGCAACATGTGAGATGCTAGAAGAAAAAAGGTGATGCCTTATTCCAGTGTTAAGCTCTCTGGGTTATGCAGTACTGAATGCAGAGAGATGTGCTTCACATGGGCCATAATATAATCCCCTTGTATTATCATGGGTATTGATGTAGAGCTGATTTGATCTTTAAAAGTAATTCCTAGCTTTCTTCCTGTCCCATTGAAATGTACTAGAAAGTAATTTTCTGTGGAGGAAAATCTAAATACTTCTTGAGTAGACAGGTAGAATGACTTGCCTGGAAGATAACTGTCCATATAATTTTGGTTATGCAGTCACTGTATCACACAGTCAAACATGAATGTTTAAATCTCACTTTGTAGAAAAAAAGATCCAATGTGGTGCAGCCAACTATTGATTTAAAATCAATACAAGCATTGTCCTTTTATGATGTGAGTTGTCTCTGCATCTATGTCTTTGACAGTAACTTTCACAGTAGTATTACACAGTTCCTTTTGTTGTTAGTAGATTGCTTTTTAATCACGGTTGAACATTTCCTTGTATTAGGAAAGGAGGCATTAGCTCTTAATTTGATTTTCTGTTCCTCTGTCCCTTCTTCTGGGCTTTCTTCTGGTTGGTGGGTTTTTTGGGGGTGTTTGTTTTGTTTTTTTTTTTCCTAGTATCCTTAGTATTTGTCTGTAGTTCAGATAAATCCATGAATTGATTCTGGTTTTCTATGATGTCATAAAAGACAGTGTTCCAGGTGAAATGAGAATGTTTTCGATCCCATTCTTTGTTCATTGGAACACTTTGTTTCTTGTTTTTTAAGTGCCTGTGTTAAGCAGAGATTCTGTTGAGCTGCACATCCTGTGCATGGTTATTTTGTTTATCTGCTTAAATTTGGCTTAAAACTCAATGCCATGTGGGAATAGCTGCAAGTTATTCTTTCAGGAGTTCATTATTTTGTATTTGTTGACATCAAATGTTATCTGTCTTCAGTTTTTTTGCTTGGCTAGCTCTCAGTTTTGATCCTGCAAAAGTCTCATGTTAACTGGTTATCACCAGTTGTTTATAGATTGCTGTTCAATATTTACTAGGAAGATGAAAAATATATTCAATGCCAGGCCTAGGAAATAGAGCTGGGGCATTTTACGGACTTAGTAAACTGAAGATTGATTGCTTAGACTGGGACTTTGAAAATGCTTATATGCTTGCATAAATATGTGTACTGTGGTATTTCTTGATCTGTGTGCATCCCCATATAGAAATTTTTCTGATCCTTACCTCAGTTCTTGAACTATGTGATGTTCGTGATGTAAAATTTTTTATTGACAGTCTAGTTGAGCTATCTTAGCTGATACTGCTTTATCATTTTGCTTACGTGCTTGAGCAGTTGCAGTAGATTTCAGGGTTTAAGAAAGTCTTTTACAAGTGTTTTAAATAAATATCTATTACAAGTCATGTGACTAAAGTTATTTGCATGTATAATTAAGAATTAAAAAAATGTTTCTTTATGTGACTTTATTGGTCTTAATGGTTTCTTTTTTGTAGCTTTTAGTGAGAATAATTATCAAATCAGTTGAAATCAGTTTGTGAGACTTTTTGTGCAAACTAAGTCATATTGTTTCCCAAAACCAGAGTATGTGAGGATAAGAACTTCAATTATTTTTTGTAATATTTTAGAGGAACAGTGTTCACATTTCTTAGTCTAGTATTGACACTTTGCGTCTATAAAATGGATCTTTAAGAACATGTGTAGTATGCTTTAAATGAGTATTTTCCGTCTTTGTTTTCTGTTAGTCTTGGTTGACTACTAAGATTTTGTAATTATTGGCAAAACGTTCATCATTCTTCAATGTGTTGTGCTATCGCCTGGGTTTCCAGCACTGGGAGATGTTTTTAAAGTAAGAAAAACTTTTACTTTTAAATGTCTAATCTTGATATATATATATATATGTATAAATGTACATTAAATTTGGTACCTCAAACAATTTGTAGAGGCCTCAGTTGTTCAAGTGCATTTAGATTGGGAGCCCTGTTAACTTCAACATAAAATTACAGGATTGCTCGCATGGGTTCAGTTATAGAGATAGGGCCACAGGTGGTGTCTGAGTTTTACTGAATATATTAGGTAAACCTTGACTACAAGACTAATGCAAGAGCATTTGAGGACAAAGACTATTGGAAAACAACCATTAATTCCTAATAAAAGAGGAGTTTTTGTGAGTTAAAAAGGTGGTTTGGAAACCTATTAAGGTAGTCAAATAACATAGGAGGCTCTGAGGTTATAAAGACAAAAGCCTCTTAAAAATAGAGCTTTTAAATGAAGGTTCACATTGGAGGATGATGTTCAGACAGAAGTATAAAGTGTGTTATGTGTGGTATAGTTGATGGCATACTACATAGTTGGCATACTACAGCAGGCAGTATAAACCAGCAAAAATCTTCTCTTTTGCAGTATTTCCCAGTTATGGGGAATCCTGACGTTCTTTAATGTTTGGTGCTGGTTCTGCAAAATGTAGCAATCCTGCATTCTGTTTGTTCACAAGTTAGCTACAGTGCAGTTGCAAGGGACAGCAATTCCCAGCTGTCTCTATACTTCTCTCTGAAGCAAAGGAGCAAAAGTTTGCCAAAATGCAGAGGGGAGAAAGAAAGCCACTTAATGTTTGTTGCATCCCGTCTATGTGAAGGAGTACTCCTGTGTGCTCAGAAAGCAGGAATTGGGGACAAATAGCAACAGGTCTGTATGAGGGGGCATCCCCTCAGGGACAAGCAGAATCAAAAACATACTTATTCCAGTCCTGTAGTCTACAAAGATAAAGAAGGCAAAATGTTATCCTCAGAAGATGGAGGGAATAAAAGGAGTTGAATTAAGTGAAACCTTTAAAACCCTTTCCTTGTAGATGAAGGACTCAAAATTGGACACAAAGCCAAACTATTTCCATTTTATGTGTTGTGTGAAGACTGCAAAAAGCATTGGTGAACCTGAAAGCTTGCATGCTTTTCAACTTTATCATCAAACTACTAAAGACATTTCCTCTGCCTAGGAGGTGTACCTCACACAGAGAGAACTGCTTCTCGTACAAACTGATTTTGGAAATTATAACTGACATTTCTGATCTTATTCCTGACACTATTTTGCCATACTTTGGGTACAGGTTCTCTCTTTGGATTCTTTTTTTTGAACCACTAGAAGTTTTATTTTAATATGGAATATATTATAGTTGTATAATAATATGTACATAGAAATGTTTCCAGTTTTTACGGTCTTGTAAAATCAGATTTAAGTCAGTTCTACAAGATTGTACTCTTTAGCGTCTCAGATTAGTTGTGTGAGATTTGAATGCTCACTTTGTATTAAGATCAGTGTTAATATGCAGCTTTGAATCAACAGATTTATTTTTATTGTATTGACATACTGTCTGCTATGCATAGTTTTCAGATTTCTGCACTGATTAACACAGTGGCACTCTTTTGGGTTTTTTGTATTCTGATACCTTGAGGTTTTGCTCTTTGGAGCAGTTGAATGCAGACTCTACCTACTTAGCAACTGATGGTCAAGGGACAGGAGAATTCCTAATGCTGGGGAAAATGGGTGGGAGAGCAAGCAGAGAGAGAGGTTTGGCCTTTCTGTCAGGAAATGTAAGCCATGAAGTCCCAGAGATCTGAGAGTGAGGTAGAGGTTGTAGTTTCATGATGTGTGTTAAGTGTCCTCTTAAACTGTCTCTGGCACACAAGATGTTTCTTTTCTCAGCCTCTCACAAACATTGAAATTTGTTGCTCCCTTGGTTTTGTAAACACAACAGCTCTTTGTAAGGCTGTGCTGTAAACTGTATCACAACTGTGACCTAAGTTAAATATATATTTTTTTCCCCTCTTTTGGAACAAGTGGCACAAGGGAAGGGGAATGGACAGGATAACTTAAGCTGCCTTGCAGTGCCAGAGAAAATGTTGTGTAACCACATCCTGGATAACCCCAAAAATGGACTGAGCTACAAAAGAAACTTTGGGTTCCCAGTGGAATCTGGACATGGGATTGCACAAGACCCAGATCCTCAGCTGTGGGCAATAAAGCATGTGTCAATCCAACAGCTGGCTCCCAAAAGGTTGAGACTTTGGAACTATTCTAACAACTGTGTAAATAGATGCATGGTTATCTTTTAATTGCCCTATACCTGGGTCTTCATAAACCTTTGTAGCTATGCTGTCTGTCAGGGCTTTTATGAATAAATACTTCTGGTTGCCTTTATCTTAACCTGGCTTCAGTTAAAGGTGATTTCAAGGTATCTCGCTAACATTAGGGTGCTCTATTCCTATGAGCCTTCTGATCCCTAAAACTGGAGCATAGCACACTGAAATGGTGTTTGGGGCATTGAAAGGATGGTGGAGTTGCACTGAATTCTGGTGAGTATTTTGGAAGCAT
This sequence comes from Charadrius vociferus, assembly GCF_000708025.1. NCBI lineage: Eukaryota > Metazoa > Chordata > Aves > Charadriiformes > Charadriidae > Charadrius > Charadrius vociferus. Next base: position 60,541 of record NW_009649706.1, read on the forward strand.
GCTTGAAGAAGCTGGGGAGAAGTTTGTGATAATGAGAATACAAAACTGTTAGTAGGACTCCTGAGCCCTGTGCAAGGTCGGTGTAAAAAATGAGCTGGAATCTTCACTTTTCATTGTTATGCACTAGTAGACCTAAAAGTGCTGTGATGAAATAGGCTCAGGTCAAATTGGAGAATAAATAAAGCAGGAGGTTTATTAGGTTGAGGTGAATGAGATTATACCAGTATAAGGCAGAACCAAATCAATTTGAAGCTATGTCTGCAATATAGTTGCATGTGTGATTGTAACACATGTGGATGTACCTGAACTAGCTCATATTTCATCACCTGGAACCCCCGCAGTGTAAATTGTGCAGAACACTGAAAAATTCATGTTATTTTGCTACCCAAGTAGGTTCAGGTATATTAACAGTGTTTAAAAGGATATCTTTAGACTGCAGCAGACTGAAGCCGTACCATAATTTTCTTGGGCCTTGGTACTTTTCCAAGTCTGTTTTCTAAGAGCTCTGCCACTTGCTCAGACTGATAGCTTATCAATATTTTTGCCTGTGAACTCACAAAACTGAGTTTTAAACTAACTTCCGAATATTGAAATGTTTTTACTTTGTTTTGTAAAAAAGGTTGTAATATTTGTCAATTTTATGGTGGTTCTGTGAGTTTCAACACAGGTTTTTGGAACTCTTGACCCTGAGATAAAAATTTTTGGGTTAGTTGGTAATACATAATGTCTCTTTTTGTTGTTTAAGATATTATGCTGTGATTAGAGGACTGCAAGGTGGCGAAATAACATTTCTTGCAGTCAGGCTTTTTAGAAGGAAATTTGAAGTTTGTTATTACCTGATATTACCACAAGTTAACCACGTGGCATAATATGCTAAAAGGTGTTGTCTGTGCAGTTTCTTACTCCTGCACTAGCCTTGTGGACTACTTTACCAACTTCTGGGAAATATCTTTGAGCAACTTTCTGTTTAGATTACTTGAAGCCATTTCTAGAAATATGGAAAAGCTTTGCTTTTAAACAGCATGTAGGGCACTTGGTGCTCTGTGTTAATGTGTCAAACTACTTTTCTTCTCCCACATCTGAAGTCTGTCTTGGCTAAGAAACCCAGTATTGTTTTGACTTGCCACAATGTAGTTGAAGTATTTCTGACTGAGAATGCCTAAGGGGAGGTGACCTCGAGTGCCCTTTGTCATACTGTTAAAACAATAGGTTAAATGTGTGTGGAGCCAGGAAAAGTGGTGGTCTCTTTTCACTCCAAGGGGACACGCCAAAGGAAAACAAGAGCATATTATCCCTGGTCTTGGGTAGACAGGCAGTTAATATAGATGAAAAGGATTTCTTTAAATTACTGTTTGTTTTAAAGAAAACCATTTGGAGGTTGTTACTACAATTCTGCTAAGGCCTAACTTTAGTCAAATAATGTAACTTTTGATTAAATAAAGATACTGTATCTATAGAATGACAGAATAATTTAGTGTGGAGGGGACCTCAGTGGGGTTCTGCTCCAAACTCCTGCCAAAAGCAGGGTCAGTAATGAGGTCCGAACTGGTATTGAAGCTGTATCCAGTCATATCATAAAAACCTCCAAGGGTGGAGACAACACATCCACTGCTGGGCTGTCCTCAGGATGACAAACTTTCTCCTTGTACCCTCTCTGAACCTCTTGTGTTTCAACTTATCCCTGTTGTCTCTTGTCCAGTAAAGAGCCTGTCTCTGCCTTCTGAATAACCTCCTTGTTGATGCTGGGAGCTGCTGATAGGTTCTCCGAAAGTCTTCTCTCCCGGTGGAACAGGCCCCTCTTCCCTGTCTGTCCTCACAGGGTCTGTGCTACAGTCCCCGACTATGTTGGTGGCCTTTGCTGTGAACATGTTCCACTTTGTCAGTGTTTTTTTCTGTACTGGGGGGATGGGATAGGGCCTGGACACAGAATTTTAAATTCAAATAAGATCTGAATATTGGCAAAGCTCTAAAGAAAAGCCAGGACAGTAGGCGGTCACAGACTTTTCAACAACTGAACTGGGAACATTTCCCTCTATCAGTTTATGTATAAAAATAACCATAAGATGATAAGATACATTAGTTTTAAACCTTTGAAGGACATTGTGACCAGAAACAATCTGTTCAGTTCATATAATTATAGTGCTTCCCTTCTTTAATGAACTGCTCAGTTTGAAATGTAAAATACGTTTTGATAAATTTATTTTGTTATGTAGCATTTCTTTAGAAGTGTTGTATTTAATAATGTCAGCTGTAGATTTTTTCTTTAGTTTTGTGTATTTTTATTACATTTCCATTTTCTAAATGCGATGTGCCAGAAATAAGTTAAAAATTACTATCTTGAAGACTGTAGCCAACATGCTTGTTAGCATAATGTAATTAATTAAAACTCAGTCTAGATAGAACACATTAAGTTCTATCACTTCTTACATAAAAATGCAACATACTATGTCCTGTTCAATTAAAGAAAAGATAGTAAAAAGAATTATTTGACTGCTTCAGTGATTAAATGTGCAGAACAACAGCTTAAAAAAATAAATGTGCAAAACTAGTGATTTATAATAAATGTTGTCTTCAATTTAAATCATAACTTAAGCTATTTTAAATTAATTTGAATAAATCAATCTGGCTTGCCCTCAGATTGCTAAGTACTTAATTATACATAGTTTATATTATACATAGTTTTACATGGTGGGGGTTTCTTGTGTGTTTTTTTTTAGTTTTGTTTTATTTTATTTTCTTTGGTTCTGTAAGATTCATGGACTGTTAAACCAAATGAAACTTTTGGAGTATTACGGCCTTTTGTTTTTGTCAAGTCATTAAACTTCAACCAGTTGAGACCAATGCCTTCTGTTTTGCTGGAATGTCTTCTAGAGCTAGTCACAAGGGTATGCCAGTGGGATTTGGTTCTTTAATCAATCTGGATTCTTGAGTATGAGTTCACAAGTCAAGTTTGTTTTAATATTTGCCTTTCTTAACAGTTGTTCTGTAACCTCTTTGCTTACTAATAAAGTTAATTGTGTAATGTAAGTTTCTTCCCTTGAAGAACATAACTGTATGATGAATCAGTATGCCATTTTTTTGAATCATTTAATGATTTCCAAATTTGTTTAATAAAGGCTTGTACTATTGTTATTATTTATTCCTAAAATTCTTTTACTTCTTACTGAGATTTACTCTTGCACTTGAGAAGCTAATTATGTATGTAATGTTAGAACACTTGCCTTCTGTGTCTACTTCTTTTTTATCTATATTGCTTTTTAAATTTCATATTGTTGTCTCTATTATCAAATTAAGATGACCTAAAATATTAGGCAACTTTCTTGATTATTTATGATTAATTCAAAAGCAGAAAGAAGAAATTTTAAGAAGTGCCAAATGGTCAACCCAAATGACTTTGTCTTAATTCTTTTCCTCTATTTGAGAAATATATCTGTTCGGAAGCAGTAAGTATGCGTGTATTACCTCCATGGTGTTATGGAGTTGAAACTATCTTTGCTTATTTCTGGTTCAAAAGCAAATATAAATTCTCATCTAATAGTTATTTTGTTATAATACATTACAATGAATTTAAAATACTTATCTATTGTTTAGTGTGGTATCTTTATCTTTGCATAATTTCCAGTTACTCACTGAGGCTTTAGAGAAAGAAACAAAGCAGGGAGAACTGACGGACATCCTTTTGCTGTCAGGGAAATAAGATGGGAAATTGTCCTTCCTGATAACACATCAAGGAAAAGAAAGAATGACTAAGGGAACAAGAACAATATAAAAGCCTCCCTGGCAGAAACATACAATATGCAGCAACAGAGTTAAATGGACTTGTAGACTCATTTGGTAAGCTTACACAGCAGACGGTAGGAAAAATAAAAGTTTTTTAAAATTGTAAAAGTGGACTTTCTGATATGACTGATAACTGCACCACACACAAGATGACTATTTTGAACCTACAAATAGAAAAAGACAATCTCAGTCAAAGACACTGTGGGAAGAGCATAATATATCCTTATTGCTTCTGAATGGTTATCCTTTCTGTGCTGTAAGAAAATGAATTTACTTCTTTTCCCCCAACAGTAAAAATATCGTTGCTTTCCTTCCTTGCAGTAGTGAAGCGGGAGGTGAGTTCACAGGCAGAGGCAGGAACTCAATAGGATTCTGGAACTAAAATGGCTTAAAGTAAGGATGGAGCAAGTATGTAAACAGCTTTGTCTCCTCATCCTTCCAGATGCCTCTTTGTTCTTTACCTTCTTACCATCTTACTCTTCTTTTTCAGAACTTTTGTGTCATGTTCAGCCACATCTCTCCTATCGTGGCTTTGTTGCTTTATTACATTTCTTTCTCCAGTCCTATTAATAAAAGAGCCATTAGCTGTGCTGTTTGTCTCAGAGTCAAGTGGGTTTTAAGACCGCTTTCTAATCTGGACATTAGTCAAGGTCTGTCCTACTTGGAACCAAACTTCAGAGCCCAGATCCAGCCCAGTATTTAGTCTTTCAGTTTACATAGGTGAAACAACCTTTAGTCTTTTTGGGTCCATTGTCATCAGATTTGCTAGAGCAAACTCCCCAGTCAAGTTTTGAGTGCCTCTGGATGGGAAAACGGGAAGAAAATAAAATAACCAAAGAGTACTTTAAGTAAAAGAAATATGAACATCAGAAACTATATGCCAAATATATTTGCAAGCGTGGCTAAACTGTATTAAAATTGTCTGGGAGGTTAGAAAATTGATTTTCAGTTGGAGGAGAACTGTTGCTGGTTTTGAAGAGGAAATTAGTTTTGATTTGTTAGTGGAAGAAACAAATTGCTTGTGGAAAACAGATTGTGAAAGACTGTTCTGGTAGCCTCAGTGGGCAAGGGTGTGGTATTGTGATTAGAATTTATTTTGAAGTATGGGGAATGAGAAGAATCCATGTTTGTCTGGAAGGAAAAGAGACTGGCAGGTGGCTTGGCAGTATACTGGACGAGAACTGATGTTTAGTCTGAAATACAGGTATAATGAGAGGAAGTAAAAATGTATTATGAATGAGGGGAAAAAAACAGATGGGTAGAAAGGTACAAGAAAGTGTGGGTAGATGAGTGGTTCTGTACTGGAAATGCAGACAGTGCAAGTCCTTGTATGTGTCTTTCTAGCCTTAACTGTTAATGTACATGCTTAATTATTCCAGCAGCTATAGCTGTTGGAAAGTACTGTGTAATTTCAAATTCCTGTGGGGTAGATGTGTTGAGAAGTCCCTTCTTGCAATAAGACTTTGGAAATTTTCTTTTGTAACGTCAGTATAGACAAATGATCTAGAAAAGGATTGATGCTTTGGGTGTTTGGAGCTGCTGTTCATGCTTTGTTTGTCTTGCTCACTTTTGATTCACCATGGTTAAGGGTCAGACACTCTGGCTGTATGTGACCATTAATTTTAGTTCAAATTATGAATACTTTATCTCTAATACAAATCAGAATTTATTTCCCCAGCAAATGCTGTATCTAACATGCGTGTATGCACACATTCCTTACTTATTTTTCACCAATAGCTTTTTAGTTTCTTAACGGTGGAATAAGCAGAAATAGGTATATCAGATTGTCATCCTTTCCTCATTTGGACCATGTGGTGGAATAAAGTAGCAGTTTAACAAACCTTTTTGTTCTATCATGTCTGTGTTGTACTCTCACAGATGGTGTACAGGATTAGTTTTGCAATCATAATTTGTGATCTCTCCTTTCCTGTTTGTTCCTACATTTATTTCCTTTTCGTTTATCTGTGTGATGAGTGAGGTCCTTTTGATGGCATAATTAAAATATCAGATCACACTACTAACGATGGGTAGTGATTGCCATGTATGACAAGAACTGTTTAAGTTACTGAAACAATTTTATACTCATAAATACATAATTGTACATGCAATGTTCACCGTAAAATGTTATATAGTTCTGATGGTTTTTCAGAGGGAATCTTGAGTAGAATATCTTGCATGCATAAATATATATTTATCACTTTAAAATTACAACATGCCTCTTTTATGGAACATGAGAGTTAATCTAGGTCATGACTAGAAAATTTCACATGCTTTCAAAATGCAATTAGAGCATAGCAAATGTATTATTACTAATGCCACTGTTTCTGCTAGTTTCAAAACATTTGAAAAGTATTCTCGGTGTTTAGCAAGTATATCGTCAGAATGCTGCTGTTGGACTAGTTCACACAAAGTCTGGCTTTAGCAAATCTCATTATATGATTACAGCCATACTTAAAGTGTTAAATGTTGTGTACAAGTAATAAAAGAAATGGCGGGTCAGCCATGGATTACACAGACAGTATGTGGGAGTGTCAGTCTGTTAATGTGTCTTCTCTGTTTTGCCCTTGTAACCTGGGAATCCTGGTTGAGTAAAGAACGTCATGTTTACTGTCAAGACTACAATGATAATTAGATTATTTATTTGGAACAAATACATGATATCTAGACTCAATTACAGTAACACATCATTTGACGTGTAATTGTGTGTTTCTTTCGCACAAAAAGTAGAAAATAAAAAAAACCTTATGTGATTTTTAGTTCACTAATAGGGCTGGAACTAATGAAAGTAACACTGTAATCTAAACTTGATCATAGTTTGGTAGAAATGAAGCAATTTGCAGTGCAGGAGCAAGAAAAATTTGGCAACACTGCCCTTAATGATAGCATAAAAAAGAGTTTTCTAGAACCTTTTTCTAGATAAATTTAGTTTATATATTTCTAGGGTTTATATAAATTTCTGAGTTAACTTGTTTCCCTAGTAGAAGTCAGTCTCTGAGTGCAGCCTGTTTGCAGATAATCCTGTCTGATAAGGTTCAGTGGTCACTTAAATAGCCTGATCAATAATTATACTTTTAATGTATTATTTCTTGTTACTGACTTGACAGCCGTTACACAAGAAGACATTGTAGATTATCAACTCCAAAAGCAACTTGTATGCTCTTGAGTGATAAGGGAACAAAATACTAGGGAGAGCTGGCTTTTTGTCTTCTACAGAAAGGAGAAAAAACCAAACAAACCCAAACCTCTCAAAGGGGCAGAATGGTCAGAATGAGTTCCTCTGAGGAGTCCTGTTGCCCTGAAAGGAAGGAGGAAATGGGAAATGTTGAATGCCCAAAATAAACAAAGGAAAAGGAATGTGATGTGGGCAACCTTTACAAAATACAGAATAGAGCTGGGGTATAAATTAAAGTGGAAAGAACAGAAGAGGCTGTGGGATTTCTTCCCTGAGTGTCGTCCGCTTCCCCCCCACACCCCACCCCACCCCCCGCCTCGTTTTCCCTCCTTTTTTAACTTTCGTTTCTTTGAGGGTGGGGAGGGGATTATGATGTATAAAAGAGAAGGGAAGAACATAAAGCTGGAGGAAAAAGTTGAAGGGGATTTAGCTGCCAGCATAATTATAGTACTGCTGGACTGGAGGCCCAGCCTGAGAAGTATTTTGAGGCTTTGCAGACCCAGTATAGGCAATACATTTGCATTTGTGTGGTAAAGGGAGAAATATTTAGTCACTTGTCTGAGTCATGCTACCACATTGGAAAAGCTCATGAAATGAAGGGCCAGTAAAGGGGGTCCACAGCAGCTGAGCAGAGGCAATACAGAAAGGAGTGGTTTGAGAGCAGCTGCAGCTCTAGGAAGACAGTTGAACTATGTATGGGACAGGTTTGGATTTGTAAAAGGAAAAAGGTGTAATGATATTTCAGCTGTTTTGGCTGTAGTGGAAAATGCACTTGTTTCAATGACTGTGTTGTCCATTTACCAGCATCTGGGCACTGGCATGTGAAGCCTTTGACTGTCTAGCTGTACCTCCCGTATTAGTGATGTAATGGAAGTTTCCCATCCAATATGTCAGTTACTCTAGACGGGAGGCAACCACCAGTACATTTAGTGCCCACTGGACTTGATACTTCAAGAACATTTCTATGTAGCAGGTCCTGTTCTTTATTATTAAAGACTTGAAGTTCTTGGTATAAGTTTAACAAGCTTCCATGTCCCAGATCTTTCCTGGGAATGTAAGTTAAGTGTTGAGAAGAGGTATGGGAAACTCCAGTACCAATTTCCACTTGACTTGAACCTTCTAAAGGTAACAGAGGGCTAGGGCAGGAGGGCAGAGAGTAGACAAGCATGAAACAGGTTATGGTCCTTGCTTGTGTTTATTGGCAGACCAGATTGCAGAGATAGACAGAAAACTTACTGTAGGTGCTAAGGGAAGAAAATCCTTTAATCTCCAAATATTTTACTATTAGGAACATCTCTTCCTCACTGAAATGGTTCTTTTCTGAAATTATTTCATTTTATTGTCAAATTGAGAGTATTTACTTGCCGGCTGGTGTAACCATCCCATGACCTGTACTGGGGAAAACAGTATTTTTGAATCCTCTTCTACCTTTACATACAATCCCAAAAGGTGCTGTGTGTCTTCAGGAATCAGTCTGTGTCTCTGTGTTAACTTTTTTTCTACCTACAGATTGAATTTGCTGGTCATCTATGTTACGTGGAGTGAAATACGAGCTTCTCTCATGTAGTCTAGCAAAGTCTATTGCAGAGTACTATGAAACATCCTTCAAGTTTGAGGAAAGGGATTGTTTCATTGCAAAGTTTGATCTGCACTGCTTGGAAAAAAAAAAAAAAAAAAAAGGTCAAGCTTTCTCCAAGCTTAAGATTGATGCGTCTCTAGTAGTAAGAAAATCAGGCAAAGGAGGCAGGAAACCAGCATGGATGAGCAAGAAGCTTCTGCAAAAACTCAGATGGAAGAAGGAGGTTTACAGAATGTGGAAAAAGGGACTGGACACTTGGGAGGAGTATAGGAATGTTGTCAGACTATGCAGGGATGCAACGAGGAAGGCTGAGGACCACTTGGAATTAAACCTGGCAAGGGATGTCAAGGGCAATGAGAAGGGCTTCTTCAAGTACATCAGTAGTATAAGGAAGGCTAGGGAAAATGTGGGCCTGTTGCTGAATGAGGTAGGTGCCCTGGTGACAGAGGATGCAGAGAAGGTAGAGTTACTGAATGCCTTCTTTGCTTCAGTCTTTGCTGCTATGGCCACCCCTTGGGAATCCCAGACCCTGGAGGTAAGGAAGTAAGGAGTCTAGAGAAAGAAAGACTTTCTCTTTGTTGAGGATGATTGGGTTAAAGGTTATTTACACCAGCTTGACACCCACAAATCCATGAGCCCTCATAGGATGCACCCACGAGTGCTGAGGGAGCTGGCAGATGTTATTGCACAACCGCATCATCTTTGAAAGGTCATGGAGAACAGGAGAGGTCCCTGAGAACTGGAGGAAAGCTAATATGACCCCAGTCTTCAAAAAGGGCAAGAAGGAGGATCTGGGAAACTACAGGCCAGTCAGCCTCACCTCCATCCCTGGAAAGGTGATGGAACAGCTCATTCTGTATGTCATCTCTAAGCATGTAGAGGAAGAGAACGTTATTGGGAGTGGTCCACATGGATTCACCAAGGGGAAATCATGTTTGGCCAATCTGATAGCCTTCCATGAAGGCATGACTGTCTGGGTAGATGAGGGAAGGGCAGTGGACGTTTTCTGCCTTGACTTCAGCAAGGCTTTTCACACTGTCTCACATAATATCTTTGTAGGTAAGCTTAGGAAGTGTGGGTTAGATGAGTGGACAATGAGGTGGATTGAGAACTGGCTGAATGGCAGAGCTCAGAGGGGTGTGATCAGTGGTGCAGAGTCTATTGGAGGCCTGTAACTAGCAATGTTCCCCAGGGGGCAGTAATGGGTCCAGTCTTGTTCAACATACTCATCAGCTACCTGGATGAGGGGACAGAGTGTACCCTCAGCAAGTTTGCTGATGTCACAAAACTGGGAGGACTGGCTGGCACACCAGAAGGCTGTGCTGCCATACAGTGAGACCTGGACAGGCTAGAGAGTTGGGTGGAGAAGAACGTAATGCAGTTCAACAAGGTCAAGCATTGGGTCCTGCCCCTCGGGAGGAATAACCGCATACGTCGGTACAGGTCAGAGGTTGACTTGCTGAAAAGCAGCTTTGCAGAGAGGGACCTGGGATTCTTGGTGGACAACAAGTAGAGCACAAGTGAACAACGTGCCCTTGTGGCCAAGAAGACCAATGGCATCCTGGAATGCATTAAAAAGAGCATGGCCAGCCGGTCGAGGGAGGTTAACCTCCCCCTCTACTCTGCCCTGGTGAGGCCACATCTGGAGTAGTGTCCAGTTCTGGGCTCCCTCATTCAAGAAAGACAAGGAAATACTGGAGAGAGTCCAGCGGAGGGCTGTGAAGATGATCAAGGGACTGAAGCACCTCTCTTACGAGGAAAGGCTGGGAGACCCAGGTCTGTTTAGCCTGGAGAAGAGAAGACAGACTGGGGCGGGGATCTCATCCATGCTTATAAATATCTAAAGCGCAGGTGTCTGGAGGATGAGGCCAGACTCTTTTCAGTGGTGCCCAGTGACAGAACAGGGGGCAATAGGCACAAACTGGAACATGGGAAGTTCCATCTAAACATGAGGAGGAACTTACTTTCTTTGAGGGTGGCAGAGCACTGGAACAGGCTGCCCAGAGAGGTTGTGGAGTCTCCCACGCTGGAGACATGCAAAACCTGCCTGGATGCTGTCCTGTGTAACCTGCTGTAGGTGACCCTGCTCTGGCAGGGGGGTTGGACTAGATGATCTCCAGGGGTCCCTTCCAGCCCCCAGCATTCTCTGATTCTGTGAAACCATGTTAGCCGAAAGAAAGTTTAAAACTGAACCAGCCACTTTGTGTTTGTTTTTCTTGCATAGCAAAGTTTGTATGTAAGAGTAGAATTTTGAGTTACTGTTCCTTATTTATCATGCAGGTCTTGCAATTGTTTTGCAGACTTTTGAGAGTCAGAAGCTGCCCCAGCAAGTTCAGGGATTGTGTCAAATATGTACAACTTCAACAGTGACAACAAGTGTTTATAAATTACAGTTTTAGTCTTTGATTTAGTCTTGAATTTTTGCAAGTGTTAAGCATTTTAATATTTGTAATTTATTGTCTAGACAGTCTTCAAACTAAAATCTTAAATGTCACTCCTGCAGGGACCATAGAACTGTATTCCTGTTTTGAATGTCAACCAGGTGGTATGTAAAGGTAAAATTGTCTCTACCCTTGATGGCGAAGTCCCTTGATTTATATATATACACTTTTATATAGAAAGTACATTAGTAAAATTGAATGTGCATAATGTTGTATGTGTGTGTGTATAAAGAAGACTTAATCTGATCCATGGATATGGGTGGTGCTTATGGTTACTGCTGAATTATATTGAAGAATTGTATTGAATTCACTCTCACTATGCTAGTAATTATTATAACTACTAATTTTCAGGGTACACTCAGTTATTTCCTAGGTGTGGCCTGCATTTTTCTTGGGTATCTAGTTTTGCATTTGTATCATTAAAATATATTTCTTTTGAAAGAACGTTTTGTTTGAAAGGGCGGTCATTTTGTCTGATTGTGCTATTCCAGTTCAGAGCTTCTTAATACTAGGTCGACATTGGCAGGTTGGAATGAGTCCAGTGAAGATCGGCCAAAGATGGGTAGGGGTGGAGTACATGATGTATGAGGGGCTGAGAGAACTGTATGTTTCCATTTGGAGAAGTCTGAGGAGACATCTGTTTGTTGTCTTCAGCTACCTGATAGGATGCTATAAAGAATACAGAGCTGGACTTTTTTTTGAAAGTACATGGTGTTTGGATGACCGACAACAGACACAAGTGAAAACATGGGAAATTTTTCTTAGGTATTAAG
>NW_009649706.1:72314-160121 GCF_000708025.1 Charadrius vociferus
GTGAAACACTGGAACAAGCTGTTCAGAGGGGTTGTGAAATACCAATCTTTGAAGATGCTAAAAGCTTCACTAGACAGGCTTTGAGCCTGGTATAATTTGGCCCGGCTTTGAGCAGAGGTGTTGGACCAAATGACCATGACAGGTCCCTTTCAACTGTATTAGTCTATGATTTCTTATTATTAACTATAATTTATATCACCCTTTGTCACTTTCACATGTAATAGTTGTGACTTTTGGGTTTGTTGCTTTATGAAAACAGTGTATTGTCTCACACCAAAGAAAATGTTTGCTTGAATTGCACCTGTGTATGAATAATCATAACCCCAGGGTAAACAACCCTGCTTAGTTTTGATTCTCTGTCGATAATTACTTTGAGACTCCAATTAGTATGTATAACAACCTCTCTAAAATGTTTTTCACTTGTTTCTTGAAGTGGAACATAATGGGATTGTAAGTCAAAATCCTTGTAAAAGTCTACTGAACCTGTACAGGTATTTTTGGTTAATTGAAGTGTCTTAATGTGGGGGGAAAAAAAAGTATGTTCGTGGCCTTTTTCCTGTATGAAATATTTTATTTCCAGTTTTTCCTTGAGTCTCTTTCTAAGAGAATGTAAGTTTCCAGCCATGAACCAGCTTTTTCTTAACTCTGCTGCTGTTTGGTTTTTGGGGGTTTTTTGTGTTTTTTTTTTTTCCCCTGTAGATTTAGAGAAACTTCTATTTTCAGTGGTTTTCATTGAGGATACAGTTCCATGTCAGTGTTAGACTGGGGCATGTTCCCTTGCATTTCTCTGCACCTGTGCTAGCAATCCTGTGTCTGTGAAAAGAAAAAATGCAGAGAAAACTTTAAAATAGTCCTAACTGAAACTGGTTTACTGAATGATGTCACAGTACAAATTTCTACAAGGAGAAATAAGGCTGCATTAACCTTCATATTTGAGATTTTTTGGTAAGTTTGGTACCAGAGTTAGTTAATAGTTAAATAACTACAGTAATCTTATGTTTTGGTGACGATTAAATATGAGTGTGGCTGTTTCTGTAGGCATTCAAAATTAGTTGAGCTGCTTGTTCAGTTCAAAATTTAGCTGTCTCTTGCAGGCAAATTTGCAAGTAAATGCACCTGGTTCACTGGGTTTTTATTTCTGTGGCATGTTAATACAACAGGCATCTCTAAGAAATGTGTATATTTATTAAAACCTTTAAATGGGGAGAAAAATCAGACTAGTATGGTTCTTGCTACCATTTGTAATTTAGTTTGTGTTGGTCTGTGATTAATGTCAGCTCTGTTCTGATAGCTCTGTAATTTGAGATAGAAATCATGGATATCCAAAGCCAACATACACAATCCTTTCAGTGATAACGTCCTTGTACTTAAGTATACTTGCTTCTATTTAAAGTTTGTCTTCTTTTTCATGGAGTTTAAATGGTTAAATGGATGTTTATGTACTGAAAAGCTACCATGTAGAAGAGTTAATCAGAAACACATCCTGAAGTACATACCTGAATATATAAGGTTAGGTTACTTTGGAGTTCATAAACTACATGTTGATCCCCTGTGTGTTCAAAAGATTTTGTTTGAAGTTGTAGTAACAGTACCACTTGACTCCCCTGCTTCCACAGGTTTGCCAACAGGTCACTTATTTCAGTACTGTAAATTGTGTTGATGATTTCAAGAATGCCACTTTTATATCAGAACTTTTTCAGAACTCTAGCTCTTCAGAACTGTCTGCATTCTTCTCAGACGTCAGCAACATGCCTGGCATTTGTGTATCAGAATTGAAGGAATGTGTTTGTGTGGATTCAGTTTTCTTGTGGTCTGCCCATTTGTGCGTGTACCGCATATGCATACCTAATATCCTTAGCTTAAATTATTAATTAAATACTGCCTCTACTGCTGTTCTAGAGAGTCTGTGTTGACTAGTGCCCTATTTGAGATGCAGGCTTTTCAGTTCATGCATCTCTGTCTGCTTGTCAACTGGTATAATTAGATGTGCATTAACAAAAGCACAACTAGGATTTTTCCTTTAGTATATGCCTGTCTTTTCATACTTAAGGATCAGGAGGCATCACTGGAGAATATCAGTTGCCTTCCTCTTCAAGTCCTTTCAGGATCTGTGAATACTTAAGTTGTATAATTCTGCCTCACCCCATGTTGTGTTCCAGTGTGAGTCATTATCCTTGCCAAATGGATTTGCAGTCCTGCCTAATCTTGCTGCCATGATCTGTGTCTTCGCTTGAGAGTGGAATGGCCTGCTTTCTTTCTTTTACTTTCCTGCCTTATTTGCCAAGTTATTTTAGTATGGAGTTGTTATTTTATAATGGCTTGTCTTTCCTATGTGATGCAAGGACTGCTCATGGTAGGTATTGTCTTTGTGTCCACAAATATCTGATATGCTGCTGTCAGATATGCTGCTTTGAGTTCAGTTTCATTACCTCGAAGTTGACTTGTTGAGTAGCTGATAATGTTTCTGTGTCTTCTAAGTTACCTAAGTTACTATGATTCTCTTTCTCGTTTGGGCCACAGAAAGAGCGGATTGCCTAGTCAGAATGATGGGAGAAAAAAACCTGTAGAAAGTGACAAGAAAAGATGCAGAAAGGAAACATTAGAAGAGAAAAAGGAAATTATATGGAAATTAGGAATGATGTGGGATCTTAAGGCTAATAATTTTTGGGGAAAAAAAGAAAAGTATCTCTAACTTAATGCTAGAACTTGAGTATCTTCTGGCCAGATCATTTTCGTGTTTGAAGGCCAGAGGATTTTCAGAACTGTCAGACATGCCTAACACCCATTGAAGTAAATTAATTATTTGGGTGATTTTTATATTCTAATTCAGCTAAGTGCATCCTTGTAAAGCTCTGAAAACATGGCAGAAGTTGGCTAGAACCTTAAGCAGCCCAAATCTGTAACATACAATTGACAATGTAGTTGAATATCCATCTGGAATGTTAATCTAGCAGATAAAATCATCTGTCTGCACATTGCTACAAAGCACGTTACTGAGATTTTTTTTTGTTCCTACCAACCTACCCTGGCGATTATTTCAATACAAAGTCACCTTATTTCTGAGTCTAATAATAGTTTTGGGTGAGAAATAAACACTGAATCGATCTGATAGTGGTGACAGAGGCCTGGAGTCCTGCAGGTGTCAAAAACTATAATATTCACTATGTTTTTCTCTTTTAGTGTAATACCACATATGATTTCTAACAATTTGTTCCCTTTTATATGTTATCATTATTGTAAAGGTAGATGATCAAAATCAGTTCAGTCCCATTCCACATACCCCATTGTGCTTGTTTTGCATATTTTAGTTTACTTTTATTTGAATTGTAAGCTTAGTTTGCCAAATGCTGTAATTCTTCTGTATCAGGAAAATGGATGAAAAAGTTGAATCTACTTTGCAAATTAGAAGTATGCTGATAGGAGTGTGTTAGCTCTTATTTTTTCCCTGTCTTTATTCTCTGTAAGCAGGAAAACAGATACATTTTGGAAACTTAGTAGTGCTCAGATTTGTATTGCTGGTCTCAAAAGGCCAGTAATCATCATCTGCTCTACTAGAAGTTAGACTGTTTCATGCAGTTGAAACCTTTTTTATGCATGAAAGAAAAAAGGAAAAAAGGGCATGGTTAGTAGGAAACTGAGATATTGTCAAGGTGCTGTGGAAGTAAATATGGCAATTCATATGTGTTTGGAATAAAAATAAGTGTTAGTCATCTTATGTGTTCACATAAAAATGTCCAGTTCATCTTGGTGTTAGCATTTATCGCTTTAGCAGGAAAGCATCGTTGTAAAGTCAAATAATTAAGAGAATGGATCGATTTATATGCGATTCATCCACCGATCTGTTGTGACACACAAACGTAAGACTTAACAAATATATTTACCTAGGAGAAAAGCGTAACTCAAGTTACTGCTCTCTAGGCAGTTGTGTCTGACACTATTAGGTAGCTTCAATTGTGCAGTATTTTCCTTATAACATATTTTCCTAGGTATAATCAGTGCTTGTTCAGCTTCTCAGAAGTTCTAAACTTGGCTGAGGACTCTGCTGCATAGGTGATATACAAATCCAGAACAGAAAAAATGGCCTATATTCTACACGCAAGACAGTATACAGCAAATATAGCAAGATGAGGAGGAAGGGCAAGGAGCCAATAATGGTAAAGTTGGCAGGCAGCACTTCAACATCGTTTTAGTCTTTCTTTTACTTTTTTTGGGGTAGGTGTCAGAATCTTAAGATGGAAACAATGCAAATGCATCACTGGTATGATGGATGTTCATGGAAAGCGTCTCTTGGCAAGAGAAGCAGTACAGAAGAGGTTTATTTCAAACAATAATTGGGACAGGGTTTTTGCATCAGTCTGGTGGGGAATGAATGGGAAACAGAAACTGCCTGTGAAGCTGAAAGAGGAAGAGATGAGCAAAGTCAGAAAATTGAATGGAATTAGTGAAATACGGAGATCAAAGGACAGGATGAGATAAACATGTCAATTTGTGACATCGTCAAGTAGAGGAAAAGTAGTGGAAGGAAGAAAACAGTGAGAAGGGTACAGAGGTAAGACCATTTAGCAGTTTGTTCACCCTGGGAAGAAATCAGGACAGGAAGAAGCAGAGGCAGGAGAACAGAGTCTGAAGTGCAAGCTAAGCAGCATGAGGTTCAATTATGCTGGAGAGAATGTCCTTTTCCTAGTAAAATCACAATGTTAGAGAAGAACCACACATACTGGAAGTTCAGGCTGATCAGTTGCAAGGTGATCCTTAGCTTGAGTAGAAACAGAAGCTCCTGGAGAAGCTGAAGTGAGGTGAGAGAAAGATAGAATGAGAGCAGATGTGAGGATGAGCAGAATGAAGGGGGTAGAAATAAAGGGGTGAGTGGAGAGATTCAGTAATCATATGAGTAGACTGAGAAAAGAACAGGAAGTAAATCAAATGAGAAATGGCCAGTGCTGATGGAGGGAAGTTGTGGGGTGAGTGGCAGGTAGAATTGTGGGGCTGAAGATTGTAGAGGAGAGAAGCATTATCAGTGAGCAAAATGTTGTTGGATGGAGGTCCTTTGGCTGACTGTGGGAATTAATACCTCCTTTGGCTCAGTGGGAGATCAGAGAAAGACAGGAACGCAACAAAAGCTGGCCAAGGGTCAGAAGTTGAAGTTTCCTGGAGCGTGAGGAGAGCTAGAGAGACCTGTTTGTTTAGCGATGAGGGTATTATGATATGGAATTGAAATGAGTGAAAGCTGAGGAGGAGAAAGGATGTGTATTAGAATAGGTGCTAAGAGTATGGCATAGGGCATTGTACAGAAGCATAAATATCTCTTTTCTCTATTGCAATGAGCCCAACAGAATGTTAATTTTGTTTGTTTGTATTAAGTTTGAAATGATTGTATTAACAATTTTGCATAAACATTGGAATTGGGAACATTTAGATATTCACTGTAGTCATGGTGTGATTAGGCAGTACAAATTAATTTAATCCATCATCTGACAATATGAAAATGCATTAACTTATTTAACTTTGTTTCAAAAAATACAATTTGACTTTGTTTCAAAAATTTTTCAAAAAAGTTTTTTCTTCTGTTGAAAGATTTTGTATGTTGTGACCAGATGATGTATGACAGTGCTAATCAGTCACTTTTCACTCAGAACTGACTTAAGAAAATGAAATGCAGTAGTGGCTTTCTTCCCTTGTGCACTATGCCAACTCTTTTTTTTTTTTTTTTTCTTTTTTTTTTTCACTTACCAGCTGCCAATATCTTTCTTCTGCCAAGCAGTTAAAGCTCTTTCCTTGTTACACATTGCTGGTCTTGATCAGTGCCAAACGCTGCTGTAGGCTTTTGGCAGTGACATGGCAATGACGCTGCTGGGAAAAGGATTAAAGATACAAGGTAGTGTGGTGTTTGAGTAAAATATATGAGAAAGAACGAGTGAAATGCTCGAATAAAACACCTTTTGATGTAGAAAGTCTGACTGTTCTAGAAGTGGGAAAGAAGGAGATGAGTAGAATGTGTGAAGGCAATCCCTGCAAATGATTAAATACCATATTGTCTTAATCCCAGGTAAGAGATACAGGAATGCAAGGAAGTCATAAATGTGACAGTAACAAAGACTACAATAGTTGTATTGTAAAGAGCCTGATCAACAAACAAGCACTCATTTCTACCTCTTTTCAGGTGTTGTTTCTAAAGAATGCAAAGATGATTTTGTATTCATCCTGGCTTAAGATGTTTGTGAAGCTCAAATCACCATGAAACTATGATGGGAAAGTACTGTTGTAGGCCTGTCCTATCCCTAAGCTCTTTCCTGGGCACTCGTTATTGGCCTCTGCTGCTAGAAGAACAGCTAGATGTGACTTTGGTCTGATCCTGTGTGCCTGTTCTGAAGCAAGTGAACAAGAAAACAGCTTGAAAAAAACTGTACTGGGAGAGAATTAACTCTCAAAATAATTTTCTGATGTTGTAGTTTAGGTACAGAATTAAATACAAGTAACAATTGTTCTGTGGGCAGTTGAAAAGCAAAACTAGTCTGAAATCACACAATATGCAAAACTTTTGAGGCTGGCTGAGGAAAGACCGCTACCTTTTGGTCTTATGGGTCACTCTGGAACATGCTCACTGGATCTGTGCCAGTAAGCAATAAGCATGTTTAGAGTGTAATGCTCAGAAAAGCAAAAAATGACTTAACTATATTGAATAAGCTTTGTGTGTATTAAGTCAAAACCACTCCAAAACTGCCATAAATGTATGTTCACAAAGAAAAAAAAGAACCTTAGATGCCATAGCTAAATTCTGTAGAGATATTTCAAAACAGGGGTTGGATTTACAGGTGTCAGAATAGTTGTTATATAGCAGTTTCAGGAAAAGGATGAATGAATGCTTCATATAGCTGAAAGCAGTGGAAGTGATAGGCTGTTTCAGTAACTAGTGAGTGTGAAGAACTGAGCCTTTCTTTCATTGTTCATTAGTTATCATGGAGTGTAGGTGTTTTAGAAATATTTACTGGTACTCCATTGTAGGAGTAGAAGTAGCACTGCAGATTGAGGATTGAGGGACATTAAAGACCAGAGAATGGGGCTCATTTGGAACGAAGCAAATATTTAGGAGTTAAGCTTTTGAATCAAGGAAGATACCTGTTCTGAGTCTTCAATGAAAAAGAATGAAAGGAATGCAGTTAGGCAGTGGCTGTAGTGCAAAATGCATGCAACAAGATAGGTTTATGATGATGTGTCTGTCTGAAAAAGATGGGTCAGGTTTGTTTTCTTTGTTGGTAAATTCACATACTTGAAAATTACATGGTCATAAGCACTAATCATACTGTCTATGGTAGTAGAGAATATCAGTCAGATAACCTGTTTTATTGTCTGGTATGTCTTCAGTGGCCACTGGGCTGCAAGCAATCACTGTGAGCAACATCCAAAGTAATATTAAGTGGTAATAATTAATCAGGAACTTACTAGGCATCACTCTGCCAGTTCATTTTCCTGTACAGTAGACAGTTGAATCTGGG
The DNA here is from genome assembly GCF_000708025.1 of Charadrius vociferus. Classification (NCBI taxonomy): domain Eukaryota; kingdom Metazoa; phylum Chordata; class Aves; order Charadriiformes; family Charadriidae; genus Charadrius; species Charadrius vociferus. Next base: position 79,808 of record NW_009649706.1, read on the forward strand.
CAGTAGTCAGTAAGAAATTCACATCACGTACTGGTGATGGAAGGGAAATTAAATTTTTCAAGCTCATCACACTGGTAGTCAAGGGAAACAGTTAATAATCACAAAATCATTTGTGATGAACTGTCTCCTGCTGGGATACCTACTGATCGTAAAACCTACATATTGTTAATTAAAAAAAAAACACACTAGTCTTGCAATTTAGGCAAGTGCTTGAACTAAAAAAGCAGTTATCTTTAATTTTAATTCTTTCCAAAGACTGAAAAGAAGAACTACTTGAAAGGCAGGTACCTGTCTCTAATTTTCCATAAATCATCATATATATTATGATAATGGTATGTAAAGCAGCTGAGGGAAGGAGATGCACCACAAGGGCATTTAATTAACTTTGACAGCTGCTTCAGTGAATAGATAAAATATACACCATCCATTTTGGGAGGGTTTACAGTGTGTTGGATATCATACAATCCCTCTGAAACCTAAATGAACAGGGTAGCTGAGGAATCAAGCAAAAAGACCAATGTTAACTTAGCATCGGCAGGTGAGGAACAGCTAGTTGTGCTGCCTTTTGCTTTAGTGCTTCTGAATATCCAGGTTTCTTTCTTCTCAGTCTGTGCTTGGACCTCTTCAACTTCTGTATGGTTGGACAGCCTTCAGGCTCATATTACAAAAACAAGGTGTGTTAGGTGAAAGCCCTGTGGCAGGAAATGAGAGCACCACGACAAGCTGCTTCAAAAGCTGTCTGGGAACTGATTGTTCATCAAGACCACCAGTGAGCAGAGCACCGAAACTCTTCGTACTGATTGCAGGTCTGTTTGGCTAGAGAAGAAATTGGCTGACATTGATGTATTTTATATACCTTTTCAAAGATTTATGGAGAATCACTGGAATAGTTGTCACACCTTGCTGAAGCCTGTTCATATTTAGATTGGGTGTTTTAGAAGCTCTGTGGAGAACTAGGTGATTTCTTGTGTCCAGGAAGAAGCAAAACTGATTTATCTGAGCAGATGTTTGCATAGACTGCCCAAGAAAAATTTTAACAGCTATGAAATCCACACATGGGAGCTGGTGGACTCTGCAGAACGATTTCTTCAGTTCTATTTTACATGCACTTGGGAAACAGCCAGATGCTTATAGTCATTAGTAGTTTGGCTCATTGTATGTTCCAGGTGATAAGAAAATAGCACAGCAACTTCCCTATCTCTCACTTCTGCTTGAGAGTGGCAGACCACGGAGTACCTGGCTGGAACCACAGGGATTAGAGCTGCTTTGTTCTTCTGGAGGAGCATGTTGCTACAAATATTAACTGTTCTGGTTTCTTGTCGGTAAGACTAATTGGCTCTGCAACAGGTAACGCTTGTCAGTTGTTAAATCTCTAAACAATCTTTATTTTGTCATTGGGAATATGCTTAGCATGTTCTCTGGTGCCATGCTGGCTCAAGTTTATTGACTAATAACAGTCACTTTTACTGTTGTTTTTTTTTAGACACTGCACAAATAATGAGAAGGTTCAAAAGATGGTTTGGATATCTGTGTTAACGTGGACTTGCTGAAGTGCTCTACTAAAAGACACCTTAAGCCTTCTCCTTTCTTTTTTTCTTCCACGAATCACCCATGATGGTCTTCCCCCCCCCTCCCCCTCCCTTCCCCCCCCAAAGATCTTTTCTCTCACTTCTCATTTTCTGTCTGTTTAAAATGATTTTATAAGATTCATTTGTTCTGCCATCATAAGAAAAAGGGTCTGCAAATGTCAGCAACAGGAAGGTGGCACTTGTAATTTTAATGCTCAAAGGCATTAGCTGCCTTTGAGGCGACTCCCAAATGGCTGAAATCCTCGGCTTAAAGATCCTAATCACCACCCCCTGAGGCTCGACAATGTGATTGAATCCTCCTCTATCAACTTTTTCCAGCACTCTAAGGGAATAAGTAAATGTTGTTTGGAGAGTGATGGAAGAACCAAAGAAATATTTGATAAGGATTAAAATAATAATTTCTCCTTCCCTCCATAAAGGAGAGGGGGTAAAACCCCACCCAACCACCTGTGGTTTATTTTTAACAGCAACTATTCTTGCTTCTTATTTCCGCTTACACATAGCTATGATTTGGACACCATGGGAATGGAAAATGATTGATTTTTTTATGCTGTGGTACGGGATGTGATCCTTACTGTATGCTCTGCAGTATCTGATTTGGTAGTCTGGGGATGCTGAAAAGACTTACGGAACCTCAGGGAACTGGGAAAGGAGAGTCCTTGGTGGGTAGTCACATAGAATTGTTTTACTTGGGTAAGTTTGGGACCTGATTAAAAGACTGTATCTGCCAGAAATGGGAGGGGCATGAAAGAGTCTTATGTACTCTTTCTTACGAGACAAGAACATAGAAATGTGGGAGATAAAGTAGGACAAATATCTACCCTTTTCCTAGTTTTCTTGATTTCTTTCACATGACTCTGTGTGCTCTTTCCCATCTTCCACTTGAACTGAGGCTTCTGCTTTTATTTCACTCCTTTCCCATCATGGAGTATCCCATCCCTCTGGTGTCTGTCACTGCCTCCCAGCAAATAATCACTGTGAGAAGGTATTTTCTTCTCAGGAGTAGTGTAAACTTCTTCCCAGGTTTTCATTTGTGTTCAATTATGTTTCCAAAGGTTAAAACAAAACAGAATGCTTTGGCAGAAGTTGATTGTGGCAGGATGCCTTCATTTCCTTCCTCTTTTTGGATTTTTCTAGGAATCAAATGGAGTCCAGACTTTTGGTCATGTTCAGTAGTTACGGTGTATTTTCCTGTACCTATTGAGATCAAGCAGGTTCCAACCTACTAGTTCTTTTAATTTGCCTATGGACAATCACCTGTTTCACCTTGCTTGTAGTAGGGTTATGCCTGCCTAGCAATCCACTAACTTTTAATTAGTTTAAAACAATTTTAATTAGTTTTTAATTAGTTTTAAATGATGTGGAGTAAATGCGAAGTGACTGAGGTTATTTCATTTAAAATTCAAACCTGGTTCTGTACCCAGTTGTGGGTGGGAGGTGAGAGAGAGAGGAGAATTTCTCTCTATTAGAGAAGCTTGGCGGGGAGGAGGAATGGGGATGGGGAAAGAGGAAAAGCAGCTGTCTTTTGAGACATTTGGGTTCAGACTTGGCATACTAATCTGTGCTTTTGACCTAATAATGCATTCCAGACTTGAGGACTATTCAAGCAACATCCAGGTTTTAAAGTAAGGGGTTCTCAAATCTTTGTAGAAGATGTCCCATCCTGCTCTGTCGGTTTCTGATATCTGTCATCCTGTCCTCTTTTCTCTCTTGATTCTTTCTTTTTCTCTGCCCAAGGATTTGCTTGTTTTTCCTGTTGCTCACTCTTTTTCTTCTTTCTGACAGAGACTGTGTACAACACATAAAACAGGCTGAAGTCTTCAGGTGTGACTCAGCTCCCGTGCATACATTGCTTAACAGGACACAGTCTGAGAGAGGGATAATTTGACTGTAGGAAGTTTCCTCATCAGATGAGATGGAATCCTTCACCAGAGGATGAATCTTTCCATTACACTGTCTTGCTGTCAACAACAGCTGGCTGGTAAAAGGAAGCGCAAGGGAAGACTGTTATACTCTACTACTCCTTACATTATTTTGGTTTTAGGGACTCTCTAACATCCTTTATTGATTATGGGAGTCATCAAAATACCTTAAGTTATTTTCTCAAAAAGAAACTGATACATTGCTTCTTGTTATTCTGACTGTGTCTGGCTGAAGTGACTGGCAGGATCTGTCCCAACTTATATTATCCTTACATGTGGTCATGGTGACGCATGCTGCTTGCTTATGCCAGTAAGTTGATGAAGTCAAGTGTTAAATGATGATACTGTCTATGAACAGTTTTTACGGGAGTGGGAGGGGAAGCATCTGCTAAATGAGATAAAATTCTCTTCTTTTAGAACCCATCAGTCCTGAGTGGGAATGGAAGAATAACAAGAGCCTATTTCTGCGACCTTTTTATTTACTGCTTGGAATAATGCAGAGGCATTAAGTCTACATAGTAATGGCATTTAGACTGGATCAGTAGCACAGAGCCACTAAGAATCTTGTTTCCGTTGAAGGCATGAGGGATATCTTGGTCACCTATGAGGCACTGAACAATACACCCACAGGCTTTGATAGAGATATTCACAGTAGTGTCACATTTGTCACTTAATTCTCTTTTTACTGAACTCTAAAGAGTAATTGAGAATGGAAATTTTGAACAATTTGCAGCATCATTGTGTTGTGTTACTCTGAGACGTGTTAAATATATTGCGTCTCATGTCTTTCCCTCTTAATGCCTTTTTTTTACCTTGTTATGTTTTGGTTTTTTCTTACACATGCCCTTTGTATTGAACTCTGTGTGTTCAGGAGAGTTTCTTTTTCTTTCCTCTGCCTGAGGTTTCCTCTGTATACTAAAACTGAAAAATGAAACTGAGAAACTGTGTATGAGGGGAGTTATGGTAAGGGTTGAATTTTAAAATGGATTTCCTTTTGCAGTGTTCAAGCAGTTTGGAGATTTCAACAGCATTTCCTTTATGGTGTTACTTAATTGTTCAACTGTTTACCTTCCCTGAAAGGAATTATGAGGCAGTTCTCCCTTTACAATGAAATTTGTTCTATTAATTATTTTGTGAAAGAAAGAATTGTGTTTGTAATTTATCTACCAGTGGCTCACAGCATGAACTTGAGCAAATAGGTTAGACCCATATACCTGTGTTACATCTGGAAAATAAGAAAGGTGACAACGTTTTATGTAAAGCACCCTAGTACTGAATTGAAAATATGAAGATTACTATGCATAGTTATTGAGTAGTGTCAATAGGTAAAGATTGCCTGGAACAGTGGAAGTAATCTGATGGTGCTGAGGCTAAATTTGTCACTGACAAAAGCATGCTTTGTCTTCTACAGCAAAGCTGCATTCTGGGGTTTTGTTTTTAAATAAATTTGATACTGCAAAATGCTATCAGTGGTCTAAAAAACTAAGGCCATGTTATTTGGGTGGGTTTTTTCACATTTTCTTTTTGTCTCTGTGCCAGTCAGAGGGATGTAATTACACTGTTACCTTATTTGCTTTAACAAAATGTAACTCAATTCAGTTATCTGATGAATTGGCAGACAAATATCATGATGTTTAGTTTGGATTTACTTGTGGGTGGACTGTTTCTCGTATGTACTAGCGGTCAATATCCTTACTATGTACCAATTAAAAAAAAAATAGTTAAAAGATAGTTTACTGGTAGGTGAGCAGATGTGGCAAATGCTTAAGGGCAGGAGGTGGTAGAGGGATATCCATTTATAGATACTGGAATGCCTGGTCAGAATTGGTCCATTCAGACATTTTTAATTCCTGCTTAGAATTTTTAATTGGATTTAGTTTGCTAATTGGAATATACATTTAACAAATCCAATAACTAATAGATTTATAGTAATTTGTAGTTCTTTAGGGTATATCTTCAGGAGCTCAAAGCATGCATAAAGAGAGGAGAGACCGTGGATAGTTTTAAAATTCTATTTGATTTCAGTGGGTCTCAGCAGTTTGTCTTATACCTGAAAGTCTGTGCACAAAAACCTCTTAGAGTGACTGGTTCAGCTGGAGATGTTCGGTGTAGCTCGCAAGTTACAAAAACCTTGGCTGTAATAAACTGTATTTCACTTGTATTCTAGATGTAGCTCCAGGTTATGTAATTAACAGTAATTGTATTCAGTGAAATAAAAAGTGACAAAGAGCCTGCAGTATCTGTAACAGACATTGGCGGGGGGGGGGGGGGAAGGGGGGGGGGCGGCTAGCTGAGTTCTTCATTGTATCATGGTCATAGCTTGTTTTTGTTATCTCTTCGTTAGCCAGTAGTGTGGAATACTAAATCTTTTTCTGTTTTGCCTTGGGAAACAGTTCTTGAGGTTCATGAAAGTCTACTCCTTTGCAGCAGTTTGTTCCAAATCCTGGCGGAGAGGGCTGAAATTCTTAGTTTGGCAGAGCTGCAGTCAAGCTGTAAATAAGTATGTGTGATATGCTGAAAAGTTCTGTAGAAAACTGAAATGGTTTGTGAGTTTAAGATTGATTTAGGGAAAAGCCCATCTTGTTCTGTTATTTAGAGAATAGAGTATCCTAAACTTTCAACAGATCGCCTTAAGTAGATTTGAATTTTCCATCCAAAAGCGGGTGGGAAAATACCACCTTTAGGCAAGACTGAAACAGTATTTCTGATTTGGAGTGGGGTCTAGCAGGAAGAACTGGTGTGGCTTGATTCACATTACTGAGTGGGTACATCCACAGAACTTTCTTTAGAGTGTTGGAATTTGACTTATGTACTGGGACACTTGAGTGTTTTCTTGATTATTATTTTTTTTTCTAGTTTTCTATTATCAGATAGACTTTTAAGAATAATTGAATAATTGTTCAGTGGGAGCTTTGTAATGTAACTTTTTTATGAACAACTTATCAATTTGAAAATCATGTCATGCTATAAAGGTTTCATCTTTATTTTATAATGCCTTCACAAAAAGGAACTGATAATAGCACAATCTACAGCAGCACATTTTGAAATCCAGAAAAGAACACTGTATCTTCTTATCTGATCTTCTTTATATTATAGACCAGTTACATTTCGGCTTTCCTCCTCCACCAAGTTCAGTAACACGGGTTTATCTAAAGCCTGTTTTGCAACAGTGCATCTACTCTTGACGTTTTAAAATCAAGAAATACAGAATCTACTGCTTTCTTGACTGTTTGTTCCAGTGGTATCATATTCTTGTTTCTGAGAGAGAGAGAAAATGTGGTATTTTAAATAGGTACTTATTCTACATCCATTGTATCCCCTATTTAAATTATTGTTTGATTTTCCATTATGGTTTCTTTTTTTTTTGAATCCATGTCAGGTAGTCTGCTGGAGCTTTTGGATCTATTGAAGCACAATTCTCATGCTCTTGCTTTCTGCAATTTCTTTGTGCTTTTTCGGGATATAATATCAAGAATAATGAAAAAAGGTTTTAAAGGTCATTCTTATTCCAGAACTTGGGGAAATAAGTGATATGAATACAGGCAGTTCTTTGTAAGTGTATCTTAATTGGGAATATTTTCTTGTAAATTGTAAAGCATACAACTGAATTGCACAATCATCCTCAAAACAGAGTTCTGTAAGTACTGGACACATACGATGATAGTTTGACTCTTTTACAGGGGGGAGGAAGCACCAGTCTCTTTCTTGTGCATAAAAAAAAAAAAAAAAGACAACACAGAATATTTGAAATGTTACATTGTGAAGACATGGTTGTCTCAACTAAACTTTTATTTTCCCTGTCATTTTCATTAGAGTTTTGCAGAATCACCGCTAATGGTACATTTTATGACGAACCTTTGTTTACTTTCAGAGCCCTGGGGTTTTTGGCTTCCATTTTTTTCTGACAATCTGTGTTTATAGAGATAACGTGATCTTGGCAAAGCATGTAGTGCTGTATCTTTGCAAAAGCTGGCTGGTGTTTCAGATAGGGAACAAGTGGAGAGCTCTCAGGCCATTGATGATTAAGGAAGCATTAAAGTAAACTATCAAGCAAGTACATTTTCCTGAATTATAAAGATAAAATGTCAACGTTGCTATCATAAATTATTCAACAATATGAAGCAATAAAATAGGGTTTAAAAAAAGAATGTCTTCCTTTTTTTAAAATACTTCAACCCTTCTACCAAAGAATAACAGAAACTGCAATACTTTATATATATATATTGTAATTGAACTCTAAATCATTATTTGATAGGCTTGTGAATGCCTTTATATAGTTTTGTTTTTTAGAGTACTAGTATTTAATTAAACTTTTATTTAACAAAATCATTTGATTTCAAATATTTCTGCCTCACTGTCTCACAAGATTGTTGCTTGGATGTCTCAGAAGGTCTGTTTCATGTTTTGCTGTACTGCATTGTATGACCAGGTCCTGATTCTGTAAGGATTTATAAATGTGATTTAGTTTGTGCACAATGCCCATTTGGAGCCATGTTGAATCTGTATAGGATTGAAGAGGGAGCAAGGAGGGAAGTGTTGTGAGGTTTGTTTTTGTTTTTTTAAGGCAGATTTTTTATTAGCTGGCTTAGAGCTTCAGGCTCTAATCTTGCTTAGGTTTTTAGCTGCTCCTGCAATACCGAAGAAACCTTAAATAAAAATACAAGACATCTTATATAGATTGCCCTGTATGCAATTACATTTTCTACAAAAAAAGGTAGTTCAAAGTTAGACACTTCTAAATAATATTAGTGTTCCAGGTTACTGTAACTGATATGTCATTGTAAAGAACTAGCTTTGTTTCTTCTACAAAACTTTAAGCGTTTTTCCAAAGGTGATGGGGCCAGAGGGAATCAACACCAAAATTCCCTGGAAACCCCCTCACATTGAGCAGGGAATTTTTACGTGAAATATGTATCAGGTCTACATGGAAGCCGAAAAAGCAGAGTAGGCTGAAGATGAAGAGAGTCTTACTGGAGAGCCCAAAGAAGACACTGGCATCTGTTGGTCTTGGCTGTTCGGTAGAGATTGCTGATTCACTCTGACTTAAATGTTATCCTGTTTACGTGCTGACAATTATTTCTGCAAAGGGCTAATTTCTTGAAGCACATGTCAGATTCTCTTCAGATAGTGTAAAAGCTGGAATGGAAGTAAGGGGATAACTTTGTTCATCCAGATGTTTTCACATTTTTGATGACTTTGTCTCAGATTTACAAGTCTTTCCCTCCCCCACATTTTTCACTGAAAAATGCTACAGGAAACAAGGTCATGCATGTTTTATCATGTAGCATATTATGCAATGTTCTTGTCCAAGACCACTTTACCCTTTGTTTTTGTCAGGTGGTGAAAACTGGGAAATGAAAGAAACCAAAGAACCCACAAAAGTGGGAGCAGCAGTGAGAACATCTTATTGTGAAGAACGTAGTGAATGTCTTTTTGTTTTCTCTTTTTGTAGGCAGAAATGGTGGCTGGGATTGTGATTATATTCTCCATGGTACTTTACCCGGTATGGTAAAGTGTAAAAGTGTACTTCTAATCTCTAAAGGTAGAGATTTAGAAGTTTGACAGAGAACTCTCAGTCATGGTATTCTGGTTGTTGAAACTGGAGATTCCTTTTCATTTCGAACAGTATAGCAAAGAGCCGTAGCAATATTGTTCTGTGCAATTACTTCTCACTACACATAAGGTGACTGCAGATTTCCTTAATCTGTCTTTGAGGTTCAAGTAAGAGGTTTTTTATTTAAGCTATTCTGATATTTGGCCAGTAATCAGGATCTTTCTGTACTGTGTTCATTTTTTCCCTCATTTTTTTGATGCTACTAAATTTAAGCTGTGTTGGAAAAGAATAAGCTACAAAAAAAAAAAAGAGGCTTAATACACAGAGGGGAAAGAAGGTTGTTAAACATTGTTTTGACACTTTTTACTTTGGCTCTTCCTCCTTCTGTGTACCTCCTACTTGCCTACAGGAGACTGGCGGTGTCACTGCCCTTCCCCCCGCCACATAGTCTTCTGCTCTTGGTTCACAGGAAGAAAATTCTAGCTCTTCAGACCTCGTGAGTTTCTGCACACAGTGTAAACACATATGACAGTTACTGTAGAGGCAGTAGTTTCACTAACCTCCGAGGAGGGAAGTTGCCAGACTGGGGAAGTGAGATAAGACGGCAAGAAAAGGGAGAAGACAGAATTCAGAAGGAAAGTCCAAAAGGGTTTAACTTTTTAAAATCCAAGTCTTGGGAAGAGCTCCCAGAACAACCTCAAGCTGGGCAATTTATTCTAGTAGCTAGTGGGAACTGGAAGGAGTTATGACTGGTTTTCCATACCGAGTTGTTTGCTGTGAGAAACCCTTTTGTCTTCTGTGAAGGAAGAGAACCTTGTTATTTTCTTCCAGGATATAACTCCGCTTGATGAAACTGTTGAGTTATTTGCCTAGAAGATACCTTTCTTTATAAACTCAGAGATCCAGAGCACTCCCATAGTTGGAGAGGATAAAGAACTTTGTCAAAGGTCTGACGCCCTTCAGAAGTACCAAACTACGGCAAGTGGTGGGTCTTGGCTTTTCTCTTTCTTCCACAGTTAAGCTGTTGAGAGCAGACATTTACCTGAGAAATCCCTGCCTACCACAGGAAAAAGGACAGGTCTTTGGAGGCTGAGAGAAGAGCAACAGTTTTGAGACCTTTTCCATTGCAATATGGCTGGTGTCTGCTGTACCGCTGTTCAGCACTCTCAGACTGCAACATGAAATGTGTATGACTTCTGATAGCTTCGTGTAGCCTGTTTCGTCCTTGACAGCATCTGCTAAACTGGCATCTGTTTTGCAGCTGTTGATGCTATTCTTTGGCCATGCAGTACTGTAGCAACAACTGTTGGTTTGTGTTTTGACAAATCCCTCTTCGGTTATGACACTGAGAATTGCATTTGGAAAAGGATAGCTTGCTTTCTTCAAAAGTGTCTTCCAGCATCACCTCACCGCTATCTCAATCTTGCAATGCTTAAGAAAGCCAAGCAATTTGACAGACTACTTTGCTGCTCCTGCTGTTGTACTTTTTGTTTTGTTTGCACTTTCAATATTTATTTTAACTTCTGAGTGTAGCTATAACTGTCATATGTATTATCTAGAGGTTGTTGAAGGGTTTTTCCCTTAGATGGTGCTTTCAACAAAAATGCCTTTTAATAGAAAAATACTTTTTTCTGTTTTGGTGGTGAATTGGAATAGTTTTTCCACTTTGAAATGTGATTATTTTTTTTTAACCTTTTTAAATTGTCTCCTAATTTCTTGGTAATTCACTGGTAGTTGTTTTTACGTAGAAACCACTGCTTTGCTTGTTCAATGTAAGACAGTGGTTCTCCATTTATTGTAACCAAAAGCCACCAAGCAGAATGAGACTAGTAGCGAGCAATCTTCAGAAACACTTTTTACTTTGAGTTAATTTGCTCCATGCACACAGGAGCATTGGCAATTACTTTTTTATGTCTTTCTCAAAGAAATCAAAAAATCAGTTAAGGAAGACCTACGCTCTGCTAATTAACCTTTATTTCATGGTCTAAGCTATTAAACAGAATTCAGTTTTCAGTACAGTTTACGAAACAAAACCCAGTATGTTGTGGCATACTTGTGAAAATATCACTTATTCCTAATTTTGCTGTTCTCGTCTCCTCTTGCATCACTTTAGAAGAATTTGAGAGATATGTACAAGGGAATCATGGGAAATCGGTGACTTTTTGCATATACTTCACACAAAAGGTATTTCTCACCTATTGCGGCTACTCTTCCTATGTCCTCTTTGCATATAAAGCTGTGCAGATAATGGTGACTCTGAATGGACTAAGGGTCCTCAGTTGCCACTGTCTCAGGAGATAATCTTTGCCAAAACAATTGGGCAACCATTTGAATTGCTTGGAAATTTTCTGATGAAATAGTCTTTTGCTGAAATTTATCAGCATGGTGAAATTGAAATGTTTAGCAGATATGGACTGACTCTTGCCAAAGTTCTGATGGAACCTAAGCAGAAGCTCTTGCTTGTGGTCAGGTGTTTGATTTGATTGCTTTCCTGGTAACTCACCTACTTGGCAGGTTACTGTGATGCTGAGGCTTCTAGGATGTGTTGTTCATTCTGCTTTTCTGACAGCACCCCCAGTTAGCTTTCTTCCTGGGGTAAGTTAGAGCAAGGGCTTAATTGTGTTGTGAAAAATGTAGAAATCATGATTATTTTTTTTAATTCTTAATCAGCATGAAAAGATTAAAATCCTCATACTGATAGCTTCTGTCCACTTAGTCCCTGTGTGTCATGCAAGCGGATCAGTCCAGGATCATTACTCTTTCCTTGTGCAAAAGTTCATGGACTCTTGCTGAATTGCTGATACAGGCAGTGGTTTGCCAAGTGAAAACTGTAAGCAAATGTTATCTTTGCTTCTCCACTTTTTTTAGCATATGTTTTGTGATTGATATGTTAGTCTCTCATCTTTCTTCTGTATCTGCTTGCTACCGTGTGCATTCAAATTTTGATATATTAAAAATCCTTGTGTGATATTAATGTACAGCTGATAAAACAGGCAAATTCCGTGGGAGTCACTTAACTTTTTGTATTTGTTTCTTGTATGAGCAGTTGTTTTCTTGTGTCAGTGGCTTTACCTTGTGGCAGGACAACTTTTAGATCCCCCAATAGGCAGATTGTGTTAGAGAAAGACCATGAAAACTGAAGACAAACTCTTTCTCTACAAAAAATCTTTAAATATGTTTTAAGACAATATTTTATATTTTTGTGAAAGCTATTTTAAAAGTCAGAACAAATATTACCTGGGAGAAGACAACAGGGTTTTCTTAATGCAGAAAATGATGCATTGGAAGCGTAGATTAACTGTATATGTAAAGTTGACATTTGTTGTCTAAGCAATGGAAAAAGTTCTCAGATTTTCCAGATTGCTTAATGTTTTTAGAGGTATTGTTGAATACTTTGATAAAGTTAGTCAGAAGAATGTTTTCTTTTGCATATGTATTGGAAAGATGTGAATCTGTTGTGATGAATTTTTTGTGAAATACTAGCTGAGGTAATGCATTCTGACTGAACAAAGAATCTCTTGTTGGTCCATTAAGTAGCAGTGGCATTTCTGCACACGCTGGTGTTTTAAAATACAGTGCTTTATTGCCTGTCAAAGTAGTGTATATGTTTGGTTCCATGACTTTAGTATACTTTTGTGTTTAAAAAAAAACAGCAAAACAAACCTGCATACACAAAGCAAATCAGACCAGATATGCAAGGAATAATGCATATTGTATGCAGAGTATGAATACTGTTATCTTTTTAAGATTAACATATTTACAGCATTAATAGGCCATGCTGGGTGCATGTTATGGGAAAGTTTAGTTGTGCTCCATTTGTCTGTGTATTCAAACTGAACTGTGAAGACTATAATTAAATATTAAGTATGCATATTAAGTGTAAACCAAACAAGCTAACCAAAACAATTATAAGTGGGAAAGTGATTTTTCTTCTTAGTCTAATCTTGGTTTTAGAGGTAAAAAGTATATTTTGGTGGTCTTGTAACAAGACGCATAATACTCTTCAGAACTTCCTGGTGTTCTCCTGTTACTGCCTACTAATGTAACACCTGTTGGCGCTTTTTTGTGAGACTTCTAGTCTCTTACCTACACTCTTAACCACCTACCTACCATTACTTGGGAAGGTTTTTGTGATTGATGTTTACAATATTCAACCAAATTCCTTGAAAGAAGGATGTGTGTATAAGCAGATGGAAAGCGTACACATTTTTATCATCTTCAGTTTACACAAGATGTCCTAGTCTACTGGCAATAAACATGTTGAGTTGTTTGAAGACAACGTCTGTCTCCAAGGCCTTACTTGTCAATAGAAAATGCTACTTTGATTCTTCTCTCTTGCTAGTAAATTGAGTACTCAAGGTACGTGGTGACACAGGCACAATAAACACTAACTGTATTTATAGGAATTCTGAAGGCTTGCTGAGAAGTGACTGTTTCAGGTTGCAGAACCTCCTGTGTGTAATAAATTCTGCATGGTGTTCTTTGCAGATAATGGCAACTTGGAGACGTGCTAACTAATTTTGTCTGACTTTCATTAGACTCTTAAGTTCATTTTGGAATTGGGCATTTAAATCCTTGCAGCTGCCAGAAATGTAAGCTGGTGTAAACTCGAACAAATTGGAGGGAAAAAAAAGAAAGAGGAAACAGGGGAGCAAGGTTGCTGGCAAGATGGTGCGCTGTCAGATTGGTACAGCCAGCAATGTAGGTAATATTCTTTGCAACCGCTGCTAAAAGAACAAGTTGTGTCAGATGAGTCTTACTCAGCCTCAAAGTATGTAAACTAAATAGTTTTATAAGGTCTTGATGCAGGTCCTATAAATAGGTACATCTGTAAATGTGTAGAAGAAAAAGTGGCTGACTCTTTCTTTTTTTTTTTAAAAAAAAAGTATGTTACTATAACCACCATGAGCCTGTTCATCTTGGAGTTTTACATCTCCAAATTTCCTTGCTTTTTGTCCAGAGCTATGAGCTACTCTTTCATAAGCAAGCGATCATTTTTCTGTTTGTCATGTGAAGAAGGATAGATTTGATATTAGGCTGCTTTATCCAATTTTTCATTTGAAAAGCAAGCTGCAATGTCACTGAGCTAGTTCAAAATGTTGCAACCCTTATTCCACTGGGCTGTGCTAGGCAGAGAGTAAAAGTGGCTTGAGTTCTTAGCTTGACCTGGTGTGTCCCATCAGTTCAGCAGCAGCAGCTGTCTCGTATAGCTAATGTTACACAATTGATTAGGAGTTTATGGAAAAATGACATCATTAACTACAGTCAGGTAAATCTTCATGCAGTTTTGCTTAAAGTCAAGGGCCCGACGGGGACTGATGAATGCAATGCAGTTCTGAGCATGGAACGGTACTTTCGAAATAGAAAATAATTCAGAATACCCAGCAATGCCCCTCAATCTGGAACTTGCGTGAGCAGGCGGTGGTTCTGTGCTTCTTTTGAAGCTGGTCCTCTTAGATCATTGTGCATGGAATGTGTGCTCAACAGGTCAGTGACAGACTGGCTGCTCTGCCCCAAACAACCCCTCTTCTCCCCCTCTGGCACTTTAATACAGGTCTGGAAAACTTGAATTGACTGTACTGGACTTTGGATCAGATCTTAATTGGCTGGCTAGACAGCATTTGAAGGAGAATCCCTGGAGGTGCATACAAAATACACAGCTGTCCAAACAAGGCAAAACTGCTTATCTCTAAAGCCAGTATTGCGAGGGGAGAAACGCTAATCATTGCCATAAGTCTGACTTCTGTGGGGAGAGAAGCTGAATTTACTGTTCATTGAGATGGGTTCCTTTTTCATGGAGTATAAGTGCTTTCAAATGGTGTTTCTTGCAACCACAGAAGCATTGTGTAAAGAGAGTAAGGGTGGGTGTGCCCTTGTCCTTCCTGCTACAAGACACTTGGAGTTAACTTCCACATGAATTGAAGTGAGTGGCTGTTGTCAGTTTTCAAATAGAATTAGTTGTTCCAGTTAAAGGGAGTGTTACTTCAGGAAGTGAACATGCCATGTCTCTTTTTGTAATTATTTTTCCTTTTAAACTTCCCTTTTCTCCATATAATACCATCAACAGTTTTCTTAAACTGATGCTGCATTCACACAAAAGAAAAACATGGTAAGTGCAAAAAAAATATTGGTAATTATGTTTCAAGTCAGGTGTCTGTTTCTTACACCAGTTTCTTGCTAGAGCTGAGGAGCAGTCTCAGTACCAAAAATGTGGTTTTGAAAATACTGTTTAAAAAGCTTTGTATTTAAAAAAACATAAATTTTAAAGTCCTTGACAAAGACAACAGGAATTTGGTCAAATGATAGGAGTGGATCTCTCTGTACATAAACACAGATTTGAAATTCTTAAATAATGATGCATTATGTATTGTTCACAGCCATTAACTTTTTTTAATACTAAGTGTGTTTTTATTGCAGATACATTATGTTCCACCACTGCTTGTGTGCCTGCTTTGTCTGACCTCCTGTGGATACCAGCAGCAAGTGGGTGACTCGTGACATGCTTATTTAATCGGCTTTCTCAATCTCATGTTTCATACAGAGATTTATCAAGTGATAAAAGGTAATTAACAGTAGGAGATTTACCTGCACTGAGAGAATGCTCTGATTTTTGAACCTCCAAAGTTGTATGTTTGAAGTGGTATGGCTTAAGATCCTAGCCCTGGAGGTTTGCCTAGAAACTCACAACAACAACAGAAACAAAACCCAAAACCACAAAGTGAAGGTGGGGGAGGATTATTTTCAAGAAGAGAGTTTAGATTTTGCAAAACTGTGAGAGCCCATAGCTCAAATGGTCTGAAGGAAAAAGAAAAAAAGTTGTTCTTAATGGGGTTGTGAATGACGCATGTTGTTAAATCATGAGGATTTTGTATGTCCTCCATATTTTAATGAAATTTATTGCATAAGTGGTGGTTTTCAATCTCTTTCATTTCTTTCTCGTTGACTTAAAAAGAACCATATGAATTAGTGCAGCCCACTGTGGCTGGTAAAATTAATCTTCAGGTGCAGGCGACAACAGAGAATTGCATATAAACATGTTGCATTGTAGATGCTGGTGGTTGTGATTAGAGCAATATGGGAAGTTATTAATCTCATCCTTTAGCAACTGTGACTTGAAATATTATCCAGATTAGGAACATTAAAATAATCCTATTGGATCAAATCCTCTGTTCATCAGTATCAGAATCAGATCTTTTATAGTTAGTAGCTTTGATCTCCAAATCAAGGTGTTTATATTCCATCCAGATTTTGTTACATATTCTTGTTACGTGAATAAGTGGACAGGCTATTTTTCAGTTTCACTGTGTCTTGATTGTGTCAGACATACTTTCACCTGGTACATAGCTCCTTTTTGGCAAATACCACTGTGGTACTGTGAGTAACTTACCTACAAAAGTCCCATTCTCAATATATTAAATTCTTTTATACAGCTATGGGAATTCTTTACACGAACATTTACATTCTTTACATAAACACAGAAATTCTTTTTTTAATTGCAGTATGATAATATATCTGTTCTGTATACCCCAGAAAATTATACTCATATGTTCTGCAAACAGGTAGATCAATGTCTCCCAGTATATTTAGTCTCAAATTACTCAAGTTTTACAATGGTCAGAAGAATAGGACATTTCAAATATTCTGGATGAAAAGCAATTAATTTTTTTTTTGCCATGTTTAACATTTCTATTGTGATGCTGCAATGGTCTCTGGGTGTAACAAAGAAGGGAAAACCAAGTGTGTCGAATTGGAGACTTGTCTGATAAGAAATACAGGCGAAAGCAGTTTCATTAATGGTGTGCGCTCTCACACCCCTGGTGAGTGGTGACCATGTGTTTCAATTACTGCACATGCGAAGCTCTGTCTGTAGAACTAGTTTAATTGGATGTTTTCTTGGCAAAGGCCAAGAAAATGCGTTTTGGAAGCTGATTTAGGGATATTTCTTGCTTTCACCTGTTTCATCAGCACTTCAACATAAAGACAAAATAAAAATAAAAGACAAACTTGAAACTTGAAACTTATTTAAATTGAAGTAGTGACACAGTTATATGAGTAGCATCTCTGGAGATTTTTCACATTGTTGCAGGGAAGCTTGGAAGTCAGTGCAACAAAAACAGTGGAGTAGAGTATTCTGTTGCAGTATTTATTTTGCATTTTTTACTGCACTTTGTTGATATTTCACATTCTAAGGTGTGATTAAGTAAGGTTCTCTTCTTGGTTTATGGAGTTTTTTAATATAGAAACAAGGATGGAATGATGAGTTTTTTTTGAAATTGCAAATGTGTTCATAAAAACACAGATTTATGAAGAAGAGCTGGGCACAAGCATGTCTTGTTTAGTTCACTTTTGAAATTGGCCAGGTTTTCAGTTAGTTCTATCAACAATATTTCCATTCAGTGTTGGAGAGGCATAATGCTAGGTGACCAAAGTGAAAGGATCTGTCAATTCAGGTGAAGGTTTTTGTTGAACAGAGGGTTAATATTAGAGTATTTTAGGAAAATTACTGTGGTAATTAAAAAAGGCTTCCTTTGGAGATTAAAGTTGTGTTTTATATAAGTGATAGAGTACAAACGTTAAATCTTACATTTTGGTGACAGGTAGGGAGAAATCTTTTAAATATCATGTTTCTAGTGATGTGGTAGTTATGTTCTTCTAAGAAACATGAATTCTGTGATGGGGTAAGAGAAACGCATTTTTGTACTTAATTGAACATTGTTATCTGTGTGCTGCCTTTGCAGCTGAAGGCACAAATCCTCTCATTTAAAGGTAGCTGGGTCTGTGAATGAGGCATAGGGGATCTATACGCCCCCCTAAATCAGGGCCCAAGGACTGTAGTGAGTGACACTTGCACCTAGAAATTCAGATTTATATGTCTGTTGTACACTGGCTTTGTGTTGCTCAGTTTGGGAAATAAAATGGTGCACTTTTCCCTTGGTGATGGTGTCTTTTTTTTCTTTTTCCCAGAATTACCATCATGGTAGCATAGTTTTATCCTCCCCTATGTGTAATTCAATATTTTTGTCTGTCACATAGCTTGTGAAGTTAATTTTTCCTCCTTTAAGGTGTTTAGCCTTTTTTTCTGCTGACTTAACTGTTGTAATCTATTGCTGTAGCACAAGTCATCTTTAGCCCACATAAATGTATAGTTGTATGCTCATCATTTCCTCAGTAATTGTAGTTAGGAGCAGAAAAAAAAATTGTTCAAAACTACTCTTTTATGATGAAGCAACATAGTTCAATATAAACAGAAGCTGTTGAAAATTGAACTTTAAGAATGTGACACCTATCTGCCTATGCAAAAAAAAAAAGCATATTTTTAAGTTAAACAGCAACATTTTCATGTTCAGTATCTTTATTAACTGTTCAGTATCTTCATCAACAACATGCTGAGGCTTCACTCAATTCCAGTGTCAGTTTGGGAATGACACCAAGCTGAGTAGTGCAGCTGGTACGCTTGAGGGATGGGATGCCATCCAGAGGGACCTTGACAGGCTTGAGAAGTGGGCCCATGTGAACCTTGTGAAGCTCAGCAATGCCAAGTGCAAGGTCTGCACCTGGCTTGGAGCAATCGCCAGTATCAGTACAGACTGGGGGATGAATGGATTGAAAGTAGCCCTGCAGAGAAGGACTGGGGGATATTGGTAGATGAAAAATGAGACACCAGCTGGCAATGTACTCTTGCAGCCCAGAAAGCCAATTTCATCATATAAAAAGAAGTGTGCCAGCAGGTCGAGGGAGGTGATTCTCCCCCTCTACTCAGCTCAAATGAGACCCCACTTGGAGTACTGTGTTGAGCTCTTGGGTATCCAGCACAAGGAAGACATAGACCTGTTGGAGTGAGTCCAGAGGGAGGGCCACAAAAATGATCAGAGGACTGGAACTCCTCTCCTATGAAGACAGGCTGAGACAGTTGGAGTTGTTCTGCCTGGAGAAAAGAAGGCTCAGGGAGACCTTATTGCAGCCCAAACCATTCTATGATTATAAAAAAGTCAAATCTTTATAACTGATGTATTGTTAAGACCTATTCTGCATTTTCAAAATATGAAATGCTGAATTCCAGGTGGTAGTTACTTGGAATCAATTTTAATAAAAGCAAGCTTTATAGACTGTGGTCAAAGCTTTTCTCATAAGCATGGATTATACTCATTAAAATTATGAAGGAGTCACGGACGAGCAAAGACCTTCTTCAACTGGGTTTTGGAATGGGCCATTGATCTCACTCTTTTTTTAAACTTCAGGGTTTTTTTTGCACTATCAAATATAACTACATTGAGTTGTTAGTCTCTGTTCTTCGATTACATTTATTAGAGAGGAATTTTAGCTTGAGTTCCTTATGAACAGACTTAAATGATTAGTCTGAAAGGAGGAGGTCTTAGAAGTCTTCCCATTGGTAGATTAAAAAACAATTCTGCTTACTTAGTCTCACCTCAGTTAGGACATCTTGTTTTAAGTGTATCCTTGTGACTAAAACTTAGCTGAAAGGTGCTATTCCTATCTTGCTCTTCATCAGTACCAGTTTGTGACCTAACTAGTGGTTTTGTCTTGTAAGTTCTCAATGTAATCTTTGCCCTTAAACTGGGAATATAATGAGTCACACAAATGTCATTAAAGGGATTATTTTGGCTTTCAGGTGTAACTAGCATGTTTTGATTGGATAGATGAACACACTGTCTAAAATCCACTGAGGGGTAATAAATCCTCTGGTTTGGCTGCCAATTAATATCTTTGTTTTTCTTGTCACCGTGTCTGCTACTTTTCATACAAGGGCTATGTAGTAAATCAAGGAGTAACGCAACTTTTACTAAACCTTCTAAGCCACTCTCTTGTCCTCAGCTATTAATGTTTTTCCTGTGTCAGAACGTACTACCATTAAATAGGAGTATTACAAGCAAAACCAAATACAGTTAGTCAAGAAGTACTCCTTACATTTCTTTTAGGCAAATGCTCTGAACAGAACCAAAACGAACAATGGCCTGTCTTACAATGACAAATATGGAAGGCACAGCAACTTCTACTGTCCACCAGAATGGTGACATCCATGGGAATACCAGTGCACCCAAGCAGACAGAATCATTGCTTCAAGTGTACCTCTATCATTCTCCTGGGAAGACAGGTGGAGATTACCTTCAATTTCCAGCTGGAGAATACATTGCAGAAGAGATTTGCGCTGTTGCCTGTAAAGCCTGTGGTAAGTATATCCATAACAGTTTTCCTAATGAAGGAGCAAGATTCAGCTTAATGCAAGAAAGTTTTTAATGATCCAGAGCTCATCAAAAAGGTGGCATTTTAACTCAAATGCTGATCTCTCTGTTCTTTCAAAAGTAATCAGTATCAGAAGTAATTAGTGCAAGGCTGCAAAACCATTCCTGTCAGAATGGTTGTGAAATTGACGTTATAATTGGGTGACTGCCACCATTTTTAAAAGTAATTTGAGGGTATACTATCCTTTACCTGGAAGTCTTCTTGCTTTGAGCTGAGATATAGTTTAGAAAATTAAATCACAACAGGAGCTGGAAAAAGCTTTAATTACTTTCTTATGCAACCCTGCAGAACAGATTGGTCATGGAAGTTATGCATATATTTTCTATTATATGTCCTTAATCACTTTGCAGATGGAAACTGTTGTATTAGATATAACATGACTGTCTCTGTGTGTGGTTAATATTTTTCATAATTGTTTAGGGAATAAATTGAGTAAATGACAGGGTAGTATATTTGAAATAAATAAATAAATAAAACATGTTTATGTCTAAGATTGCCTTTGAATTGTTTACCCAGAGTTTAACATGAACAGGTGCTGAGACCCACAGTAAAATAATTCAAGCGTGCATTTTGTGCATGCATCTTTCTTTCATTGCAGAGGTACACCGAATTTGTGAATAAAAAATTAATTCCAATAAACTACATATATTACAGTGACTGTCTTTTTGTTCCTCATGCACATGTGTGCACACACACACACACACGTACACAGAGTCTCTCTCTATGTTCTTTTGGGCTGTTCAGTGGTACAAGGCTGGATTTCTTTAAGCTTCCCAAGTGTTGTATTTCAGGTGCAAATGAATTAAAAGATAGGCTCATATTTCCAAATCTATCTTTTCCAATGGATCACAGATATAAAGCTGCTGACTCTTGACTGTATATTTTATTACCTCCAAACATCTTATACATCAGTGTTTTCTGTGCTGTTGAATGTCTTGTACTGACTGAGTTGCATGCTGTGAGTTGGTAATTTGCCTGTATATGCTAGTTTCACAAAGATTCTTTGCAGCTTGAGCCCCATTGTTCCTTGGAATTCTTTAGGTGTGGCAGAGTCTGACAAAGATCCAAGTTTGTAGAGTTGCTCTTCATGTAGTATGAGAGCTTTAGGCAGATAAGCACATATAATGAGTTTAGCAGAAGCACTGCCTGGGATTCATTCTGGGACACCATGAAGGCGGTATTCAGAGGTTTGTGAAGTTTTAGCTGTGTGAGATTCTGCTGGTCAAATGATCACATAGGTCTAAGTTTGACAGATTGACCTGGGAGTGTTGACAAATCAAAGTGTCTTTTTGATGGTGACTCAAATCAAGAGCTTCCAGATTATCTTCCACTTCCCAAGGTACTGTAGTCTCTTTCCTCCAGTTGAAGAAAAAGAGAAGGTATTGTCTTCCCGCTTTAGAAAATATTCCCATACTCATTTCTGTAATAAGGATAGATTTCTTAGCACTGGAGCCCATGTTTTTTGGGCTTCAGTTTTACCTCTGTTAGGTTTGTCAGCTTAGTTCAGACCCTCAGGTACAGCATCTAAAGGTGTACAAGGCTAGTGGGGAGAGGGAGGGGTTCTTCACTTTGAGTGTTAAAGTGATAATGAATTTTTACAGTAGGTGATAGTTAATTTTTTAAATAGAAATAAATACCGTTGTAGTCACTGAGGGTATTGCTGAGTGAGTGAAATAGTGAACAATTTTACTAGATAGTGGTAGGAAAAAATGCTTCTTTGTTTAACTTCGATATCCACGTACCAACTTGCCAGAATATTAAACGGATAAGGGCTTGTGTCTGTCAAATTCAGTATGTTCAAAATAACATGGTCTTTGAAAGAATATACTGTATCATCCACGCTGACATGAGGTGCCTTGCTTCCTTTGTTTCTTATCTGGCTAGATTGTGGGTTTTTTGTGATAGGGGAATAATGAGTCACCTGAACACAAATTTTTCCATTACTTTTCTAGTGAATCAGTTAGTTAAAGCTCACCTTGCAGGAAATCTAGTGGGAAGTCTAGTGGGAGGTGTCCCTGCCCATGGCATGGAGGTTGTAACTCGATGATCTTCAAGGTCCTTTCCAACCTAAACCATTTTATGATTCTATGAAATCTCCCAACCTAGTCTGAAATCACTGGAATAGTAACTATCTTGGTAGTTTAATTAGCCATTTTTACTGTTATTGCTGGTATTTTCTTCCATTTTCTTTGGTTTGAGTTTTCCTTGCTTCAGTTTTCAGATGTTTGTTCAAGTTATGTTTTTCTTCTCCTTTTCTCGTCACCAGCCTAGGGAGATACTTACGTGCAATAATCAAATTATCTTTAGGTCTCCTTTTTGATAAAACTTAAATTGATTGATTTGTTTAGCTTGAATGTTGTAACTGTTTTAATTTTTTAGGCTGTATTCTGCACTATCTCCAGTTTACCAGGAAAATGTGCAGCCCAGGCTGTGTATGATATTCCTCTCACCCACATCACAAATGTAAAAAATCCAGTTCTTGTTAATCCACAAATCCAGTTAGTCTTGTTTCCCATGACATCATTGGAAGACTTCATACTCTACTACCAGTTTTGTCAGACCTCGCCAATCTTTCTCAAGGCTTCTAGCTTTTTAGGGTAACAGTTTCTGTTTTGCTGGTATGGCTAGTACGTAGCTCCTAGATATATCCTTTTATACTTGACTGTTCTAAAAGTAATTTTTATGAACAGTACTCCTTATCAAGTTGTTTTTATATTTTCCTATTGTTTCAGCGTTCTTCACCGTAGTTTCTAAAGTATGTCAGTAGTGATTTATACTTACATGTATAAATAAAATGTTTTATCGTGTTGAGCCTTTATCCTTGTAGAGCTGAGGTAGACAAAGTCCTCTGAAGAGTCGCTTCTGCCTGGCAGCTGCTATGACAGTATTATACAACCATTTTCTCAAAGGAATTTATAACTTCATTTCTTTCTAAATTATTGGAAAAGGCTGAAATGGCTGCAGGTTTTTGTTCTGTTTCACAGCAGTTATTAGTGCTTAAATTGTGAGGTACCACTCATTACTATTTTCCGTTTTTTCTAGGAGGTTTTGTGGTTGTACAGCAGAACACATAGGTCTGCAATGCCTGTACAGCCAAATAATGTTTCTGTTGGCAAGACTCATCTTTTGGGAGTTAGCTGTGAATCAGAATACTTCATAAAGAAGAGAGTGGTTCAGGTAGTAGGCATGTCCAAAATATAACAAACTTGGTAACTGTTAATAAACTTTCACTGGGATCTAAACAATTGTTAGATCTCTTGATAGCAGAGCTGGTATGGCTGTTATTGGTGGCAAGTAGGACTGGATCTAGGCAAACATCAGCAATCACAGAGACAGCTTTGTTATGTACCTTTCACACAGTTCAAACAATTGAAGGTTTTCCAGCCTGTGCTGACTTGACTTTAGGTCTGTTGTACATGGCATGTATTGACTATATAAATATTATTCTGTCTAAATATTATTCTGTAGTTGCATGACAGTTTGAGGCATGCATGCAGAAGCTAAGCATTTCCTAATTTTATTTAAAAACAACTTTCCATTTTTTAAAAAATATAATAAAAATGAAACTTTTTGTAGATCTGTATTTTTATGTGGAAAACTTATCTGAATGTGAAACTGAATATCACATTTTCTAGCCAGAAATGCAAGAATAAGTGAAGTGTCTTGAAATTAGGTTTAAATTGACTGGTCAGTGTTGTGGTTCAGCTCCTGTATGTTAACTGCTATGTTAATTGCCATGTAAAAAATTACAAAACCAAGGAGTTCTTTGCTCTCAGCCTAAGAGAGAAAGTGGTATTAGAGGAACTAACTGATGGTGGAAATGAAATATGATGGAGAAATTGTTCTATAGGTTACAGAATCGTTGTGTTAGATGTGTCTTCTAAATTCAGTATCAAAGACTTGCTTTCCCGAATCATGATCTTAAACTTTAATTTTCTCTACTCTCTCAAATAATCTTAAATGAAATTTCTCTTTTAAGCTGTCTTTAATGTGTTTACAACCTGTTTATAAAACTGTCGAGCAGCCAAGGCCATTCAAACACAAGCAGCAGTAATGGTTCAGGAAAGGCACCAGAGCTAATGCGAGAGTGTGATAACTCAATCTTGATGTGAAATTTTACAGAATAAATAAATGTGATTGTTTACAGAATAACTACACACTTTTTTGTAATATTTTTTGTTTCACACCAAGTGTAAATTATGAAAAAATCTGGAGAGCTGTGTTTAAAATTAGCAGCTGTAATTAAAAATAACATGAACTGAATTTTGTTGTGGTGTAGGTAAATCAGATACAGACTACTACGAACATCTGATGTATCTATTTGTATACAGAAAGAAGGATGGGGTTTTTGTATTATATTAGTGTAAATATGCTGTACCAATAATTTTGCAATAAGATACTCCAGTCTCTTGTAAGTGGCTTTAAGAGTTTTTATCCTGAGACAAAGTAATTTAGAAAAAAAAAAACCACCAAAAAACAAACAAAACCCCAAACAACTGTGGGCTGTGCATTGTAACTTACCAGAATAATACATTATACACAAGACCAGTATTACATGGAAAAATAATTTTCTTTTCATTTTTAAACTATCAATTTGTTGATTTATTCCATCGGCTGAATAATGTGAGTGAAAAATATATGCATCACTTGTGTGTATAAGCCAAATTGTTACTGAATTGAAGTTAACAAAGTGAAATTATTTTTATATTACACTGGGTAAGTGAGTTTGTAAATCACAGTTTAAACAATTACAATTATAAGCAAAGCATTGCTTTGGTGTTAGCCAAATAAATTCGTGCCATGTTCTTGAAATTATTCATAAATTAGTAGCAAAGTATGCAGAGCTAGTGACTTTAAATGTTAACTATGACATTTAAATAGCACACTGAAAAATGGTTTGTCAAAGTCAACCCAGGAGCATAGTTTTGTTTAGCATCTTGCATTTCTGTAATAGCCTGTCCCCCTGGTATATATGAACGCTACATTTCTGTAGGACATCTGACTTTATCTACTTTCTGACTGGCTTTTGTTCTGATTTCTCCCTCCGCTCCTGTTAGGATCATGAAACCCTGAAATCTTAACTTCTTAATGGAACTAGAATCCCAAGAGGGAAGCAGCTTGATAATCCTGATGGGGTTGCTGAGCTACAGGCAGCTAGCAGTTGACAACAGACCTTGAATTTGTTGGCTTCTGTGTTTGAGGTTTTGTTTTGGGGGTTGTGGGTTTTTTTTGTTTGTTTGTTTTTGGTTGTTTTTTTTTAATGTTGAAACTCCACCTAGGAGCCTTTTTATTCTCACCACTCTGATTTGAAGTGATTGGAAGTTCCCTGGTACTTTCCTTGAAAACTGCTGGTGCCTGCTGGAAAGCCATTAGGATAGCAGAGAATTTTTAATTATACCAAAGTAAAAACACTGTTTCAAAACATTTAATGTGACTAATCACTGACAGTGGCTGTAGTCATTAAACGTTTTCAAGGCAGCAACTGTGTTGCCCATTGTGATGATCTGTAGAACATCTTTTTTGTATGGTTCAGGGGAGATTCCTTGTTAGTAACTAGAGAATTCTAAGCAGGTTTATCCTTAACATGCTGTATTTCCAGAATTCGCATGGCTCAGAGTTACTGATTATAATTGCCTGGTTTGGGTTGTGGTTTTCTTTTTGGTTGTTTGGGTTTGGGTTTTTTCATTTTTTGGAGTTGTTTTGTGTTTTTCTGAAGTGATAGCCTTTCCTGAAAATCTGCACACAACACATCACCCATCCCCCGCCCCTCCCTGTTCTTCCCAAGGGGAGGAATGAATTAGTCAGAACTCTGGGTAATTCTGTTTTGCCAGGAAAGGAAACATGTGTTTTGATTAAGTATTCAGAAAACATTTTGTTGACAGGATAGCGACAGTGACTGTGGTGTCAGAGTTCGGAAAGCTTCCAGTTTGTATGAAAGATGAGGGCAAGATACTATTTTTATGTAAGAAAAGCCAAGCAATTTTCCATCTGGTTTGTTCAAGACTTTGTAAGTTTTAGATAGTTTACTTGACAGTTGTGTGTGAGAACTGACTAATGTTTGTATTGGAAACTCCATGCAACTAATTGCTTTCATCTGTATATGTCTAGTGACTTGAACTGACTGTATGCTTGGATTGACAGTTTCGTAAGACACTATTTCTACTACAGGCTACACATGGCTTCCACATTTCATAGTGGTGTCATAGTTTTTTGTGATACACAGTTTCTGGGATTTATTTTTTCTTTACAGAGGGTATTACCTAATGAAAACGCTGTATGGATGAAAGAGTACCTAATGCCAACAAAGGAGGAAATATAGAAAAACTGTATTTCCTTGGCTGCTTCAGGGTAAATGAAGTAGTATGACTTGTCTGGATATGGAGCTCCAAAATCATAATGAGGAAAGGAAGAAACTACTATGCAAATCATTCTTTTTTTAGGCTTGACATAGAAATTTAAGGGATAAACTTCTGCTGTGTTATAGCCTTTCAAGATGTTACTTGACAGTCTGTATAGCACAATGAGGGTCCTTTATTTGGCCTTACATACTAAATAAATACTGCCAAGAGATAGTAGTGTTTTTGTCTTTGTAGTAGTCCGGACAATTTATCTAATAGCTCTTGCTGGAGAAGCGAAGTGGAGAACAATTCTGCTTTATTATGTCTGAGTCACTGTCTCCTCTCCTAATTAATCATTTATTGATTTGATAGCATGGTTAGTGCAGTGCAGAAATCCAGGGCAGGATTTTTAGTACCTGTTGTGAACAGCTTTTCTGATTTTACTTGTGTTGTAAATACATTTCTCAGAAGTTTTCACTATTGTTGACATGTCTGGGCTTCATCAGAAGACTTTGATTCCCCACCCCCTCACACCTCCACCCTCAACCCCAGTCTTCTGGTTTTCATTGTTTCTGGAGAAAACACTTAGATACAGCAGTTAGCATTCCCTTGAAAAGTCTCTGCAATTAATGGTGCTGGTATGAATTACATGAAAAATGACGTTTCTGGCTTTTCTGCATTTGTCAGACTTTTGTGGGCAATTTTCCAGACTCTACTAAGGGGATTTGCTCTATTTATATAGCTGTTGAACTTTTTCAGGTGTAGCAGTATTCTGGCACAAATGCATAATTCTTAAGGGGGAGAAACAAAAAAAAAAAAAAAAAAAGAGAAAAAGAATAAAAGTGCAACTTCTTTTCTTGAAAAACACATATGATCTATTTAAGGTGCAAGGTCCTGCACCTGGGTCACAGCAATCCCAAGCACAAACACAGGCTGCGCAGAGAATGAATTGAGAGCAGCCCTGAGGAGAAGGACCTGGGGGTGTTGGATGATGAGAATCTCTGCATGAGCCGGCAATGGACGATCGCAGCCCAGAAGGCCAGCCACATCATGGACTGCATCAGAAGCAGTGTGGCCAGTCATTTGAGGGAAGTGATTCTGCCCCTCTACTCCGCTCTGGTGAGGCCCCACCTGGAGTACTGCATCCGGCTCTGGAGTCCTCAGCACAAGAAGGACATGGATCTGTTGGAGCGGGTCCAGAGGAGAGCCATGAAAAGATGATCAGAGGGCTGGAGCACCTCTCCTATGAAAAGAGGCTGAGAGAGTTGGGGTTGTTCATCCTGGAGAAGAGAGGGCTCCAGGGAGACCTTATAGCAGCCTTCCAGTACCTAAGGGGGGCCCACAGGAAAGATGGGGAGGGAATTTTTACAGGGGCGTGTGGTGATAGGACAAGGGGTAATGAAATAAACAAGGGATTTTTTCTTGTGTGAATTTAAATTATTTCATTCTAAGTCTTTGGGCGGAGTTGTGGGTACTTTGCCTTTTCACAGAATTTTTTAGTCTCTTAATGTCATTTTAAGTTGCTTTTGTTGTCTTTATCTGTTATTTTTTCAATATTTTATGCTTTCTTCCCCCAAAGTGCTTGCATTAATGTAAATGTAGTTTCCTTTCATTATGACCTACTGTTACTTTCACACTGTAATTTTCATCCTACTCTCTGACCTCTAGACCTGTATCTCTTCCTGTCTTCAAAATGTATTTGTCAGGGTGTGCTGTCAATTCTTGGGCATCTAACCTGGTTTTCAAATGGTAGCACAGGTATTGCATAGATGCATTACACTGCAGCATAGTACAATGCTGTGATATATGTCTTCTGTTAGGCTGTACTTTCAGTTGGGAGCCCCAAAGCCCAATTAAAGTTCTGCTTATGCTGAAGAGTTGGTGCTCAACTGATTTCCATTGTTTCTGATTAAGTAGGATTGTTTGTCAATTCTCATTAAAATAATCCTGAATTGCTGAGGGGGAAAAAATATTTTCCAGTTTTGTTTAATTAACAATATATGTTTGGGTTTGTTCTCAACTGAGCTACTGAAATGTACGTGTCAGGTTGTCCTAGTCATGATGACTTTCTTAGTATTGCTTTAATTCTAATTTTTCATTGATCTAGAATCTTAAAATCAGTGCCTAGATCTGTGTTTGGAAAAGGTAAAGAAAGAAGTAATGTACTGTTGTTAGCTGTTACTAAACTGAGAGGCTAAGAAGCCATTGTATTAAATGCCATACAGTGAAAATCTTGTACTCTAACAGTGAAGTACAGGATAACAAGTGAACACAGTGTGAAGTCAGAGAACCTAAAGGAAAAATGAGAAAATAAACCAGCAAAACCTGTTTGCAGGTTATGGGCTGATGATTGCAATGCTGTTGACAGTGATAGAGCAGTGCAATGAATAGTTGGAAAACATGTGCCAATTTGCTACTTTTAACCAACAATACTTTTTTTTTTTTAAGTAAGATTGATTCTCTGTGAAAACAGTTTCCTATAAAAGTTTGCTTCTCTGTTCTTTGTTTTTAGGTATCATGCCAGTGTATCATAACATGTTTGCACTCATGAGTGAAGCAGAGAGAATGTGGTATCCCCCAAATCACATCTTCCATGTAGATGAAACAACCAGACTCGTCCTAATTTACCGAATAAGGTAATCAAAAGCAAATGTTATGTTTTCATAGTAAAACAAAACTAGGTGAGAAAACACAAGGAATAAGATATTTAGTTGAACCATAGGTCCTCTAAGAAGTTATGGACAGATTGTTGGTGATATGGGGGTAAGAGATAGATAAAAGAATAAAAATTACTGGAGTATGTTTGAATAACATATTTTATCGCTTGTCTATATACCGTATGTTTGCCATGTCAGATTGAAGAAACAAACAGTAAAAAATATAGCGGAAGTAGAAATAATATTCTTCGTAATAACGATACATCTCATCTCCTCTGCCTGTTTGAAATTAGTGGCAGTTCTGAAATGCAGAGTAATTATCCTGTGTAGTCAGACAGATATCTGCAATGGAACCGTTTTTCTCTAACCTGATTGTTGAATGTGGATGTCTAAAGCTACACTCACAGTTTTTCTTGTGTAAAAGATTTTGTTTATTTACATTGCATAATGTGACCTGAATGGGTTTTCTTAGGAACTGTCTCAAAGGAAACTGGAAGACAGTAACACAATTTTCTATATCCTGATTAGTGAGGATAACTTTGCAGAGCTCTTTGTTTCTGCCAGCACAGCTTATCACCCTGCTTAGGTCTTGTAGTACTTTAAGACACCAAGAACTGGATCCAAAGCCTTCCAATGACTAACTGGGGCTTCATATTGGTCCTCCAAACCAGCCAGCACTAATTACATGCCTATGAAAGTGATAATGCCTGGTGTTGGTAAGTGAAAGTATCTGTTCATTGACGTTTGTTTAAATATTTCCCAACAGGTTTTATTTTCCCCACTGGTATTGCAATGGCACCAGCAGAGCATATCGATATGGCATTATTCGAGGTGCAGAAAGCCCTGTTCTTGATGATCTTGTCATGTCTTACCTATTTGCGCAGGTATGATTTGCTTGATTATTTTTTAATGCATATTGGTAAATGTTGTTAATATTTATTCCCTTTCACGTCTTCTGATGGTAACTGTGTAGACTCTTTCAACAGCTTGAAGCCCACCCAAGATGAAAATTGAGTTCCATGTCGTATTGTGTATTTGGAGAGATGAAGCTCAAATGGCAGTTGTGGGGGGAGCAGTGAGAGTGTGTAGCTCCTTTCTTGTGCCACTGTCACGTGGAAGTCTTTCAGTGTGACTTTCGTTTTGGACTGACACAGTGTGTCCCCATATGGACCTTTTTGTGATTTGAAACAAAAATATTTTGAAAACAGTTTTTTGCATGATGGTAACTGGTATCTATTATGAAGATGTGCAGCTTTTTGCAGTGAACGGGTTCACAGAATTCACAGAATTCACAGAATTGTTAGGGTTGGAAGGGACCTCTGGAGATCATCTAGTCCAACCCTCCTGCCAGAGCAGGGTCACCTACAGCACGTTACACAGGACAGCGTCCAGGCGGGTTTTGAATGTCTCCAGAGTGGGAGACTCCACCACCTCTCTGGGCAGCCTGTTCCAGTGCTCCACTACCCTCAAAGTAA
Organism: Charadrius vociferus; assembly: GCF_000708025.1. Taxonomy (NCBI): domain Eukaryota; kingdom Metazoa; phylum Chordata; class Aves; order Charadriiformes; family Charadriidae; genus Charadrius; species Charadrius vociferus. The sequence goes on from NW_009649706.1 coordinate 110,605, forward strand.
AGAAGTTCCTTCTCATGTTAAGATGGAACTTCCTATGTTCAAGTTTATGCCCATTACCCCACAATTCATTCAGAAGAATGCAGTCTTTAAAAACAAACAGACAAAACCCCCAAACAGACAAAACCCCCAACGCTACACTGCAAAAAACTTCTATTGATGAGCAGCAGTGCTACAGTTTTTATTTGCTTTCTTACATTCTTCTTTCTCAGTGGCGAGATGATTTTTTGGATGGATGGATACAAATGCCTGTTACTCACGAAACACAAGAGGAATGCCTCGGAATGGCTGTGCTGGATATGATGAGAGTGGCCAAAGAAAAGGACCAAACCCCACTGGCTATTTACAATTCAGTCAGGTGACTTCATACTTACCGTAACTGTATCACACTTACCTGATATCTAAAACTAGTATTTTTGCACGTTGGCATCTGGGAGTAGATGTTCAGCTGTTGGCTATTGCTTTATTCTAGCATAATGATTCCATAAACTTACCTATAGTGTAAACTAGAAATTAATAGCTTGTATCATGATGGCCATTCATGTTATTGGGTACATGGATTTGGTTGTATTAATAAGAGATAAGGCAGCAGCTACCTGTGTGGGAAAGGATGCAAGCAATAACTCGAGTTGGGAGAGATTTCTAGAAGTCCTCAGATCCACCCCCTGTTCAGATCAGGTCCAACTTCAAAGTTAGGTGAAGTTACTTGGGGCCTTGTCCAGTCAAGTTCTGAAAATGTCCAGGGTGGAGATTCCACCATATCTCTGGCAGCTTTGTCCTGTGTATGACCACCCTTGTTGAGAACGATTTTCTCCATTTCTAATCAAGATCTTCTGCGATACTGGTTATCCTCTGTTGCCTCTTGTCATTTCACTGTGCATGTGTGATAAAAGTCTAATTCAGTCTTCTCTAAAACCATCTGTCAGTTGAAGACAATTGGTAGAACACCCTACTTGATCCTTCTTTTCTCCAGGGTGAACAAATCAAGCTCCCTTACGCCTCTTCTGTCATGTCACAACATGCTCCAGGCTCATTACCATCTTGGGCAGCTCTCTCCTAGTTGCTTGAGTTTCTCAATCCACTTTGGTTTATCAATCTAATCTGTTTCCACTCCAGCTGAGTTTATTCTGTCTCTGCTTAGCACTTGATGTTTGATGTTTGCCTTTTAATAAAACCTAGCAGAATGGAATAATGAATTGTCCAGGCCATTGCAGGTGACAAACTACTCTTTTGCCCCTTCATATAGAATATGGACTGTGGTATAGGGACTTCAGTAAGAACCAACCACAGTGTTGTCATTCTACCACCTGTATTTTCAGCCAGGAAATCTGTCCTCTGTCCATGTAGTTGCCTTGATCTGTGCAGTATCTTCTTTCCAACTTCTATGTCAAACAAAGTAACAGTGTAACTTCTGCTGCTTTGTCTCAAAACTTCAGTAGTGACTGAAACAGACATGTCTTGATTTATGGAAAATGCATTATGTAATATATGTTGAAACAGAGCGAGGGGAAAATATTGAAAATGGAAGAAGAGACAGGGCTGTATCTGAAAGAACGTACTACAGATTGAACAAAAGATCTTGTCTTTGTTATTCTAGACTTTAAAGAACAAGGTTACATTTAGAGGAAAAGATATTTTCATGTTGACTTGTTTAGCACAGAACTAGTTATCTTTGCTGGATTTAATGGATAAAATTAGTATATTTTTTTGCTGGTTATGTTTTCACAGCTACAAAATGTTTTTGCCTAAGTGTGTGCGAGCAAAAATCCAAGACTACCACATTTTGACACGAAAAAGAATAAGGTACAGGTTCCGCAAATTTATACAACAGTTTGGCCAATGCAAAGCTACTGCCAGAAACTTGAAACTTAAGTATCTTATAAATCTGGAAACCCTTCAGTCTGCCTTCTATTCAGAGGTTTTTGAAGTAAAAGAACCTGGTGGAGATCCTTCTGGAGAGGAAAGTTTTGCAACCATTGTAATAACTGGAAATGGTGGAATTCAGTGCTCAAGAGGAAAACTTAAAGACTGTGAGACACTGGCAGAGCAGGTAATTTCTTTTATTATTTTAATAATTGTGCAGTTTGTTATGTAACAGAGTGATTATCTTATGTTAGAAGTACTGACTTACCCCAGGTAAATTTGGTAGGTAAATTTCACTTCACAATGATGATACAATGTCTGTTTGGCTGAGGCTCACAGAAATGTATTGACTTAAACAGTGCAGGATTTTAAAAATAAGTTTTTATTGAAGTATTAGAAGAAAGTCAATACTTGAACATATAATACTTATGTGCTTGAAAAATGAAAAATTCAGTATTATACTTTCGTTACTGTAAAAAAATTAATGACGAAAATAATGACCCTGCCCTCAGGTGTAGGTAAAATGCACAAATTCCTCAAATTCTCTTTGAAAGCAGGGTTTTAAGGAGTGCAGAAACCAGGTAAATTTACCTATATCTCTTTCCTGTTGCAGTTAGACTCCTACCAAAGTGTAAGCTGGCAAATTTAAAATGAGATTTCTGTGACTGCAGAGTCCACATACTCTTTGTTAAGGAATTAGATGCTAAATGGTTCCAGTAAGAGCTAGTAATCATGTGCTGTTGCATTTTTATTTATCAGTAGTATTTCTTCTGTGTGGGATTTCCCAGCATAAATATTCATTTTGTCTAAGTTATCAGAATCTGTTACAAACTCATAGCAGTATACATTAAGAGTATGGGAATTTTCCAAAGGTAATATCAAAGGCAAAGTGGAGCATGTGTCAGTTTTCCAAAATAATTCCAGCTGTTAGTTTGGTAGTTTTGATGCATAATATGTAGCAGTCAAATCCAAACTACAGAAGGGTGTATTTTTCAGGGTGCTATAATAATTTGTAAAAATACTTTTTTTTTTTTTGTAATACTTAACAAAAAAAATAATCTAATTACCTACCCAGATTTTTTCAAGTGTGCTTTTCTTAGAATATTTCTAAGTTGACGTTAGGTTCAGTTACCTCATTCGTAGTTGTTATGTCTCAGCCTTCTGCCTTTCCTAAGTCGCCTGTAATTGCCAATCCCTATGGCAGGAGCTAACCTAAATGTCAGGTTTTGCAATTTCTAGTTTTAGGTGTACAAAATTTATACATACTATGCTGTTTGGGCCTGGCAACCAAGCCTTTACTAAGAGTAGTGTTTAAACTGATCATGTTTCCTATGGAGACTGGCAAATTATTTTTACATAATTAATAATATTATCCCACTTACTGACAGAAACACAGTGTATGCTACGTATATTTTCACTGGTACAGAAACTGTTTATAAAATTGGTGATGAAAACTTAGTAAATGAATAAGGCTGCTTGTAAATGTTATCATTACTCTTGTTTCAGCAAACTATACTGATGAACCTTTATTAAGATACTGAATTGAAACAAATTTTTTATTTTTTTGAAGGCAGGAATGACATATCTGTAGTAGATTGTGAAGAAATTTGTTTTGCCAGTTCACATTTCCAACAATCAGATGAACAAATACAGCTTCAGGGACTTCAATGCATTTAAGCTGATTTATTCTCGCTGATATCCACTGAATCTTACAGCCTTGATTATTACACCTATTTGTGTATTGGGATATGCTTGCAGCCATATAAATGGGGTATTCTGACTTGAATAAAATCTATTTGCTTTGAAAGAATAATTTTAGATGGATAAATCTACCTTTATTTAAGGATGTTACTTAGCATCTGAAGTTCTACTGCAAACAAAAAAAAGTATGATTTATATGACATTGTAATTTGACTTGTGAAAGACTGAAAGAAGTGGTACAGAATATCATAGTATCAAAAACTACCTGAACTTGCTATCAAAGGAAAATGTGTCTTGGATTTCCCATGTAATTAGGATTAGTGCTTCAATTTACCTAGTCATTGATGACCATGGCTGAGGGGAGAACCTTCTCTTGCACCCTTTCTTCATTCATACTACATCTATCTCTTGTAGCAGCTTTTGCAGCTTGCATCACTCTAAAACCGTGACATTTTGGATTGGTAACAGGCTCTCTAAAGCTCTTTAATCAGGTTGCTAATAATAAGTTCTCAAAAAAAAAAAAAAAAAGACCCCCCCCAAAGATTAATCAAAATGTTCCATTGTTAATCCCCACACAAAATACTGCAGAGCAAAGAAATATCTACAGTAAAAAAACCCAAACCAACCCATATATGGTTATTTTTGTTCATGCTTCCTGGATCTTTATGCATTTTTGCTCCTAGTGGTAGTGCTGTAAACACAAAACTCCTTTCTTTATTTGCAATGGCATATTTAAGGTTTTATGATCGTCTTTGTTGCTGGCTTACACCTTCAGAGTTGTAGGAATTCTAATGCTGCAAATAAGTGGGGTTTTTCTGCTTGCTCTTTATGTTATTTTATAACCGATATTTATTGCAGGATTTACAAACATACTGTGATTTTCCTGATATCATTGATGTCAGCATTAAGCAAGCAAGCCAAGAAGGCTCCAGTGAGAGAAGAATTGTCACCATTCACAAACAAGACAGCAAGAATCTGGTCTGTTTACTTTGCTTGCTGTGTTTTTTCAAATAGACGTTGCTTTGAGCAGACTCTGTGATTGCTGTGGTATTTATAGTATTGTATGCCCAATTACCGTGTTAATTAAGCATGAGGTAAAACTAAATGCATTCCAGCAGTATAAGCAGTGTGCCAGAACACCAAAGGTCTTCAGCATTCAAAGCTCTGTGCATGGACTTGAAATACAAATAGATGTTTATAGCTGAGGGTAATTTCTGATACGTAGATTGATCCTTTTCTTTATCAGAGCCTTAAACTTGAGTCTGGTTTTAGCTATCAAGCATACTGTTTCCATGCTGTCATGGTAAGCTGTCTGCCAGTGACCAACACATTGAAAAAGGCTTCAAATGCTCTGAAGGAATGATGATACACAGAAAATGAGTATTGGGACAAAATTAATGTCATTGCTTTTACTGTTCAAAATTCTTTGAAGAACATCTTAAAGTATTTTATACATGAATGTAAAAATTTAAATTGTTTCAGTTTGAACTCCAGTATTGCAGTTGAGTCAGGCTTTCCAGCAGATATAACTGTCACATAGTTGTGTGGTGGGTTGACCTGGGCTGGACACCCGGTGCCCACCATACCGCTATATCGCTCCCCTTCTCAGTATAGGGGGAGGAGGATATGACAAAAGGCTCGTAGGTTGAGATAAGGATGAGGAGAGATCACTCGCCAATTAACGTCACAAGCAAAACAGACCCAATGTGGGGAAATTAATTTAATTTATTGCCAGTCAAATCAGGGTAGGGTAATGAGAAATGAAACTAAATCTTAAAAACACTTTTCCCCCACCCCTCCCTTCTTTCTGGGCTCAGCTTCACTCCTGATTTTCTCTACCTCTTCCCCTGCCAGCAGTTCAGGGGGACAGGGAATGGGGGTTGCAGTCAGTTCATCACATGTTACCTCTGCCACTCGTTCTTCCTCACACTCTTCCTGTGCCTCAGTGTGGGCTCCTCTCTCCAAGGGGTCACAGGTCCTGCCAGGAGCCTGCTCCAGCAGGGGCTGTCCATGGGGTCACAGCCTCCATTTGGCATACACCTGTTCTGGCATGGAGTCCTCCACAGGCTGGAGGTGGATATCTGCTGCAGCATAGACCTCCATGGGCTGCCTGGGAACAACCTGCCTCACCATAGTCTTCACCACGGGTGGCAGGGGATTCTGCAGTGCCTGCAGCACCTCCTTCCCCTCCTTCACTGACCTTGGTGTCTGCAGAGTTGTTTCTCTCACATATTCGTACTCCCCTCCTCCAGCTGCTGTTGTACAGCAACTTCTTCCCCTTCTTAAATATGTTATCCCAGAGGTGCTACCACTGTCGCTGATGGACTCAGCCTTGGCCAGTGGCAGGTCCGTCTTGGAGCCGGCTGGCATTGGCTCTGTCAGGCATGGGGGAAGCTTGTAGCAGCTTCTCACAGAAGCCACCCCTGTAGTTCTCCCCACTACCAAAACCTTACCACATAAACCCAATACAAGTTATTTCTTTCTTTCTCTCCATGACTGAACTGTGGGCCTTTAGGGGCTCCCTGTCTCAGGCATTTGTGTGACCAGAGAACTTCCTTCTCTGTGTATGAAAAAGCTGTGTACAGCTTACGTACTTATTTTCTGTAAAAATAATTAAAAAAAAATCCAAAAAAGGCATATGGTTTACTTCCATTTATAGCAGAATTGCGATTCACATTCATTTCCTGCATTAATGGCACAGAATTTATGACCTGTTAAGAATTTGAAATTTTTTCAAGACTTTTTATTGGAACATAAGAATAGCTGGAATACCTGTGATTTGTGTCTGTGATACTGAGAGCATAACAGTATTTCAAATTGGTGGAGGAGACTACCTTAATCTCAAGCCATTAAAATTCTGTTTAAAAATTCTCAATAGCAGTAGTTAGGTACTTGACTGCATATGCTTCTGAGGGTAAAAGTGACTTTTTAAGAGCTTGTCTAAAAAGGCTACTGAAGAGTAAGGCAGAGTTGGAAAAACTACAGTAGCTGCTGCTTTGTTTATGATTTTTGTGTGGACACTTCACATCAGCTAATTCTAGTGCGCATAAATTAGAATTCATTATTTAGTTTAACCTGTCACACAGCTAGTAGAATTCATTATAGAAATGTACTTTACACAGTTTTAGGATACATGAATTGATAAAAATCCCTGGATTTCTAGGTCTGTTGTTTGTGTGGGTTTTCTAATCATGTTGAAACAACTGGAAAGATAGTTGTTTCCAGTTCCTCTTTTAAAAAGGAGTTTGAAGACTTCCAAACAAATTCTTGGAACATAATCAAGAGCACCAGCTTTTTTTATTGCTCTCTAGCAAAGAATTTGCCACGGATTTGTGCTCAGCCACTGTGTCCCCAGAGTCATGGGCGAACTTGTGCAGCACGTACTAAAGCCTGTTCCCTTGGGCTATGCAACTAAATGGAATCTAGTGTGACTCTGTAGATGTTAGAGTAACACTCCTCTGTTGAAGTAAAGACAGCCTTTAATGCTCTCCTACAACTGTCAAAATGTTTCAGAAAAAAATATAGATTGTTATATAAAAATAGACGATTTTCCTTCATAGGCAGTAATAAATATGTAGTTACAGATGGGTTTAATTTGGCCCTGCTTGTACCTGTTCAACATATTCTGCATAGACCTTTTCTACACCCCATTTTCCTTTGACAACATTATACTTCTCCCTTCTTCCATCCATTGCACCTCTCTTTATAGTAGTTAAAGGTCAGCTTCTATCTGTGATCCAGCTCAGGATGTCTGTTTTTGCTGACTACTATTTAAATTTTCAGGCAGTTACTTTTCTAGAGACCTTTCTTTGCTACTTGAAGGCAGCTCCGTACATCTTTGATAAGCAAAGGCTTTCCTTAAGGAAAAAAAATAACAGTGTAGCCACTGCAGTAGGTGTCTGCCATGCTGAGTTGTATCTGCTTAGTTTTTCCCTTTCAAATGTTCCCTCTTGCAGCCTTCCTCTGCTGTTCCATCTATTTAGAGTGAGGGTTTTGTTTATGGCAGATCGGTTTGGTTGTGTTTACTTTCGAACATTGAAAATTGCTAATGAGTTTTGGGTGGCACCAGGAAGGTAGAACTGTACAAACAGTCGTTGAAAACAGTTGGGATATCTTTAACGTATGCATATATTTGTATCTTTTATGCCGTTACCATATCCAGAAATTTTGTGTTGCCTATTAAAAAATGAAATTCTCTTTCTCTCCCCCCGCGCTCCCCCTTATTCTTCCCTCACAATTTAACAGGAGGCTGAATTTCAGTCATTAAGAGAAGCTCTCTCCTTTGTATCATTAATTGATGGATATTACAGATTAACTGCGGATGCCCACCATTATCTCTGCAAAGAAGTAGCACCACCGTCAGTCCTTGAAAATATCCAAAGCAACTGCCATGGACCAATTTTGTAAGCTTTTTTTTAGCAATATAACAAGGTGATACTGTTTTTGAAAGATGAACTTTAGTTGACTGTGGACCATGATGAACATCTTGAAATGTGTATCTACTACATTTATGTTACATAAAATGCTTTACATTTTCCCTCTTATTTTTCACTTTGCAAAATACAATGCCTCCTTGACATATTATAAAAAATAAATTGAAAGATTCTGTTTTTAATTTTCTTCCCTTAGAATTCTTTTTCTCTTCAACTGAGACAGGCAGCAAAGTCATGATGCTGATTTTACAGAATTTACTACCATAGCAGCAACATACAGTGTCATACACAGAGGATCTCATGTTTTCACTGCAGCCTCTAGCAGTTATATTATCTGAGTTGCCAAGGGGAAAAACGCAAATTCAGATAACACTCTCCTCAGTATTTGAGCAAGGATTGCAGTAAACCGCTAGCCATATAAATTGGAAGTTTAGTTTGTTTTTAAGGAATAATGTCTCCTTGTTTGCTTGCTTTGTTGTTTTGGTTTTTTTTTTAGGGGAATAATTTAGTACCTCCATTGAATTTTCTTAAACTTTTTTTAATAGTTCATATAATATTGTTTATTGTTTGCAGAAGCACACATGGGAGCTTAGAAATGTTTTGTTAGGCAGAATAAAATGGGTATTTGCTTTAGCTACAGGCAACTTGAAAGCTGATAAAAGCAAGATATGTTGCATGAAGGGCAGCCAAGATGATTGAGGGATTGGAGCATCTCCCTTATGAGGAAAGGCTGAGAGAGCTGGGACTCTTCAGCCTGGAGAAGAGAAGGCTGAGGGGAGACCTTATTATTGCTTACAAATATCTAAAATGTGGGTTGAAGGAGGATGGAGCTAGACTCTTCTCAGTGGTTCCCAGTGACAGGACGAGGGGCAATGGGCACAAGCTGGAACATAGGAAGTTCCGTTCCAACACACAGAAAAACTTCTTTACGGTTTGAGTGACAGAGCACTGGCACAGGCTGCCCAGGGAGGTTGTGGAGTCCCCTTCTCTGGAGATTTTCAAAACCCGCCTGGATGCAGTCCTGAGTAATGTGCTCTGGGCAATCCTGCTTTAGCAGGGGAGTTGGACTGGATGATCTCTAGAAGTCCCTTCCAACTCTGAAGACTCTGTGATTCTGTGAAACTAGCACTGTCTACTCAGCTAATAGAGAGTAGTTCTGTAAACTTCCCAGTGACAGAAAGAGGTAGGTTCTCTTTAGAAGAGATGAAGGAGAGGGATGGAGACCTATACATTTCTAATCACATTTCTTGCACTAATGACTAGTGCTGTGTATTGATGTTTGTTTAGGGCTGTTTAGAAGAATGCGCAATGAGTCTAGACCTTTCAAAGCTGTTCGATTCCTCATTCCCTGAGATGAATAGAAATAAGTCAGTTAGCGAGGCTTGTTTAAGGGGAAATTGGATCTTGTAGTAACAAATGATGTTTTATTTCAGCTCCTCTTTCTTGTTAGCCCTTTCCCAAGTTAAAGCCACCTTTTTCACCCACACAAATATTTTGTCAATTTTAGCTTATATATTAGGGAGTTTTATTACAGCCTCTTCCATAATGGGTGTTGAAAGTCGTATCATAAGCATAGGGGCATATACTTTTTTAGACTGTAAGATTTCTCATCAAATAAATAATTGTGGTGTTTTCAATATTATGAATTTTTAATATACTGCTCTCTACATAAGAAGCCATCCTGAATATTGGAAAATAAAGGAACAAAATTTGAACTTAAAGGAAGCTGTAGAAAATTGAGAGTTTGAATTGTTGTTGTATTAGATATCTGATAATAGTGCTCATGTTCCTGGATTTTGAAATTATACAATATTAAACATTGTCTTTTTACTATAGCATGGACTTTGCTATCAGTAAACTGAAGAAAGCGGGTAATCAGACTGGTTTCTACGTTCTTCGTTGCAGTCCTAAAGACTTTAAAAAATACTTCCTCACCTTTGCTATAGAGGTTTGTATTCTGCCTTAAGATAGTACCTGTATAATCTTTATTGTGTTATAATAATGATCCTGGGATGTTCAGGAAATGATTCTGAATTTTCTCTTCATAATGTTTGTCTGCTGTGTATATTCTATAGCTGCTTCTGTCAGATTGGCCAACTTTCAGGGTCTTGTGAGAAACATCAGAATACTTGTACAGTAAAGAACCACGAATGACACATACCATGTGCCTAGGAGAACAACACACATGGAGGGAAGAGAGCTTGAGAGTTGTGGGGCTGGTGACATGCCTTTTAGGACTGTATTAAATTTTGGGGTGGTGGAGCAGTTTGCTTTGTTTCGTTTGTTTTGGTTTGGGTTGTTTTGGGTTTTTTTTAAGGTTTGGGTTTTTTTAGATGGATTTTTTCCTGGGATTTCTACCCACTCCTGTCCTCCCCCCTCCTGAATAGGCCTTAGTTAGACTAAGTATACAGCCCTTGGTGATCTGAGAGTGTTTCTCCCTTCTTCTGTGTTTGGGTCCTGTCCCCATCCCCAGTGCTGGGCCAGCCAGATTATTTGGCAGCTGTTACGTCAATGCAGATCTCCTCCTGGATATCTGGTGTTAGCTAGAGTGGGAACAACCCTTGAAATGCCTGCAATTCTCATGCAGCTAAAGAACCATACGTACCTCTGCTCTGAGGTTGCAGTTAGTGATAGTACGGTACTTTAATATTGCTGTTACATAATTGCATGATTTTGTTCCAAGGATGGGCTTCTCCTTAATTAAATTAACAGAGCTACCTTTGGGTTTTTAACTAGGGAAGGTAATACATGGGTTTTCCTGCTGGTTTGCAGCAAGCTAGCAGTTTCACAAAATATTGTCACAGATATGAATACATCTCTGAAAATGACAAAATAATGTTGATGGAGAAGTAAACATCCATTTTAAGATCAGTTTCACAAAAACTTTATGTCCACTCAGTGAAGTGCATTTGACATGGAATTTTTTAGACTAAGAGATCAGTCCCCAAGCAAGCATAGAAAGTCAAAGTGAGAGAGTCAAGCTTGTGAGTTAAGCCTGCCACTAAATGACCTAGTCAATTTTTTTTTCTCTTGTTCTGAGTCTTTCTGAGTAAGCCGTTAGAAGGCTTTTGAGGTTCAGAATTTGTTGGAACGTTTTCCGCAATGTTGATGTGAAGGACCATGAAAGCACTATTAAGAGCTTGTCTTGTTTAAAAATGTTTAATGGGATCTTTTCAAGACTCATTGTAAAAATAATTCAGTGCATATTGAAAATCTGTGCCAGGAACTAATTGCTTAGAACTGTACTGTAGACGACAGAAAAATAGAAATACAGCTGAGATCGTCAAATGCTTGCCAAAACAACACAGAGCATGAGGACTTGGGCTATTGCTTCCAACAACATTTTGTTTTGGTATTACCCCATGTAACGGTGAAGAAGTTTTCATTACTAGCTCTGAAGGATTTTTTTCCTAGGATTCATTACCTGTTTTCTCAGCTCCATCTTTTCAGATTTTGTGACATTTGTTTTTCTTAGCATCAGCATGCTAATTCCAGTGATGGGAGTAGAATCATGTTTTCTCAGAATCAATATTACGTAGTGAGAACAGAATAACAAATTATGGTAATATTTTGCTGAAGCATTCTTTCTTTAATTAGTAGAGTGCTATACATTTAAATAAGCTTTCAAATGCTAAATATTGATCAATTTTATTTTTAATGGAAAAAAACTCTGCAGCGTGAGAATACGACTGATTATAAGCACTGCTTAATTACAAAGAATGAGAATGGAGAATATAACCTTAGTGGAACCAAGAGAAGTTTTGGTAATCTTAAGGATCTGTTGACCTGTTACCAGACAGAAACTGTCCGTTCAGACAGCATAATTTTCCAGTTCATCAAATGCTGTCCTCCAAAACCAAAAGGTAAGAGAAAGATTACTTCTAAGGAGAAGGGTTTCCAACTTTTAGATTAAAGATTTAAAGATAAGTTAACATTAAATGACACTCAGGTATGTAGACATATATGTTTGTGTGGGTTTTTTAAATTTCATTGACCTATTTGTTCACCATCTTAGTCATAGTTTTGAGTCCTAGTGTCTGCCAAATTTTACTTTGTTATAAGATGGTCTTCCAGAAAGAGTCATGGTAGCCACTTTCATGATTAGAAGCAAAACTGGTTTCTTAAATTGCAGTGGATTGTGTGCAGCAGCATTTCTTCTTCAATCAAGTGCTTTGATGTCTTGAGAAGGAAAGAGCTACTAAATGTATCATTCCTCACTGAGGATAGTTCCATAAGCAATGGAACCAACAATGCCAGTGAATTTCTTTCATTGTTTGTTGACATATTAACTGAATTATGCTAAGGCTGCAGTGTGATTTCAACTCCTTTTTAACGCTAAAAAATACACATGGAATAGACTTCCTGCCTGAGGAGTGGATTTTGCTTTAATTTACATTAAAGGTTTTTGCCTAGCTTTGATATTCATAATATCTTTCTCTTTTATGAATTCTGATAAGGTCTGCCTTTTTTCTACTTACAGTTAATATTAGTTAGTCTTTGTCTCTATCCAAGTCCCTATTTAAAGAAAAACTTGAGAGAACAGACTATTTGGTGTCACTTTTAACTTTCTTAAATTTGATTGAAGTTAGCCAACATATTCAAAAGCATAGAAAGGATTTGACAGTTATACATATGCACATTACTGAGAATAATTTTGTAACCTTATTTCCAACAAAACCAAAAATGTATATGCATCAGAATTATAAATTATTGAATTAATATAAACGCACATGCATGCACCCATATACCCACAAATATGTACCTATCAGCATTAGTTTTACTAACAGACCTGCTCTGCTTTGTGGAGAGCCTTTTTTTCAAAACCACTGGAAGAATAATTACCCTAGTAAACATAAGGCAATGAGGATCACTTAAGTGATTTTAAGCAAAAATATGTACAAGTTTTAAAGAGGCATCAGAAAGTTATGGATGTCTTTAACACAATGACCTCATAATATAAAAGAAGGTGGTGACTTACATCCCCTTTTCCCATCCCTGATTATTATTACAAATATGGTAGAAGTTAAAATGTGAAAGGAGGCAGGAATATTTTCAGTGTTTGTCAAAAGTAGGAGTAGTTAAGAAACTTAAAATAGCTGAGTGAACCTGAAAGTTTTTGCTGATTAGTAAAATCAGACTTAGAATTTGCTTAATGAAATACTGTGTGGCTTTTTGAATAAACTGATCTCAATGTGATCTCTTCTTTTTGTTGGATTAACAGCTTCTTATTAATATTCCATCTGAAATAATATTGTCTTAATTTTATATTTTACAAATTTACTTTGCTTTTCTTTTCCCTACGCTTTCTTCTCCCAGATAAATCGAATCTCCTAGTCTTCAGAAGCAATAGTGTTTCTGATGTACCTTCATCACCTACACTACAGAGACACAATAATGTCAACCAGATGGTCTTTCACAAAATCCGGAATGAGGACTTGATATTCGTAAGTCCGTTAGTTGCTTCTTCCACTGCAGATGGCTGGTTTCATACACACTAAGTTTTAAAAACCTCAGTATGTGTTTAAAAGATCTGTATCTGAGCTAGGTGGTTTTGCTGTAATCTTTACTCAGAGTTGTGAGAGAAAAGGATATTTAAAAAATTAAATACAAATAATTAGTTTGGGTTTTTTTAACTAAGAAGTGTCCTTTTGACTGCAATAGCCGTTGTTTTCTTTACTTCTAGGGATGTCTAAATGCATCTTAATAACAGCAATTTCTTCCTCTTTGGCTCTTGCAGCAAGTTATTTTCTGAGATCCTTGAGGAGTCAAATAAAAAATGATCAAAGATTTAAGCTGTTTCTGATATAGTTGCTTCCTCGTCCCCTCAGTCTGACTCCAGAGGTGTGCTAGCTGTAAATATTTGCATACGCATTGTTTAGAGTGGTTGTTTAAGAGATCTTTTGCAAAACAGGCAGAGATTTCTGATTTTTTCCCATCTGTATCCTTCCTGTCTTTTAGGAGGAGAGTCTTGGACAGGGCACATTTACTAAGATTTTCAAAGGTGTAAGGAAAGAAGTGGGAGACTATGGCCAGCTCCATCAAACTGAAGTTCTTTTGAAGGTGCTGGATAAAGTGCATAGAAACTACTCTGAGGTAGGTGTGATTGTTGACTGCTATATGTTGGACCATGCTATATTGAGCATGACTTTTCTTATAGTAACCAAGTATTTGTTATATGGTAGAGAGCTCTATGTTGAACCAAGCTCATTTTTGGCCTTGTGACACTGGGAGGATAGATTTGAGACTGGCTTTGGGAAGTACGCCTGTGTACTGTATTTCCCCTCTCCCCATCATCCATCAGAGAATTCAGAGCTACCCACTGAAAGCCAGAGAATAGTTTCTTTGTACGATATAAGTACAACAGGAGGGGTGGTATAGCCACCATATTAACCATAAATTCATTATGTACAGAAGAGGCACCAACATTTACGGAAAATTACTTTCTTTTGGTAGACTATCTTCAATGTTTTTGAGTCATAGTGATTCTCCAGTAAAATCAACATTTCACATCAAGTCATTAAAAATGAGAAGTATTTATGTATGAGAAACTTGCTCTATGTAGAATCATCCATATTCACTTACTTTTCACTGTTTGAAGCTGTGAGCAAACCTGAAATGCCCTTGTGCAAAACCTAATACACTGGTAATGTAATTGAGCCCAAGACTGTGAATGTGAGAGTTTAATTTTGAAGACTAACAAGATATGGCAGTGTTTAATATATTAGTGTAACTTTATATAGCTGTTTGTTTTTCATTTTTATTATATAATTGTATCAAATTCCTAATTAATCTAGCTGTATTTACAGCAAGCCAAGAGAATCAGTTCATTGTTTACTGAACTTTTCAATTACTTAATTATATATGAAAATGTAAGGAAAAAAGGAAAAGATATTTCAGATAGCTAATATTCATAAGCAATGTAGGCATACGCTTTGGACAACTGAAAACAATAAAGAAACTATAACCCACATTTTAATTTTAGTAAGTTGGGTAATATACTTACATTCTAAAGTTGGGTGAAAATCAGTTGTTAAAAGGATACCTGAAGAAAAATGTGCTAATTTTGACCTTGTTTTGTTGGGTGAATAATCAGTGCATAAGCAAGTGCAGTTGGAGATGACACTGAAGAGAATAAAAAAAAGTCTAAAGAAATAAAAGTACCTGAAACCTCCCTGACAAGGTTAGGTAAGGTCTCCCAGTAGTGGATGAGTGATGTAATACTTCGTGTCTTTCAACTTAATAATGTGCTATGAAGAAATAAATTGGAAACTGAATAGTGCATTATGAAAGAATAAATTGGAAACTGAATAGCGCGTCATCAATTTGTCTGTGGTTTACTTTACTTAGTTAACTCACATGGAAGAAAAGATTCTTTTTAAAATGTGGAGATACACCTGCCTGCAGAAAAAGAGATTGCTGACCTCTCTGGAATGTGGTTTATCAGTTATTTAAAAAAAAAAAACCCAAACCTAAACCAACCACAAACAATATAAAATATGTTACACAGAGTATTTGCAGTGAGAGGGAAGTTGGAATGTTTTTAAAAAAATGCATGTGTGTTTTAATAAATTTCGTAGAAATCATGTAATGTTTTGGGGTTTTGTTTTCACTGATATTTATTGTCTCTCAATCTCTCTCTCCGCTTCCTCAAAGTCTTTCTTTGAGGCAGCAAGTATGATGAGCCAGCTTTCTTACAAACATTTGGTGTTAAATTATGGAGTCTGCGTATGTGGAGACGAGAGTAAGTAGAAATTAATTATCCTTTTGTACTAATTTCATAAAGCTGTCATTAGAGTTTGCCATTGGTTCTGGATAAAAGCAAGGGAAAAACCCAAAACAAAACAACCCATTGCACCAGCTGGTCAACCAATACATATTCACATTGCAGTAATATTAGTCTTGGTGTCTGAGAACTAGTTAGTATGGTGATAACAAAGAAAATGGTAAAAATCACGTAAATACAGTCAGTGTGAATAGTAACCTCTGTAAATGACTTGCAGTCAAGTCTGTTCTGTCTGAAAATCTCACTTCTGAGAAGTTTTGCAGAACTTCTGAAATGAGCTTTTGAAATGGCAGAAAAATTGCACCCCTACATTGTATCAGCTGCGGTTAGCTAGAAAGGGAAGTGCTTGCCTACCCAAGAGAGTCTCCATTTACTATGATCAGGAGCACAGAAACTGCCACCTTGTCCCACCTATATACTGAGATTGTGAGCACATATAGCTTTGGGAAGTTTGGCTTAGGGAACCCATTCTGAAAGCATAAGGTCCCATTATTTCAACAGAAGCGCTACAAAATGTTAACAGATGTAAAATCTTTGCATTGTCTACAGAAATAAAATGGGTTTCAGTTTAGCTTACTGCACTGTGACTATGTATCAATAAGGATTTTTTTTTTAGAATACCTGAAATAGATTTATAACATCTTGTAATGAAATCTTAATTTTGGATGGTTGTCATATGCTTGTGTGTGCTATCTTCAAATATATACTGCTGGGTCTTACTGTGGCAGTTTTTCCTTTTCATTCAGTCTTTGGACAGAAATGTCAGAATGCCCTAAAACCGTTTTTCTTTCCCATGATTAGAAATTTGTAACAAAAAGGAAGCATTTTATAATAATTGTATAAGCATATTGTATAGACAGTTGCCTGCATTAAGAGAGAAGGAATTTGCAAAAGGGAGGGTGGGTTCTGTGTCAGGAGTTGCTTCTCTTAGGAGGCTGGAAAAGGCACAGCACCATGTTTGGCCAAGAACTTGTTACACCAGTTTCTTTGCAAAAATGCCCACAAGTGTTTTTTCTAGTTTATTTGTTGTGCCATGCACAGTGACTAAATAGAAAATTTCAGGGAGATCATGTGTATAATTAAAAAAAAAAATTATCCAAATATGTATATGGTTACTTATTTCTCCTTTAGATCACAGTTGCCCTCTGTAGACAGTTCTGTTTCTGAAGGCAAGAGACTTACTACAGTTTAGTAAGAGGCAGTTACTATGAAAAAGGAAGAGGGGCTGTTTTTTTTTTTCCTGAGTTACACACTTGATGTACAGATTTGATGAAAATTGCTTCACATAATTTTAATAAAAAAAGAAGTGTGCTGTCTATAAAATGAATTTGCTATAAAAATTGGGGGGTTTGTTACAACCAAATATAATACCAGTAATTTCCAGTGTCTTTAGAGTCTAAATGAGAAGCACTGCACTGTGAGCATCTTGCAGCTGAAGACAAGCATTCAGTCGCGCAATTTGAAGTTGTTTTATTGAAACTGATGAAGACTGTGCAGTACTATGAAATGGATCTTGTTTCTCGGGTTATTCACTGGATGACTGTATGGAGGCATATGTCGTATATATACACCAATATTTTAGAGCAAATATTAGTCTGTTTCCAAGAATAGCATGTTTTGTCAACAAAACATCATCTTTTTTCACTAAGAATATAGGTTTTAAACAACTGTGAAGTAAATGACCTGACTGTTATTCGCCTCACTACATTGATGTTGCTGCACACAGCTATGCTTTATTAGAACTTACATTATTTATTGTGCCTTTCAAGTGAGCGTAGAAGGATGCTCACTGGATTTAAGGTGGAAACCTGTTTGCTAAAAAACTATTAAATCCAGTAATTTTGCATTTGAGAAGAAATTAGGTGAACTTCCACACCCTGAAGAAGTATGAAGAACGTAGAGTATTTGTGGCAGTACTCATGTCATATAGCTTCAAATTTATAGTTAGCTCACCAACAAGTTATCAAAGAAAGAGATGAGTAGTACTGGAGTAGTGAATCTGTCCTGAAATTCCATTATTTGGTGTTGGTTTTAATTATTACTCTGTTTACCATTTTCAATCAGACATCCTTGTACAAGAATATGTAAAATTTGGATCCTTGGACACATACTTGAAAAAGAACAAAAATGTTATCAATATCTTGTGGAAGCTCGAAGTAGCCAAACAGTTGGCATTAGCCATGCATTTTCTGGTAAGTAGTTTATTCGTCAGTTTTGTTAATGGCTGAATTCAAGTGTTTCAGGTTAATACATATAGAATGGCTGAGCTGTTACCCTACTACTTGAAATGCTGGAGGGTATTTGAAAATAGGCTGGGCATATATCAGATAATTAGTGGATAGCCAAGGACAGACCTTTGTATCTTGCACAAATTATAATTTAACTTCCCATTCTTTTTTAATGCTTTATGTTTTAGTGTGAAATAAAAACTTATTTCCAGGAAAAATTCTTCCCCTACTCACCCCAGGAATCAATCCTTCCTGGTTTTCCCACCTCAGCTCATCATGCTGAACGTAAACTATTTCCTAGTAGTGTTAGTAGTTAACCACTGGAAAGGGAGAACATTGTACTGTTCAAACTGCTAGTATATTCTTTTTGTGCATTAGATACCAACATTAAAGTTTGTTAAATTCAACATAAAGGCCGTTGTTTGAGATGGGCTATGTGATGAGATGAAGCTTCCCTTTAGCAGAGTTTAAATGTTCTTGTATTCATTTTAAATAGATCATACTGATGGATCAGTATTATTCTGAGTTAATGTACATCAAATAGTTTTAAACTTGAAATTGTAGGTAGATAATTAAAATGAATGAAAATTGGCTAGAAACCGTAACTCTGAGAGAAACTGATGAAATGTCTGAGATTTGATCAACTTAACTTACGATCGTTATTTTCTTTGTTGATGTCTCCCTCATGCTGTAAAGTACTGGGGTTTTAATACTTTTTAGATACCTCTTCAACCATAATGTCAGTATGTAAAAGATACATTTCTGTTCATAGGAGGATAAAGGCCTTGTTCATGGGAATGTCTGTGCAAAAAATATCTTGCTTATCAGAGAGGAAGACAGGAAGTCTGGAAACCTTCCATTTATAAAACTAAGTGATCCTGGCATCAGTATTACAGTTTTGCCAAGAGACAGTAAGTGTTGGTGTCAGCTTTCTTCTTTAATGCTTCTGACTTGAAAAATAAATTTGGGTTGGTTTTTTTTCTGACCACCATCTAAGGTACTTCTGTTATAGTAAGTTCCTGCATCCATCTGTCACTTTAAAATAATCTCTGCAGTCCCAGTCAGCAGTTTTGAGTGTATCTTCTTTATCAGCAAATAGCTACAGGAAATAAAGCCACAGTTCTCCATTGTGTGAGTTGGGTTTTTTCCTCCTGTTCTCATTTTCAACTCTCTTTTTTTCACTGGTAGGACTATTAGGATGCTTTAATGTACCATGAGTAAGTGTTGCATTTGCAGCTAGCTGCTGGACTTTGTATCCTATTATTGATTGAAATTAAATTGTTGTATTTTATAGCTTGAAGAAGCTTTCAGAGTTGAAAGTAAATGCGCTTTTGAAAATGCTGCCTGGCAGTTGAAAATGATCTTCAATGCATTTCTTGGTGAATACTTGAAGCATCGCCACTTGATGTTGCTAAAAATACTGGACTATCATCTGCCATTGGGGCTGTTCTAATCCTTTATAAACAGCAAGATTAATTAAATGAAACGAAATGAAAAGTGTGTGCAAGATTGTTATGCTAATGAAACTGAAGTAACCTTACTAGTCTTTATACAGTGTTTTTAATCATTTTGGAAAAATGAACACACTTTATACTTGGTAATTTTATACATGACAAAGTAATAATGCATCAAAGAGACTATAAGCAATGCAGTGTCGTTATTTTCCAATAAACTGCTTAAACGTTCCCTTTTTAAATGAGAAGCCTACATTAATCTTGAGTTCTCATTTTAAGGAGCTCTGAATCTACATCAGTACAATACCATCTTTTAACTTGTTATTACAATTAGTATCAAAATGTTTAAAAATCAAATATTTTGAAATTCCTTGTTATGGCGCCTTTTGCTGTGCCATAATGTGCCAACCATGAGTAAAGTACTTTTTACTCTTTGCCATCTAATTCCTTTGTGGCAGCAACTAAATCTTGGTAACATCGGGGGAAATACAGAAGTTGGAGCAAAAATATAATGTGGAAATGATGTTAAGGAAGTTTTATAACAGTACACTCATTTTACAATAAAACTAATGGTCCTCCACTCTGATTCATAAATATTATTTCTGTACATATTCTGTTGTTTTGGGGTGGTTTTTTTAGGCAGGAACAGAAACTTGGAAAGGTATTAAAAGCCCATTACAGAGTGAAATACCTATGTAATTTTGGCTAAATCAAATATGTTACGGAATTTTCTGGTTTTATTATTCGTCTTAACATGATGTTTCCTTTGTGTGATTGTACAGTTCTTCTTGAGAGAATACCATGGGTTCCACCTGAATGTGTTGAGAATCCCAAACAACTAAGCTTGGCCACAGACAAATGGAGTTTTGGTACTACTTTGTGGGAAATCTGCAGTGGAGGAGACAAACCTCTGAGCGCACTGGATTCTTCAAGAGTAAGTATTACTGGGTCTGCAGTCATAACAGTTCTTTGGACACTTCTAATTTAAAACATCTGTTGTTGTAAATATATAAGCACGTAAAGTGGTGTGGCCTATTACCACTGTAGGAAAAGGACACTTTTACTGGTAGATAATGATCAGAAGTGATGATTTGAGCTTTGATTTTATGTTGTTTGTTTTGATTTTTATAAGGACAAAGTACAGCTTTGCCAGTATTATCTTGTTCATGTTTCTGTTGCTTTGTTGCAAGTGTATCACTTTAAACAAAAAGTGTTCCTCACAATGTATATGGATTTTAATTGGCATTAATCTAGTAATTAAACATGTTAAATACAGTAAGGCTTTGTGTGTTGCAGACAATTCTGCTATTTTAGCTAAACCAGAAATGTTAACTTTGTCTCACCTAGGGGCAGGGGTTGGAAGGGAAACACATTCCATAAAAATATTATTTCTTATGTATTTGCTGTCTTAGGTGGAAGCATAAAGATTATTTCCTTTACTATGCTACAAAAAGATTTGTAGTAGTATTTTTATAAATGGACTGTTACCTTCTCACAAAGCCTGATCTGATTTCTCAGGTATTGTGATCATTTCTTACTATAAGCCCCAAGGTCTAACTAGACCTAGCTTATAGATGCCTAGGTATTTCAGAAGTTGGCCTCCTCTCCAGTACTAGTCCACATTCTTTCGTAATACTCATGAAGCTTTTTACAACTGGAGGAGCTCAGCCCGCTCACAGGTGGATAGAATTTTCTGCTGGACCAATCCAGCTGAGGATTTATGAAATTACCAACAAAGGAGACACCATCTTTCCCATTATCTTTTTCTATTTTCTTATCTTCCACCAGTAACTGACTGGGAATTTCTGAACTGATTACTGTAAATTACTCTAGTCTTGCTACATTGTCAGCCTTGGCTTTTGATATAAATTGGTCAGATGTATGTTCGGTGGGATAACAGGCCTAGGTTGAGAGCTGTATTTCTTGGTTGCTCTGGTGAGAATGTTAATGCTTCTGCACCTCTTTGTGCTTGTATGTTAAAATGGTTTTTATCTATTTAATTCCAGAAACTACAGTTTTATGAAGATAGGCACCAGCTTCCTGCCCCCAACTGGACAGAACTAGCAAACCTTATAAACAACTGTATGGATTATGAGCCAGATTTCAGGCCTTCATTTAGAGCAATTATACGTGACTTGAATAGTTTGTTCACTCCAGGTGAGTCTGTGATATGACAAGAACACACTAGATGAAAAGAACCCCGATTCCTCTTGGTTCATTTTCACATGGTGCCTTGCTTTTTGGTACATTGACCCACAACCACCCTCCAAAGCAGCCCCAGAAATCTAAGTTTGTAAGAACACTATGTTACTGCTTTTTTAGTTTGTTCTAAAAGAGAACAAAAATAACATTATTGTTAAAAGCAGTTTTCTGGTTTTGATTAATGTCTATCCCAAACATTGCAGTCTTTTAACCAATTACGTTATGTTTCTGTCTATTCAGTCAGACTGTTGTGACTGTCATGACTGTCTTTCTTTTTTCTCTCAATAAAATAAACAGGTTTCTTTCTTTTTTCCAAGTGGAAGATGCATGTTATCACAAACCCTTGTGAATTTTACATTTCTCCCCACTGCAATAGTGGAGTTATTGCACGATAGTTCCTAAATTTGAAGCACAATAGGCCTGCAAAAAAGAAAATGGGGAACTTAAAGCAAGGCTGGCTTTAAGTCAAGACAAGTCATTTGGCTTTTTTGTAATACATCTGTGTTTTTGACTGCAAATTCCTATATAGAAATTGAAGTGCTTAATATGCTACTGAACTTGGGATATGCCAAGCAAAGGTAGAACATGCTGTGATTGTAATAAGTGTCTTCGTTCTCCTCTCTACTTCTCTGTGCCTCCTGTTCCCTTTGTCTTTTCCCTTCTTCCTTCTGCCCCTCAGATTACGAACTATTGACGGAAAGTGATATGTTGCCAAATATGAGAATTGGAGCACTTGGATTTTCTGGTGCTTTTGAAGATCGGGACCCAACACAATTTGAAGAAAGGCATCTTAAGTTTTTACAACAACTTGGCAAGGTAAGGTGTTTTGACATTCTTTAATTGTGTCGGAAAGAACTATCTTTTTCAGTTGTCTTCTGATGACCCCGTGCACATTATTTACATTGAAACTTCTGTTACAGAAATTAATAATTTCAGTTATATCTGACCACAATATGCAGTTCCTTTGGGATCTTTTTTCAGTTTCACAATAACATTACATGCAAGAAAGGTAGCTGACATCTACAATGAATCCAGTCACAACAAAAGGCTAAAATCTTTTTCAGTAATGCAGAGCTGCATCTGACATAATCGTTTTTGTTCGTTTGAATACCACGTACTAAACAAACATTTTAAAATGCTCCAGAGCAGTCTTGTGTAGAACTAGTGGGGTTGGCTTTTTTGTGCATGCATTTTCTGAGAAGTCGGAATATGTAGTCCCTAAATTCAGTAATGTCTTTGAGATATATGTAGGCTTTGAACTGTTTAGGCTTTAGAAGTCAACATTTGGTTACTAGTTTTGCAAGTCATTGCAGCCTGGCTGTGTGAAAGCATGCCTAGACAGATGACCAAGTGCAGCTAGCAGATCTTCACCCAAGTACCACTTTTTCAGAATGGTTCCTTGCTGGTTTTTATTGACGTGATAGCTATATTTGGACTCCAAGTACTAGTGAAAGCAAGCCTGAAAGTGAAGTAGCAAAACTACTTCTCTTTGCAGATGGTTGTTTGTTGACTATAAATGGAAGCATAGCACAGGGAGAGGAACAGAGTGGTAGGTGATGGCTGCATAAAGGAAGATAAAGAAAATATAAGCAGAGACAGGGAAGAAGGTAGAACATGGAAACAAACGGAGGAAGAACCACCAAGAAACAGAGGAGAATTAAGAACCAAGAGGAACCTAAAAGTAGGGGGTTTTGTAAGTGCAGGTAAAGTATTATCCCAACTGACAGCTTAGAATTACAAGAAGAAATTTGTGAAGAAGGGGGAGAAAATGAATGGACATCACCCCCTCTCCTTGTCCTCCTTTACTTCCGTGCTGTTCACTTCCTTATAGAACTGCTACCTGTGATCCTGCACGTTTTCTCTCAAGGATGTTTTGTGCCTTTTCCCTAAAATAATTAATTGTGGTCACCTTAATGCTGATACAGTGAGCACTGAAGCAATATCAACAAGTACTAAGAAAGAGACAATGTTGTGGACTTGTTTTTAATTCAAGTATTTCCATTTCTGATCTAGGGAAATTTTGGCAGTGTTGAGATGTGCCGGTATGACCCCCTGCAGGATAATACTGGGGAGGTGGTGGCTGTGAAAAAGCTGCAGCATAGCACTGAAGAGCACCTTAGGGACTTTGAAAGAGAAATTGAAATACTTAAGTCTCTGCAACATGATAACATTGTTAAATACAAAGGAGTATGCTACAGCGCAGGTATGTGCTATATTGAATACACTTTCAGGTATACATTGAGGTAGTGCATACTGAGAAATTCAGAGGTAAGTGTTCACAAAAGTCACTGATTTGTCCTAACTTTACCAGAGCTTAGAGAGTACAAGCCAAAGGAAGGTAGTGTCTGTTGTATACAACTCACTACAAGGTGGACATTTTATTCAGTCAGCTCACTGCATAATTTGATTGATTTAGAGAAAGTAACATTTTGACTAGTTACCCAGTTTCTTTATCTTAAAGAATAAAAGTCTTCCTAGGAAAGCACTTAGGGTTAAGTAGTAAAATGCAACCATTTTGTAACTGTTGTTGTTTGCTTAATGTAATGTCCCAGAGTGGATATTACTGTATAGGCTGTACAAGAATTGGTAAAAGACTGAACAGGAAAAAGTTCCAGAGACGGATTTGAGTGAATTGTTGATTCTGTTAAGTTCATGAATGAAAGCGTGGGTTCAGCCTGGCCTTGTTGTAAAAAGAAGACTATTGGGTTCAAAATCAGCCTAAGTTTTTAAAGATGGTAAAATTGCTGACCAGTTGATATCAGTTGCCATTCTGAGTTTCATTTCAGCGATGAGGGGGAATTACAGAAGCACAGATATACACGTGTGGCACTTTTGCTTTGCTTTAGCAATAGTAGCTAAAGTATTGATGAGATGATCCTGATTAGTGATGCTCCATATATCAAGCATATCCACATTATCGTTTTGTTTAAATAAATGGCATTTCCTGAACAAATTAAGTTAACTAATATATGAAAAATTGCATAGTGTTGTACATATAATAAATTATTTTTTTGCTGTTAAGACTATTTTCTGTTACTTTATTCATAGACATTCATAAATACTTACATTTCAAAACCTGTCATTGGAAGATGACAGAAATATTGTGTATTTTTTGTTGCTGTTAAAGGTCGTAGGAATCTGAGATTAATTATGGAATATTTACCATATGGAAGTCTACGAGATTATCTGCAGAAACATAAGGAGAGGCTGGACCACAAGAAGCTTTTGCTGTATGCATCTCAGATATGCAAGGTAGGAAATTTCAGATGATTAATATTTTTCAACAAAATTTTGTCTCTTTGGTCTCATTTATCTCAAAACAGCCATCACTGGTCGTTTTGGTGTATCTTTTATAATACTGTTGGGTTGCTAGCAGCACATAACCCTAAAAAAAGTAGCAATACGTTTTCATGTGATCAAGAACTGGACAAACTTCTGAGTATCTTCATACAGGGTGCTGAGACTGGCTGATCTACTGGCTGAGGCAGAATATACTGCATTTATTTTTGTTTATTTTATAGTTTTCTTAGCTTTGTATTTCGTTCAGAAGAATCAAAACCTCATTTCTCCCTAATGAAGGCTGAAACAAAATACAGTCACCCAAGCAAACTGTTCTTGACATACTGTAACTGACTTTTCAGAACTTGGACATTCAACTCTAAAAGTACTGTAACAGCATGTGTATGTTTAAGAAATTTACTTTAAAATGTAAATAATATTAGCTTATTTAGCTGAAACAGCAAAGATACCCAATTTCTGTATGAAGAGCTAGAGGCCATAGAAATGGCCATAGCTGTAATAAATTATTTGCTAGTCTCAGTGGTTTGTACTGAACATCTTTCATAAAATTGTGAAAAGGGGAGCAAACGTGTAACCTTTATTGTGATATGTCATTTCCTCAGAAACAGAGATTATGCCTACCCTAGTTTAATTCTGTTATTATACTTTAGATAAAAGAAACTGTGGATGCTTTAGATTTCATTGCATGTTTGGTAGTTTCAGGAAAGAAAGAAAAAAAAAAGGGGGGGGTTTAAATTCATTTCCCGAATACCCTCATCAAAGATGTGTAAACAGCAGGTTACATCAGATTAATGAGGACTCTTCAGGGTCTGTAACCGGCACTTACTATGTTTGGTAATTGTGCCCTGACGCATTCAGACCAGAAGACTTTCCTTCTACAATATCTGCAGAAAAGGCCTCGCAAGAATCGGTCAGGAGAGTCCCTGCAAGAGCTGAGGTCTTCTCCAGGCGTTCAGACTTTACCGTGGTGAACAGAGCTTGATAGTTCCCTGCTTGAAACTGGGCTGACTCAGTAAACCTTTTAGCTGCTGAGCCTGGGGCACGTACAGAAGGATGCTGCATGCACCTTTAGCAGCTGATCTCACCTCTTCGTGTGCTTCACTGGGGCAAGGCTATGTGGGTGGTCTCCAGCAAAAGCTCTGTGATGGGCAAACAACGTGCAATGAGGTTGCAAAACAGAAAATGTTCACAAGTCTGTGGCAAGTGTCAGTCTTTTCACAGAGAGGAAGGATTGAACCTGTGACCACCCAGTCAGAGGGGGTTCAAAAGTTCTCTGATCTGTGTTGCCAAAACAAGAAGTCGATCTCTGGTAGTAGGCATAAGAAGTTTTCTCAGTATTATTTCTGCAACAAAGTAACAGTTATCAGTGCTGGTAAGTCACTGAACACAATCATTCTTCAAACAAAGAGCTGGAAGCATCTAAGCCACCTAGGAGGATGGTGGCAGTGAATCTTTCATAGAGTAAAGAAGCAACAGGGATTTTTGAACATGAAAAGGCTGCAACCACTTACCTGTTTTATTCTGTTGCCATCTCAGCCTGCTTCCTGAAGGGTTGTAATGTGCCTGCCCTGTTCACTTTCGTAAGAAGCTATGAAACTTGCATATAAGTCTTCAGGCCTTATCCAAAACTTTATCCAAAGCCTGAAGGAACAATAGCAGCAACATATCTCAGGACCCTGGTTTCTGAGACAGAGGGGTCTAACATAGAAGGACTGGAAGGTGGATTTGCACCTTTGCGGGGAGCGCAAGTATAGAAGGAAACTTTGGGAAAGGAATTGTATTCAGAAGGTACAAAGAAAAGGTTCTTAATGCTTATGTGTGTGTACGTGCACATATATAAAAGAAGCATTGAGGTATTACAGATCTTCAGGATGGTGATGAAAAATCAAAGTAGCAGATGAAATGACTGACTGCTTCCTAACTACCTAGCACCAACCAAGAGGAAGGGAGCTTAGAATATATCTCCTGCAGATACTTAAGCGGGAAAACATCCTGCTTTCATGTGACAAAGCATGGGTACATACAGTATCACTTCTAAGGGAAGCAAAGTCTAAGAATTATAGTGTATGTGTCTCGCTTTGCTCTGGTGTTGCTGTGCAACCTGCAAAGCAGAGGTTATATTGATCACTTTTAAGATTTTGCTCCAATCTGCAGCATTCTTTAAGAGAACTTAGTTAAAAACATAGTGAGTACTTAATATTACAAAAATGAAATCTGAATGCTTTTCCTTCTGCTTTAGCTGATCACATTTCCCGCTTTCCTTTAGCCGTTTTTGCTGCTCTTGCAATGTTTTCTCTTTCAGCATGTCACATCCCTTCTCTCTGCTGTGCATTTCTATCACTGTTATTTTGGGGGTTTTAATATAAAAGCTTTCTCCCTCTGCCTTGCTGCTCTTTTCTCAAATGTATGAGAGTGAAATGAAGGCGTGCCTGCAACTGAGGTTTAAGATTGTGTTTGCTTGCTTGCTGTGTTTTGGTTCCTTGCTACTATACTGGGAAAGGGTTCCTGACTTGAAGGATATTTTGCGTGTGTATCTCGTACTGTGAGAAGCAGCATTTTCGAGATGGCATTTGCTACTGGTGATGTTTCTGTAGATGCAAATTAGTGCAGCTGTCGTCTGGTGCAGTTTGTGCCATTAATATAGCTTGTCTGGTGAGAGGCAATAGGACTCTACATTCAACTTTAAAGAATCCTGACAATAGAACGGCAAATAAGTAACTTAACTTCTCTTAGCATCTGATTTTTGGGATGTTCTTTTTTGCTTTTTTGGCCCTGCATTTTATTAATGCTGGCTGATAGGAGAACAGGCTAAGAATATATTTATTTTTCCACTTCTAAATGCTTAAAGTGCTTCAAGTGTCCTTACTGGAGAGCCCAACCTTAATGATAGAAACATTTGGAATCACATAGTTATACTCAACTCCATTGTTAGAGCAGTGCCACCGGATTATGATTTCCACTAAGAATTTGCATGATTCCAATTAAGTATTTCTCTTAGCCTGGAAAATACCTGTTTAACAGAAAAATTACTATGATAGGAGAAACCTTAGGACTGTTTTCAGTACAGTATATAGTAGTAAGAAAAACTTAGTGTTTACATAGACTGGTTGTATCAGAAACCCAGGAGTGTCACTTTGAAAAAGCTAGGTTTGGTATTTTTCGGGATAGCAGTGGATAAGTCGGTAATGACAAACTGGGAATTTTTGAACGGTTTTGGAACAGGATGCAAGTAAACAGCAATGCCACCTCGCGGTGCTAGGAGGTAATGAGTCTAAGAGGAAGGTTAGACTTTGGAGTCAAACTATTTCTGAGATTTCTCATTTAAAGAGAGAAGGAGATCCTTTTGGCAGTAATAGTATGTCGACGTTCAACACTTTTGAGTTCAACAATGCTCTTAGCATAATTTGTGTGAGATGCTTTCTTATGAAACTCTGAAACTGACAGCTTGCTTTGTTTTTCCTTTCATGTATGAGTTGGGTATCTCTTGACATTGTGTAGTGTCAACTTTTGTCCACCATTTATTGCTGTGTAAGCAGGACCACCTTTTTTTAGTAATGCCATTGCACACACCGGCTGCTTCTACATTTCATTGTTAGCAAAAAAAAAAAAATTACGTGCATAGGTAAGAAATAAGTAGCAAAAGAGGACATGGCTTTCAACCAATGTTTTGTTACAGCAACTGATGGAAATACAACGTTAAGCAGAACTGTGTTGGTGAATAGTGGTCCATACAGAAGAGAAATAAGACAGACAAATAGGACAGGTGGGAATACAGTCAGAGAATAGTTGTGAAATTCAAGGAATTATGACATAAAGTTTCATAAAGAAGTCAGGAAAGCAGACGTACGAAGTGCAAAAAAAAAAAAAAAAGATTAAATTATTAGATATGAGAGTCTTCTCATCTGGGTTGTGTGGTTTAGCCCAAATTTTGTTTTCCTTCTGTCTGTCACTGTCAAACTGCATTTAGCCACAGAAATGAGATGTAACAGCTATCCAGCTATGTTAAAAAACACTTGGCTCTGAGAGATGTTCAGTCTATCTCCCTTCAGTTAAGGGAAGTCCCTGCGCGTGGGAAAAAGTAACTGCTTAGAGAATTACAAATGTTCAAGCACACTGATTTTTGGTAACAATCTGTGTTTGGTTTTAACTTTGAGATTAATTCATCTCTTTAGGAAAAGTCCAGCTGCTTAATGGTATTTTCCTATTGTGTTTGTGAACTTTTCACCTAGGGCATGGAGTATCTGGGTACAAAAAGATATGTTCACCGAGATTTAGCAACCAGAAATATCTTAGTGGAGAATGAGAACAGAGTTAAAATTGGAGATTTTGGATTAACAAAAGTCTTGCCACAAGACAAGGAATACTACAAAGTAAAAGAACCTGGTGAAAGCCCTATATTTTGGTAAGTCTTACTTTGGTATATGAAATCATGACATATTTTCAGTTTTTGCAGTTTCAGCCAATTGTTTTGCATATTGTGGAATTTTTAAGTGCAAACTCCAAGTCAGTTGCCCAACATTGTCAAAGTCACATGCATGGTGTTTGACTTTACAGAACAGCATCTAACTATAGGACTTCTGCACATATTTTCCAACACCCCCCTAAATATTACCAGAATATTTAAAAGAAATAGAATGCAACAGGAAAGATATTCAAAGATAAAAGAAATCTGAAAGGGACGATTACCCTGGATGCTTTCAAAATTTTGGACCTTTCAGTTCCCTAAACATTGGTCATTCATATTTTCTAGCTGAGATCTGTTGGATAGACCCTCTGTTGACCAAGTGGAGTTAAATCCCACAGACTGTAATTAGCAATGAATATTTGGATAGATGTCTGTATGTGGGCATTGAGCTTCCAGCGAAGACCTAAGTTACTCCAAGACAACAGTGATGCTCCCAACGAGATGCACTTAGCTCGGAAAGGAAAAGAATACTTTGTGTACCCTGTGAGAGACTGAAGGATTATGAAATGGAAATTGGTAGACTGTATTCAGAATACAAAATATGTACTTCAGTTTTGTACTGTAAAGACGTAGAAATACCTTAGAAAATACGCTGGCAGATAACTGTGATAAAAAGCATTTTATATCTTGGTAGCAAAAGAAAATGCCTTTCCATACATGTGATTTTAGTCTCTATTTTAGTCTGCCTTAGGCACTGTAGAAATGTCATCTTTAAAGAATAAATATAAAATGGTGTCTTAGTAGGTGTTATTGGGAGCTGTAAAATTTAAGTCCAGAAGTACCTGGTACACCGTTCAAGGCTTACTGAAAGTGATGGAAAGATGCTTACTGGCTATAATCGGCTTTCTTTCCAGGCTTTATCACATCAAAATCATGTTTACTTGAATTACAGATAAGAAAAATATCTACAGCTTCATTGGACAGCAAACAAACTAGGATATAGTTATAACTAACTGTGTTTGTTTAAAGTGGTTTGTGTTTTCAATGTCAATTAACTATTATTAAAAGAATAGTTAGTAGTGAAGATAGTGGAAGGAAATTAGAATGTGCTAATGCTTCTGAACAAAGAACACTTACTGCTGAAAAAAAATCAGTCTTATTAAAACAAGTATCTTCAAAACCAAAAAGACACGTTACACAGAACAACATTGCTTTTACCATGTGTTGCAGGTATGCTCCAGAGTCTCTGACAGAAAGCAAATTTTCTGTGGCCTCAGATGTGTGGAGTTTTGGTGTGGTCCTGTATGAACTCTTCACGTATATTGACAAGAGCAAAAGCCCACCAGCTGTAAGTACATAGTTAATGGTTCTCAGAGTTTTTTTATTTGTTTATTTAAATTTTTGAAAATATATAGAGTGTTCCTATACCTAAATAGGTTGATATTTATGGATCCTTTTCTAGAGATGCCTTAGTGTTTATGAGGCAGCATCCAATCAGAAAAAGCAACATGCTAAAAAGTATTAGTATCAAGCTATAAGAAGGAAATGAGATCTGAAAGTTACCTTATAGTCTGTACAGATCTTATCCATCCTGTAACTCCTTACTGTTTGGAAAAGATTTTAGAATCTCTCATTATAGATTTTCTTTCTTGTCATTTGTGGAGAGTAATCCCAGATGCAACTGTTTCATTGCAACATGATGTGTATTTTTAATGCCATTCCAAATCAAGGCTGAATCAAATACATTAACGTTAAGTTGATTTAAATAGGGTAACTTAAAGTTATTTTGTTATGTTACCAAAACCCAAGTTAGTAAGTTATTGAAGTTCAAGAAAGGAAGGGAGTGGCTTTTTGCAGACTTTTTAAAGGCACCTTTGAAGACAAATTTACAGTGGATGGAGAAAAATACTACTTGACTGCTGAATAACAGTTCTGCAGTTGG
This sequence comes from Charadrius vociferus, assembly GCF_000708025.1. Lineage (NCBI taxonomy): Eukaryota > Metazoa > Chordata > Aves > Charadriiformes > Charadriidae > Charadrius > Charadrius vociferus. Next base: position 141,913 of record NW_009649706.1, read on the forward strand.
AAATGAGATTCGTGTTCTTATTTATACCTAGCAGTCCTCTGCAAGCATAACAGAGGAGAGTTGAGCCTTACATATTTACTGGAGCTGTCCTCACCCTTGGCCGGTGTCTCAGTCCTGGCAAATGTGGTTTTGAGAACAATTATGACAGGCAAAAATGCACTTGGAGGATCTCTGCATTGACCTCAGTGGACCTGTTAGTCCTTTGATACAGTGATTAAGCTATCAAGGAAGAACTCTAAAGGGAGGGGCAGCTCTTCCTGTGTAATAACATAAACATTGCAAACTCCTGGAGTTCTTCAGAAGGATTATGACATGGAAAGTGGTAGAGTTCAATCATGCACTCAAGTGGAATATACTTTGAATAAATCAACTCTACATGTGCCCTCACTACTTCATCAGGTTGGTTATCCTATTGGTACGCATCAAGAAAAATTAATTTTACAGATTAGCTCAAGTGGTCTGTTTAACTGTCATAGTGTTTTTAATTATACATCGTTTCCCCAACTTTGGCCATTTTCACATTCTACCAACAGTTGTTGCACATTTTCATGATCATTAAAGAAATTTCTGTAGCATTGGAGGAAAATAATTCCCTTATGTTGTGCTTAGAAATTATTTTCTGTTAAGAGTACTTCCTCTTTTACTTTTGATCTCTGGTAATCTGAGTGAGATTTTAATCTACTTTTTGGTTTATGTTGATTTTTGGATAGCAAGATTTATCGAAGGCATTTTTGTTGGCTTTAATTATATTACTGTTTCTGGCCTGTATTTACTGATTAATCCTGTTAACCTTTTTTTATACAAAAGTATGGTATTGTCTGTTTTCTGTTTGACTGGGACTTTTCAAAGGATTGGGATCTTGTTTTAATGTTTCAGAGAGCTCTTTAGAATTAGCTGCCTGGTTTATTCTTTTAAAACTAGTTAATCATCAGCTGATGATCAGCGTTTTTTTTAAGAAGATTTTTCACCTATTACTTTGAAGTTGTGTATGTATCCACACACAAAAAAAATCTGATTATTGATATATTCTCTGGACTTGTAATTTATAGGTTTATCATTGTTATATACTATTGTATTTATTCTTATTATTGTTTATTCTTCTCATAAGAATTTTCCCTTGGTAAGAATATTGCAGCATCTTTTCTTTTCCTTTAAAAATTATTTATGCCAGTTGGCCTTCTTTTTCAGGAATTCATGCGCATGATTGGCAATGATAAACAGGGGCAGATGATTGTATTTCATTTGATTGAGCTTTTGAAGAATAATGGACGACTTCCAAGACCGGATGGATGCCCCGATGAGGTGAAGTATTGTATTAATATGTTACTGTAGTCTGGAAGGTGCTCAGTCAGGATGAGTACCTCGTAAATTTGTGTTTCGTTCTGCTTCGATTATTGAAGTTTTTATACAAGTGGAATGGCCGTGCTGTTATTTTATTAGTTGCATGGTGAGTATAATCACATTTCTTTTTGGATTCTTTAGATTGCATTCCCTCAGGAGCCTAGAATGTAGTCTTTCTAAGTATTTATAGTAGGACTATTCTGACTGACTGCTATACTGGGGCGCTCAGGCTTCTATTTGAAAAATACAAACTTATTAAGGCAATGAGATTAGTATATAGGACTTTTTCCATGGAAGTCCCATATAGAGATTTATTGTTCAAAGCTGTGAAGTGCGAATTCTTTTGAAGTCTGTAACATTTAGCAGAAGTATCTTAATATCTATGTAAGGTTTTTCACATTTAATCCAAGATTTAAAGAACTCCTTATCTTGATTATTTTCCTTCTCTTGTTCTTCCTTCCTCAAACATAGGAGTACCCACATTTATCATGCATATTATTCACTGTCAAGCATTGTCAGCCAATAGCTACCTGCAGACTGTAAGCCCGCTTAAGTATATGAATCAGATTTGTATGTTCAGGGCCTTCAGATTTGTATTCATGTTCTTCATAGATGCTGAAGTGTGTATATATATGTAAAGCCATCCTCAGAGCACACAAAGTAGTTCAGTGTTCTTTTGTTTTTGCTAATCCTCCAGATGTTTTAAAAAATACTTTCATACTACTTCTAGGTCTTGTAGTTCTGTATTCTTCAGAGTAGGGTGCACTTCATCTTGAGTCATGCTGGCGGGGCTTGGTAGGTGAATCACCAGGGAAAGAATTAAGTAAAATAGGTATGCTTTTTAACATGTATAACTTGCAGCTCAGATCAATTGCTGCATCCCTTTCAAATCAAGCACACTTGGCAATAATTCAAGAAATAATCCATTCAGAATTGGAGACAGAGTAGAGATTAGGGTTAAGTGGTCTAGCAGAGAAGAGAAAGAATGGTACAGGTGAGCCAGGGAAGCCATGGGGGAAGAAATAGTCTGTAGAGAATCAGAAGAAAAGTCTCTGAAGTAACCTTTATTGCATTATATGTGTGAGTACAGCAGTTGTTGAATTGCAAAGGTTTGGCTTTTTGTAGATAACCTGAATGTCAAATGTATAAGATAACACGTAATCTCTTTTACTGTAACTGTATCCAAACTTATGCAAAGCTTTTAATGTCTGACATTTCTTCAGATATCAAAGCAAGATGGAAATGTCTCTCTCTTGTCAGAAACTGTGCTCTTCCCGTTTTGATCCTAAAAGGCCAGTTATCGCAGACACTAAATCTTCTAGATGTCTGTAGCTTACAAGCTGCTTGAGACTTGGGTCTAAAGCAGCTTAGCCAACGCAGGAAGTTGCGATTTGCTGAGAAGTAAGGAACTGATGATGCTTTTTTCCTCAGAGCTGTGCAGATTGTTCTTAAGCAACATGTAAAAAATAGTTGGAAGTATGAGAAGTTAGTAATAATGGTCTGGGTTAAATTAGTGAGCAGAGTATGGGTGAAGAGCTTGGCAAGTTGTTTTGTGACCAGATATCAGGTACATGTTTGGAAAAAGAGTGAACTTTTGTCAAACGCCTATTGTAATGGAAATCTCTTCCAAAAATCACTTAAATCTACTTCTAGAAGTGGGGTCAGTTTTCACAGTAACTTTTCTGGCTTATTTCTGATAATGTATCAAGAATAATTCAGAATTTAGTATACAAATGTGGAGAAATGTATGTTAATGTTGCAAGGAAAGCTTAATTTAGAGTTGCTATCTTTGTAAATCTGATTTTTAATCAGACTTGTAAAGCATTTGTAATTTTAAACATTTCTGAGCTTTCCAAAAAATAAGAGCAAGCAAGAAGATAAAAACTTGACAAAATAATGCAAGACTCTTAAAAGTTTCAAAAACTAGCTGAGTGAATTTCCATCCTAGCTTTAAAAAAATATATCTCTGTTTGTAGTAAGGGCTTTTGCAGAGCTATCTGTCCTCACTTCTTGCTGTCATTGGGATCAAGCAGATAGACTGATCGGTTTAGCAACACCTCAGGCACAGTCTTATGCTACTGTTGTTTGGAAGCCTGAAGTTAAGTTGGGTATTCTTTGGACCAGTTCAAAGTAACTATTAACTGTTTGTAGCATATGTTTACCTAATACTGATTTTCTTTGTTTCTTCTCCAGATTTATGCTATCATGAAAGAATGCTGGAACAATAATGTTACCCAGCGCCCCAATTTTAGGGATCTTGCTCAGCGAGTGGATCATATAAGGGACAACATGGGTGGATGAGAAAACTGTCCCACCTTCAGAGGATGTATTGGATTGCAGAACAAAATGTACTTGATCTGCTGTGTATAATTGACATATGTACACATGTGCATCTTACCTTTGCTGGAAGTAAAATCTGTGTGGCAAATACCCTATCTCAATCTGCATACTGAGGAATCCTGCTGGTTTTCTTTATCAGGATATATTTGTTACTATGAGAACATGTTGAAATTTTCAATAGGGAGAGAAATTATTTTTCTAAGTAAAATAACCTAATATATGGTCAGTCTACAACACCATTATTTGCCTTACTTGGCAATGCAAAAAAGAGGTGACTTAAAATGTGTTGAGATTAAGAGTTGAAAAGACAGTGTATTTCCTTGTTGAAACGGAGATGCACAGAAAAGACTTCTAGTCTTTTCACACTGAGTATATAGTGACTTGGCACCCTGTTTTGTGTGTTGCACAAGGGCTTGTGTTTGTTAATACAGTTTTATTTTTTCATTGTTGATGCAGAAATGGCTTCTCTGTATAACACAACAGAAGTGGTTATGTAACCCAGAAACTTTTAACGTGCCTGTCTGAATCAGTTCTCAGCCAGCAATATATGCAAAGAGATATACTAGGCTGTGTGACGTACTGTATGTATTTTGAGGGGAAGGGAGCAAATTGTTCTTAATTTGGAGAGCCAGAAAACCTACTCATTGATGTGAAAATTTTAATTTAAAATGAAAACACAAACATGTTATCCAGTTTTTCTTACTCTTCTTTTCCCTGTTGAGTAAGTATTAGATTCCCTTTATATAATTGAAGATACAGTGATAACAAGTAGAAATGAAGCCATCTTATACAAGGCAGTGTCTTCAGTTTGTTTCTGAACATGAAAAAGCTAAACATACTGCTTTTAAATGCTGCTCTTTTATTCTTTCCATCTTTGTAATTTTCATGCAGTCATAAGTGTATAAATTGGAAACTTTTTCAAGCAGAATTAAAAATCTAGAAAATGCCCTCCATTTCACAGTTCCTGGCTTTGCTGTTAAGATGATCACCTTATACCTTCCTTCCAGGGCAGAAAAAAGAATGCTTATGGCCCAGTATCTGATACGGCCAGTCACAACCACATCTAGGCTATTTTGTAATGAAGTGGCCTGAGTTACCTCCTATTTCTTTCTGTGGTGATACCCAACATAAGGCCATTTGGAAGGAGGAATTACAATTGCTCCACGCTCAGCAGGGGAGAAGGACGTGGTCCCAGTTACTGAGAACTGGAAGGAGATCAGAGCTACCTGAATAGATTACTTATGCTGTATAATTCGACTTTTGAAATAAGTCTAACAAAAATTTATGGACAAGACAACTCTTCGGTTTTGCCTTCAGGCGTAATACATGGGGATAATCTCATAAAGCAGTAAAGTTGCAGGTTTTGTTTATTTTTAGTTCATATAATCTTTTTTGTGTTTTTACTTAAGCATTATTGTTTGCAAAATACAATGCTTGTTCTTCTGGGACTTTTGCTGAGAGAAGTTCATTTATGGGGATATACATCTTGGCAAACTGACCTGACATCCAGATTTGTATTTAAAATGAAGTGTTCATCTTTAAAATTTGGGGCAGTGACGCAGTGAAACAGAGGAGTTGCTTTCACTGTGGGGCCTCCTTAAGATTTGTGGTGAACTACATCCATCTTATCAGAAGTTTAAGTACCTCAACTGAAAAAAATTAAAAAATAAAAAAAAATCTTTACTTGGTGTAACATAGTGCCAGTATAGCAATGTTTTGTACCACTATGATGTTTCTCTCCCACAATGACTCATACAAAACTATGATTTTTATAATATGGGAGATTGCTAAATAGGGAGGGCAGCATCAGCCCTCTTTCTGCTCACTGCATTTAATAATAATTCTGTTGGATTTCTTGCCACCGAGCACTTGCATAGTTAATTTTTTAAACTAATTTCACAATCAGTTTTTAAGCTGCAAAGAACTTTGAAGTGCTTTGTTCAATTTAACATCTATTTTTCTGTGTTTCTATACATTGCTTTGAAGATTTAAAATTTTGTGCAAAAGATGTCTTTGCATTTGTAGTCTCAGTTGTGTGTGTGTATTTTTTGTAACAAAAGAAGATAAAGCTTTAAAGCATTGAAGCAGCATTTTAGCTGGGATAAGATATGCAGGAATTATATAAAATTTGCAGTGTATGACACTCAGTAGCTAACTGGTTTCCAATATATAGTAGACTAAACATAATTTATGTAAAAATCTCAGGGAAGTTTGTGTAATGCAATGAAGAGATCTTCCAGTCTGCTATTTTTTCAAGTGAATAAAAAGTCTTTTTCTTGTTCTACTACAGTATGACTGATTACCTAGTCTATTTGATTGCATAAATATAGTGTTGAACTCAAGGATAATTTTTAAGTGTCTTATGGAATTATTTTTTATTTACTTTAATACTTTATAATTTTTAGAGGAAGCCATACCTTTACACTGCGGTATAATTTTGTGCTGTTGGTCAGGAACATACAGTCTTTTGTAACAAGTCTGTCCGTGCAAAGGGCTTGATCACTGGGGATGAGTGTTCTTAGCTGGGTGAATAGGACCAAGTAGTGCTTAGGACTCTCAGAGGATGTGTAATCATCTACAGTGTCAATGTTTAGGTCCTGGAGCAGACCAGATGGTTTTCTCAAAAAGCTGTTAAGGATGTAAATGCAGTGATTTTGCTGAATTTGCTACTGCTAATTGTAGTAGCCTTTTAAGAAAAAAAAAAAAAAAAAAAAAAAAAAAAAAACCAAACACTGCATTTTGAAAGCTCTCAGATCTATAGTAGTGTTATATAATGCTGTATTTTTATATAGCCTTTGTATTAACAGACTCAGTTCTTTGTTTTAGAAACTTTCTTCAGTTGGCATTGCATTTATCATACTTCAGTGTAATCATTATGCTACCCCAAATGCTGTGATTTTTCTTGTAGAAAAAGTGATGGTTTATGCATACCTGACTGCTGCTATGATGTAGAATTAAAATATTAACTACTTTGCACTTATATTTGAAGTGAAAGAATTTTTCTGTAAGTGCACAACGTATCTTATCTCTGCAAACGAGTATTGTGTAGTATATTGGCTTGTTGTCTATCAGTATGAATATGTTAAGCTTCAAAATCAGTTTTTAAATATATTCCACAGCCTTGCAACAGTCATGTAATAAGCCAGAGGAGGAATGAAAATTCAGAAACCCATATTCTTGTCAAATCCTAGTACTGATTACAAGCTTCCGTAGTTGAGATAATTGTTACTAAATGCACAGATTAATACAACTGTAAAAAGATACATAAAAATTATTTTAATTCTTTTCCGGATTTTAAGATTTTTCATTGTTGCATTTAGTTGAGGTGTTGACCAACTAACTTCCTTAACATGTATGGGAAAAGACGTTACTGTTTGAAGTATGAAGATATGTATCTCTTGTAAAGAAAGCAAGCTTTTCAGGAATGTGTGATCCCAAACTCCTGGAGGATAGAGTTCTGAGAGCAAACATAGAAGAACAACAGGACTGACGGAAAGAGGCTGATGTTCGACAGTGAAGAAGCTTTCTGAAATGTGAAATGCACAATGATTTATGAAAAACTGATGTCTATTGAAAATGTCATACCATGACAAATATGTGCTAATCCATTTCTAAGCTGTGCATTGTCTGCCTTAAATCTAAAATACTCAGAGACCTAACCTGACCGAAAAATACAAGAATTACTATACCAAAAGAAACTGCTTAAGGTTGTACCATGCCAGACAGCAATTTTGAAAAGGTTTTTGGCTAAGAAGTTTATTTTGGATTTTGCTTTTTGAATAAGAAGTTTACAATACTTTATATTAAAGTTGGAAAAGTCCCTTTGGTGGGGGCGGGATGGGGGTGAGGGGGAGAAAAGACCTGCTACTTATGGATGGACTGCAAATATTTGAACTCATGCTTTACTGAAGAGAACATGAAAGGGGTATTTTTTAGAAAATTGTGTATCAATACCTGAAACTTAACTGTGCATTTCTTTTGAGTTTGGATAGTGAAAATAAAATAACTAAATACAATGAATGGCACTTACCTGCCAAGATTTTCTTTTATATATATACCTAAAAAATTCTTTTATATAATACCTAAAATTAGTTTCTGGTGTTTAAATCGCTGCTGAAGAGAGCTGGTCTGTTTAAAGGGGTAGAATACAGCACATACAGCTGTGTGACCTTCCCACAGTACCTGTATGTAGTGTTTATCTTTTGGAAGGAACTTGCACGTACCAAAGTAAAGGTGGTATATTAGGTGCTCCCTAACAACAAGGCTGGGGTTTTTTAAAATTTATTATTTTTTAAAAAAATTTCATTAAGCTAATTATTTTGGGATTAAAAATTTCCCTTTGCTTCTCTCTAAATACTGAAAGTGAGTCTGTAAGACAGGGACCGCTAACAGGTTGCCTGTTACCAGACTTCTTTAGAATTTCTGACACAATCTCTTATGAAGCCACTTCTTGATTTGCATTACTTTGTCATCCTTTCATATGACTTTCCTGGAATTTTACATGAAAATTGCCACCACTTACCTTGGAACAGAGTTGAATGTTGTTAAATTTTTAAAATGATGATGGCAAAATGGAAAATATGCATATGAATATAAGGATGCAAATATATACTTATGCTACTCTACTGTGCTGGAAGTAAAAATTAAGCTAGTTCTGTTACCCTTTCCCAGACGTAAAGGGCATCTTATTCTCAGAGATGGTTGCCTGAAGGTATTTTTTTCTTTTATGTAACAAAATACCATCCCAATGAAGTTTAAAGGTTATCATAGGTAGTGTTCCTGCTGTTCCTCCCAACACCTACTGACAATTGGCGATCTTTAATCATTCTAGAGAAGAGATTTCTGGAAAATGAGAAATTTTGAAGAAGAAAATACTGTAGGAGATGTAGTAATGTGAGGAATCATGTTTTTCCTATGTCATGAAGTATGGGACGAGATAGCCTTCAATTAATTTTCATGTTATGCGATAGTGTAATGTTCCACTTGTACTTTCTGATAAATATTCATAGTGATTTTAACGAATTCTGAAATAGGTTTAGAAACTCATCAAACTGCAATCAGACTAAGTGAAACTTTCTTTGTGGATAGTAATAAAGAAAGAAATAAGAATGTCCAGTATTTGCAAAGATTTCCCCAAAATATTACGTCATAATTTCAGGAAGGTTTCGGGGAGGCATTTAAAAGAAAAAACAAATAGAAACTAATTACGTTAGTTGTATAAAGCAACTGAGACAGCAGATACTATTTCAGGTATTTGTCTATTATAGAGTACTGACACAGTTAAGTCTGCCCTAGAAATGCAGACAAACGAATAGATATTCTCATAATGCCAATCACTATGAGCAAGTGCAGAAACATTAAATACTAAGGTTATAGCTAAGTAATACTAATAAAAGCAGAACAACAAGGTAAAGCTTAAAATGCTAATTATTTTGAGCAGAGCAGAAACATCCAGGAGTGGAAAGGATTGAAGAACTTTTAGCTAAATTAATACTGCAGCACAGCAAGTATTGAATTCTGATGAACTGTTGGGTTGGGTTTGTTGGTTGGGGTTTTTTCAGGGAACAAGAAATACTGAATAACATACTAAACTTAGTTATTACCTTAAACTTCTGCAAGACTGCAGTAGTTAATTGGCTGTGTATCTCTTTTTCTGTGTATTCAGTTGCATTTTCCATATGGATCTGTGCCATAAAACTTCAGCTCATTGAATATTGGTCAAAAAACCAAAGCAATGCATGTCTAGAAACAACTCTGTATCACTTAACGTTTCCTCTGAGTATTTTTCCCTTTTGTGTTACAAAGATGTGAAGCTTTTAGTGAACTTATAAAAAAAGAAGCTCACATCCATGTAAGCTTACTAAAAAAAGTCAAATAGTGGTCTCTGCAACAAAGTAAGATCGCTGCTGAAAGTCTGGGTGGTAATGGAGCTGTTATTAAGAATTAAATCTGGAATAAGCAGCTAAGATGTTAAAGACCAGACATAGTTGTAAACGAGGTCATTTTTTTAAACTCCTACGTCCTGGAGTATCTGTTGACCTGTAGTGCTGCTTAAATGCCTTTAAAAAAGTGTTTGAGCTACATTTGGAGTAATGCTAATCCAGAAGCTTTACAGCACGTAACAGAAGAAACACGAAGTTGAACGGAGGATGTCTGGGCCGTTCGGTAATTGCCGGTGCTGCCTCGTCGTGCCAGAGTTGCTGGTGCCGGCTGGAGGCCGGTGCCCAGGGCAGCCAGGGTCTGCCTCTGCCCAGCGTCCACCCGAGAGTGGGCAGGATGCTCTGCGTGGGGAGTCCCCGCGGTGGCAGAAGTGCTGGCTGTCACAGCAGGCGAAAACAAGAGCTGCGTGCTGCAAGGGGGTTTCGGAGGGAGTTTGCGCACGCAGTAATTCTGGCTCACGGTTGTTGCTGTCGGGTCAATGCACACACAGATCCCAAGGCACCTACAATCTGGAGCTCTGGGAGCAAGGCTTGCTGTATCTGTTGGGCACGACTGGAGGTGTAAGGGGAAGAGGGTCCCTGAGTCTCTGAGCAGCTGCGTGACAACCGGGCATCTGCAGGAGCATCGAGGAGGGGACGTTTCTGAGAGGCCTTTTGTGAGCACTGGGCTCAGCCTCTGCAGTGCATCCTTCTACACCGTGACTGCAGTGAAGGTTGTGGCAGGTGGCACAGGTAATTCATTTTTTTGTAATGCTATCATTAAAAAAGATGAACTAATAGAGCTGAATTGGAATTGCTAGGGAACATCAGCAAAAGCTATAGAGAGCATATCTGAGCCTCTGACCCAAAACTGCAGATTATGGGAGCATAAGCTAGAGTTCAGGCCTGTGAGACTGTATTCAGAACAACAGCATATAGTTTGATGATGGATAGCTGGAATCGTGCTTCCCTACTTTTTGCAGCCATACTATTCACTAATATTACTTTCTTAGCAGAAGAAATGAATGATAAATGGAAAGCAGAATGGTATCCAATATTGAAAAGTCTTTATGAGATGCAAATTAAATTTCAAATCTGCGAGAAGCTCTGAATAAAGAACACTTGCACGTCAGCAAGGTGCTGGTTATACTCTTAATTTCTCAGGACTAATCAAGATTTTATTACTTTGTTGTAAGGTGTATAGCTCTAAGGCTACAAGGAAGTTGATGTGGGGGTATCACAACCGCCTTACACAAGCCATCCCACGTTGCAGGTGTCTGGGCAGCCATGCTGTTACAGGAACAACATGATATAGAAAAAAGAGGCTGCCGTAGAGGAACTTCAGCCTCCTGTATTGGGACTGTTGGGCCCTTGGGGCCCTGTGGCTCCAGAGCTGGTCAATCAGCGTCTCCCACTAGTGTGCTCGGTTGGTAAGCACACAAAGATCTGGAGCAGGCCAACCAGGATTGTGACTGTGCTGGCAAAGGCGAAGCCTTGCTTTAGGGTGTGAGGGGAGCAGCGCATGAGCGTGCTGTGGTGCCATCCGGCGCCCAGGCACGTGAAAGGGAACATGGAAACCCAGCACCGCGCAGAGGCAGGATGTGGCTGAGGTGGAGCTGCTCCAGGTTGGACCTCGGTTGCCACTTAGGAGCCCTACAGTGAGGCAGGTGGGAAGGAGCGAGGTGATCCCCTGGGCTCAACTCTGCTGGCGCACAGGGGTGATACCTGGGGCTGGCCCCAGGTGATTGCATACGGGTGTGCGAGATGAGTGAGTGAAAATCTTGTCCCATGTTCGGTTTATGGAATACATTAAGCTTAGCAACGTCAAATGGTCTGATGTTACCTACCCCCACCCAAACAGAAGTATACTGTTATTTCTGTGCGTGCTTTCCATCACCAACCTCATTCACCAGACTGAGGGCAGAGCCATCAGGTGCTGTGGAGGAAAACGAACACTTTCCTGGTATTGAATCAGGCTTTGCCACCTGAACCAGCCATCAAGCCTTTCGCTAATAAAAAAAGGCTTTGGGGCACCAACAAAAGCCACAGGAGTGCATAGGCACTTGAGAAATAAGGACGTCTATGAAACTGAGATTGCTTTAAAACTAAGATTCACCTAAGGACCAGTTTTAAGGATTTTAAGTTTAGAATGAAAACTCCAACAATCTTTATCTGTACTTTTCCCTTAAGCACCTAGGCAAAATTTTTGGTCTCTCCAAAAGACCTTTTTATTCAAATTACCATCTTTACCTCGCTTTCTTTTGTCTGTATTTTCAGATCTTCAAATTGCATGGTTGAACAGAGAGGAAAATGTCAAACATACTTTGCTTGCATCACAGATAATGGAATGGAAAACTTAAAATTTTCAGTCAAGCTTGGGTCTTGAACTAGTGCATCTGTGGAGTAAATCTGATTATATAAACAAGATCTCTCAAATAATTTATTTCTTTGTAATAATAAGCAATAATAAGAATGTAATTATGTCAGATGACTTAAATAAATACACCTGCCACCTTGTAGAAGGCTCTCAGAAGAACTGGAAATGTGAGGAGAATCACAGAATCACACAATGGTCGGGGTTGGAAGGGACCTCTGGAGATCATCTAGTCCAACTCCCAAAAAAGAGAAACAAAAGCTGGATTAAGTATGTCAGAAGGAAAAAAGGATATTATTGCAGAGTTGTATCAGAATTGCTGCAAGTCAGACTACCTAAACAAGGATAGCAAAAAAATTCCATTCAAGTTCGAAGTGTGTGCTCAGTATGTATTTTAGGTACATACAGTCAATTTTAGCTGGGTAGTGTGATTGAATGCTGCAGGGTAGGAGAGAATTAACATCATATTTCATTTGCTCTGTAATATAGCTGCCCTCATATTACTGATTTCTTAAAAACAAAAAAAAATTCTACAAATCTAATAGCTATTAGTGATTTTGCTTTGCCAGTATAATCTTGTCTACTGTTTTACTGAACCTAGACAACTCATTTTATCTTTAGTCTCTATATTTATATATATGACAATTTTTACAGAGCTTTTGTAAAACTTCATTGAGAAATTAAATACTAATAAATCAGATATTTAAATTAGTTAAGTATAACTGAGTATATAGTTCAAATGTATTGCAATTCATTTAAAATTGCAGTAATTTCCCCCGCAACAAGAACTCCAGTTAGCACTCATCTAGTGTATTATTGAGTATATCTAACTTGAACGATGAAACAACAAAAAAAAAAGAGGCTGCCGTAGAGGAACTTCAGCCTCCTGTATTGGGACTGTTGGGCCCTTGGGGCCCGGGGGCTCCAGGGCTGGTCAATCAGCGTCTCCCACTAGTGTGCTCGGTTGGTAAGCACAACAAAAGCCAAACAATCATGTCAAGAGGAGTTGAAAAGAACAGCTATTAAATCTGGATGCTAGACGCGTTGCCTGAGCTACAGCTGATTGAGCTCTAATCAGATCAATGGGCTTTTCTAACTATGTCATTAAAAACTCTGAGTCAGGTCACTATTAGAAGTGGCTTCTCCTCAGAAATACTGATCTATCAATTAAAAAGGTAAATCAAACTTAAAATCTAGTCCATGTACAGCAGCTTCTATATGGGGAGTGTGGAGCTTACAAATAAGTACATGCAGGCTCTTACCTCTTAATGGACCTCTGAAAAGGCCTTGAATAAAATTTAAGGTTAAACATAAGCTTGGCTTCAGCCTTCGACAGAAGAGCATCTGATGTAAGGACATGAATCCCTCTATTCACTTAGTCAAAGATCCTGCTATTTAAAAGGATGCTATTTAAAAGGATGCTTTTGATAGCAAATGAAAAAAAAAAAAAGGTTTCCAAAGGCTAAAAGAACCTCTGCATTAAGGACCAAACAGGTTGCAAGCCCACTGCAAAATGAATTCCTAAATGGGGGATAGGAGAGAAAATTTTCTCAAATCTTTCAGAAATCACAGGACAGTTCCCAAAGTGAGAGAATATAAAATTCCTTAGATGTGAGGGCTGTCAAGTGGCTTTTAAAGGAACTGACATAAGTACCTTTTCAATATAAATGTATAGTTTAGACTAACAGACAGAGAGATTGAAACAGATGATCATAATCAGGTCCTTTTATCATACCACATACCACTTACTAGGTGCCCCGAAATGATAGTTTTCTGCTATTTATAAAGACGTCATCATTATGAGATCCTGTAAAATGGACTAGAGGCTTTTTTAAGTCTTTGCAGATCTACGTCTCCTGCCATATTGAAGTTATTCTTGATAAATATTTATCTAATATGCAGTGAGGATCCCACAACCTCTACGGGAAGTCTATTCCAGTGATTACTTTTCCTTACTCTTAAGAAATCTTTTCAGATTCTAAAATACATTTGTATAGTCTAAACACATTGCTCTTTGTCATATGCTGGTTGAGTAAAATTTCTTTTTTTCAACTTTACTACTACCTTCACATAGCTGAAGACTTTAGCAAGTTCTTGCCTCAGCCTTTGCTCTATATAAAAGAACCACTATTTCTGCATTCTTTCTTTATAAGCCCTTTTTTCTGTATCTTTGATCATTCTTGTTACTGTTTTACAGACTTCCTCCTTCCTGAATTGTGGTGTGCAAAACTGGGCGTAGTACTGCAGGCCTTATTTATTCCCAGCAGAAGAAATATTTCACCTATCTTGCAGTTAAATTTCTCATTTATAGATCCCTGTATGATATTTGCCTGTTTTTACAACATGATATTGTTAACTCATTCTGTGATCATCTACAACCCCAGAGTCTTCTGTATAGCCGGACATTCCCTGTATTTATGCTTTTGATTATTCCTTAACTTTGGAAATAATTTCTGTAGATTTTAAGATCATCCTGAACTCTTCCAACATAATTCCAGTCCCTTCCTCCTTAATACCATCTGTGAATTCTTCTGCATCTTTTCTCTAGTTCTTTCTGCATCTTCCTTGTCTCTCTTCCTTCCTGCAAGCAATTAATGAAAATGTCAAACAGTACTAGACTAAGGAGAGGATGCTCTGAACTCTGGTCTGTCTTTCCTCCTTCACAGCACACCTTTGATAAATGGCTGGAATATCATACTGAGAGGGTCTGACAGTACTCCTCTTATTAATAGTTTAGTTCAGTTTGTGTTACTCTGGGTTATTTGCAAGGATTGTCAATTTTGATGCCGAGATACATAACACCTTTACCTAACCACAAGATTTTATTTTTATTTTTTATTTTTAAATCTGTGAGGGTTATTCTTCATCATCTTCTGAGTACCTGCATGCTGTTTATTCGACTGTTTGCTGCATTTCCTCTTGCCCCCTGAATTACAGTCAGACTGGCTGATCTGTAATTCTCCATCCACTTTTTAAAGGGTTTCTATATTTTTTTCCTACTACGTGAAAATTCTTATGTCCTCTTTGAATTCCCACAGGTAACTATCGATCCTGCAGTCTCGGCTTGGGGGGTGGAAACACACAGCTTAGCAAGCCCGCTCTGAATCATTCCTTGTTTAGCTGTTACAGACACGCTCGACCCCCAGCTGTACTTTGGTTCAGGCTGACTGAGGAGCAACCGGCCTCATGCCCTGTGGTGAACCTGCGAGCTGGAAAGCTCCTGGCTCACATACAAGTGGGTGAAGATGCCTCAGCAAAATGTTTTGAAAGGTGGTTTTTGAAACCTGAATGTGCAAGATAACCAATGTACAGAGCAAGATACCAGAGCTAAAATGAAGACATCTATCTCACCGCTATTATTGACTAGCAGCCAACTACTTCACCCTATAAATATCACCGTCAGGATGGGCCCAACTGGAGTGCTCCCTGAACTGCAGCCGGACTGCACGCTGGGTGACTCTGCCCTTGGGCAGGGACCCCTCTCAAGGTTAGAGACTCCTTACCTGAGACTGAGATCCTTCCTTACGCAAGGCAGAGAAATCCCTTACCCACAACAGATCCTCTGTAAGTGACTGATAGCATGCTG
Source organism: Charadrius vociferus (assembly GCF_000708025.1). Taxonomy (NCBI): domain Eukaryota; kingdom Metazoa; phylum Chordata; class Aves; order Charadriiformes; family Charadriidae; genus Charadrius; species Charadrius vociferus. The sequence continues at coordinate 157,472 of NW_009649706.1, forward strand.
GATTAATACTAATGAAATATTACTGATCCATGTAGCTACTCAATATTACTGTAAACATTGTATAGATAATTCCATCAGGCATACACCATTGTTCAAGTCTGAGACTAAGATTGCACCTAGCCGTACCTAGGCTCCATAAGGAGTTTAGGAAGCAAGGGGGTCCACTCTGAACCTTGTGACTCAATGGGAGGGTCTTCCCTACTCCATGCATCTCCTGTCTCTGTGTGAATCACACTAACTTAATTCTATCTCAATTTTCCTTTTTATGTTTCTTCCATGAGTAATTAATAAGGCGAACCTCACCATCAAACTTACTGAACCTTGTCAAACCACTGTTAAACTTTATTAAAATCCATCTAATTTATTGAACTCTGTCAGATTATTATTTTACGTCAATAAAATTCATTGTTGCTGCTCTCTTTTGAGTGAGGTGCATTCCACTCATATACGACATTAGCCTAGTCTCAATTCTCCACCCTAGATCACCGCTGCAGTTGTGCTAGTCCATTGCACTTGGTAATTTCAGTAAACACTGGTGCATGGAGGGAGGCATTAGATTTTTTTTTTTTTCTCTATGTCATGATTTGTTTTAATCCTCCTTCTACTCTAAAAATGATGACTGTATCATGGTCATTCTTTCTGATGGTGCCCACTGTGTCCACATTCTCGGCCAGATCTGTTGCAGTGGTTGTAATTAAATAGCACATTCCCCTCCAGTTGTTTTCTCCATCTTCCATAGAGTGCTTCAACTCCTTTCCAGAATTTTCTGCATAGTCTGTGTCCTTCTGCGTTGCCTTCTCATCAAAATGATAATTGAAATTTCCCGTTAGTATGAAGTTTTTATGCTTTTGATAAGTCCTTTGGTCACCCAGAGAAAGACTCATCTCCATGATCTTCTTTATTTACTGCCTACCGTAGTCCCCTACATGATGGCAATATTGCTTTTACTAAGAAATGTTTAGTCACTCTGGCCTCTGATAGCCCTAAAGAACGAGCATACACATCCTTGAAATAGCCTTTTAGCCTTAGGTATCTTTCCTGAACAGACCACACTTGTCTGTATGAACTATTCAACCAAATCTCTATCGTGCTAATTAAGACATTATTTTGAATATGATTTAAGACATCTAGCCGTTCCTGTTTCCTATCCTCTTACATTAATAAACTAATAATAGTGTGTATGCATATATATGCTAGTTATCTGTTAGTATATAATGAACAATAGCATATAATGAATATATATTTTTATATAATAAACTAAGAGGTTTCTGCTTACCTCACTCAATACCAGATCAGGAAAACACTTCCTTCCACACCTAAGTCTTTATACTGATTGCTGTCTTGTATGCGACTCCTTGGCTCATATCCTTTCTACAGCCAGTCCCAGCTGCACTCCTGCAGGGGAAATCCCAGGGGAATGCAGGTTGGTGGGACCTCGGCAGGGTTCCTGTCCCACACCCTGCCCACAGCAGGCTCAGCTGTGGGGTCAGACCAGTCTTCTCAAGCCATTACCCAGCCAGGGACTGAAAAATGCCCAAGGCTGGAGACAGCACCACCTCTCTGCATCCTGGCCCCGCTGCCGGGCCGTCCTTGTGGGCAAAAGGCTTCTCACCTCGAGGATGAGCCTCTGGTGTTTTGCTTTACCACCATCATCTCTCATTCTTTCGCCAGGTACTGCTGTGAAAAGCCTGGCTCCTTGATGACCTCTTCAAAGATAGCAGGGGGCTCTACTGTATGGTTTTTTTGGATCTTCCAATTACCTATTTGGGTCTAGTAATTTAGTTTAACTATAATCTAAGTTTATGTTTAAATTTAGGGTCCAAGGAAAAATTTAAAAGATTATTGGATGCTGCAATTCTGAAAGACAGAATAGTTAAGCTAAGTTAGGAACACCGGTGAAAGTTCTCTTACATATATGTCCATGCAAAAAAAATACCAAAAAGAGGATGCGTGGACCTTAAAGGATGAGGTTCCAACCAATAAAAAGTCCTTTCCAAGATGACTGTATCTCTTTGAAGATATCTGCACTCTGCGTCTCCAAGAGGCAATGCAGACAACAGCTGAGGGGATAGACAGGAAGGTGTATCTATGTACTCATCAGTGATGGGCTGGAAGGCATCTAAGTTTCCAAAAGCAAAGCTGAGAACCTTTCTCTTACATCTGCCTGCAGAAGTTAAACCAAGGTTAGAAGTTGAACAAAGTTAGATTCACATCTGGCAAACTGGTTGCTGGACAACTGGAACAATGCAGAAGACTATGCCTTCTTCCATGACCTATTCAGTTTCTGAGACTTCTAATTTAGATACACACACGTTTCTCTCTTTCATGCAGCACTCAATGAGAGTGGAAGAGACCCAAGAGACCTAGTGCTGGGAGACTTAAGATGAATGTTGGTAACGTAGGAAATCTGACGAAGTGTAAAAAATACCAGACTGTCCTCTGAAATGGAAGTGCAGCAATACTGCTACAAATCTTAAAAGGTTCTGAAAAGTTACCTAGTTGTTCAGGTAACTTGGCCCTCACTGTTCCTTGTATCAGGGCTGGAAGGATCTGCAGGATGAATCTTCCCGCCCCTCAAACCAGCAAGGTGTCTTAGTTGTTATCAGCCCATTGTAGAACACACCAGCCCCTTATGTTACTGAAAGAATCA
>NW_009649706.1:160188-170091 GCF_000708025.1 Charadrius vociferus
GTTCTGCACAGAGGGCACAAGATGGCTGGGATCAACGTGGCACTGCACTGGAGCTCACACCCAGTGTTGTGAGCTCAAATGAAAAAAGGGAAGGAGGAAAAAACATATCATCACACTGTGTTGCTGCATAGGAAACACCTCAGGAGATTCCGTCTCTTGGCACAGGGACAAAAAGATGCAAAACTACAGAGACAGAGAAGCACTTCGACAGCGGCCTTTGGTGCTAAAACTTGTTGCTGCTGGGCTCAATAAATTCTGCAGTTCCAGAAGCATATATTCACAGGCAAACACTTTACACCAGATTGCTGATGCAGGGAACAACTTCATGGTAACGTTGAATCAGCCACTGAAGAATGACACCAGGAGACCTGAAACCATGGCGATCCAGTGCTGATGCAGAGGCAGAAAGTGGGATCTTCCTGCACTTTGCTTTCAGCTTGTCTGGACAAAAGAGTTTCTGAAGAGGCACTCTTCAGTGCCAGAAGGGATGCATCACTTGCTGGCTGAGATTTCAGAGAAACTGCAAGGACCTGAGAGTCTCAGGTCAAACAGTATAATCCAGAGAAGGCAAAGAGGCACATCTTGCTGGGGCTTGTTTGTCTGGCCTACATTGAAGGGCAGTACCCAGAAGGTTTCAAAGCACAAAGGCTGGAAGCTGAGTTTTGGTTCTCATCTGAGTTTCTGTATGTGAGAGGTAACACTACCTCACTCAGCTGTGTTAACAATGATGTGCTCTTGAAGAAGTCATAGATATACATCTGGCTTTACACACTTCAAGGTTGAATCATGAGAGTAGGCTGCAGTTGAGGAAATTTTAGCATTGCAAATCAAGTATAGGAAACTTCCAGGAAAAATGTAGATAGTGGGGAGGTCAGGTGGAGGAAAAGAGGCTGATATACTCTCATGGTTTAGCACCAGCTGGCAACAAAGGACCACGTGGTCTTTGGCTGGTGTTAACTAACCAGGTGGCTTTCGCTAAATGTGTATCCTGATGTTTTAAGGTCCCATCACCCATGGCTCTCAGTGTAGTTTTTAGCAGTCCATTGTATCATTCTGTCTTCCCCAAGCTGGTGCGTGACGGTGGATGTGATATACCCACTCAATGCCACGCTCTGTGGCCCAGGTGTCTATGAGGCTGTTTTGGAAATGAGTACCATTGACTCAGTTCTCTCTGGGGTGCTGTGTCTCCATAAAACTTGCTTTTCAAGGCCCAGGGTAGTGGTTCCAGGTGGTGGCATGAGGCCCAGGGTATGTTTCCAGCCATCCAGTGGTTGCTTCCACCATTGTAAGCACATGGCGCTTGCCTTGGCAGGGTTGTGGGGGTGGAATATACCCCGTCTGCCAGGCCTCCCCATATTTATATTTCAGCCATTGTCCTCCATACCAGAGAGGCTTTAACTGCTTGGCTTGCTTGATGGCAGCACGTTTCACATTTCTGGATAACCTGTGCAATAGAGTCCATGGTCAAGTCCACCCCTCAGGCACGAGCCCGTATACATATATGTTACATCTCGTCCTTGGTGGCCTGAGCTATCATAGGCCCTCTAAGCTATATTAATTCACCCTTATGTTGCCAGTGCAGATCCACCTAAGCCACTTCAATCTTAGCAGCCTGACCTGCCTGCTGGTTGTTTTGATGTTCCTCAGTGGCCCGACTCTTGGGTATGTGGGCATCTACATCACATAGTTTCACAACCAGATTCTCTGTCCAGGCAGCAATATGTTGCTACAATTCAGCAGCCCAGGTGGGTTTGCCTTTGCTCTGCCAGTTGCTCTGCTTCCATTGCTGTACATAGCGTTTGCCAGCACCCATAAGCCAGTATAGAAACAAAGTACTGGCCATTTTTCTCATTCAGCAATGTCTAAAGCCAACTGGATGGCTTTCACCTCTGCAAATTGGCTTGATTCGCCTTGTCCTTCAGCAGCTTCTGCAACTCTTTGTGTAGGACTCCACACAGTAGTCTTCAACCTTCAATGTTTTCCTAGAATATAACAGGACCCATCAGTGACCAGGGTGTGTTTCTTTTCATTGCCTGGTAGTTTATTATATAGTGTGGCCTCCTCTGGAAGCGCCACCTCCTCCTCCAGTGATATTTCAAAATCTTTGCCTTTTGGCCAGTCCGTGATCACTTCCAGAACTCCTGGGCAACAGGGGGTTCCCATTTGAGGCCGTTATGTGATCAGTACAACCCACTTAATCCACCTAGCGTCAGTTGCAAAATGTGTGGCAGGGGCCCTTTCTTTGAACATCCAGACCAGCACTGGCAGTTGAGGTGCTAAGAGGAGCTGTGCTTCCACACCAACCACTTCCAAAATGGCTCAAACCCCTTCATATGCTGCCAACATCTCTCTCTCAGTTGGAGTATAGTTGGCCTCGGATCCTCTGGATGGTATTCTTAAATAGTCATTTAACCCTAAACAAAGCCTGAAGCACATTCAGGAGACACAGAGCTAGGACCATGCTGGTTTGAACATCCCATGGATATTCAGAAGTCTCAAAAGCTGTTGTACGTGACCTGAAGGAGAAAAGGGAGGCGAAAGAGCTGAGGAAAATATCCCCCTTTGCTTCCCCCATAGGGTGCGATTATTAATAAATTCCAAGAGATGGTGCACAAGGTACAGGCAGGACAGCAATGCCTCATATACACACCAACATAATTGCGAGAACAGTGATGTCATATCATGAGCTGATGTTACACAGGACAGCAAAATGATAATCCTGATCCCTCTCCCAGAGGTGATAAACAGCATTGTGGGGAATACATAGGGCATATAAGGATTTACATAATAGAGCAATGCAAAATCAAAGGAGAATTTGTGACCAGCGACTATTTGACTAATGTAATAAATGTGTATAACAAATTCTTAAATGTGTATAACAAATTTGTTCTAGCGTGCTTTGGTTAGATCTGTCGTTATCTCAACCCTACATGCCCTGCGTTGGGCACCAAAAAAGACTGTTATGGTTTAGCCCCAGCCGGCAACAGACCCACACAGTCTTTCTCACACTCCCTCCCCTGCAGCGGCAGGATAGGGGGGGAATCAGAAGAAAAAGGCAAAACTCATGGGTTGAGATGAAGGCAGTTTAACAGAACAGCAATGGAAAGAAGAAAACAACAGCAATACTACTGATAAAGGAATACACAAAACATGATTAGTGTACCACCACTCACCAACCAAAACCTGAAGCCCAGCCCACTGCCGAGCAGTGATTCATGTCCTTCTTGCCGCCCACCAGCTCCCTCAGCTATATACTGGGCATGGCTCACATGGTATCAAACACAGCCTTTGCTAGTTCGGGTCAGCCGACCCCCACCCCAGCTGTGTCCAGTCCCAGCTCCCGGTGAAAATTAACCCAATCTGTCCCTGCCAGAACCGGGACAAGCAGAGACTAGCAGATTGACTTTCCTTCCTATTAGTGCTGGTTCTCTAGAGTGTGTAGGTCAGAAAATAGTACTGGACAATGACACTGTGACAGTGCAGTATTAGATACCAAGAGACCTGGCCACAAAGCAGGCGGCACGAAGCAGTCAGAGTAACAGTCAAGCAACATTGTTGGAGCCAAAATCCAGGGAAAAGAGCCAGCAGCTCAGGCATTTGTTCCCAAGATACCGAAAAGCTGTGCAATGAAAAAATTCATTTCACATGTTATGGCAACAGGGCACAAATGAGGAAAGGACCCTCTTTCTGCTACTTGCTGATACCGGTGAGTGACTGCAGAGCAGAAGATGGGATACAAATCTATCCATGTTTCGTTCTGCTGAGTAGGAAAGGAGTTCACATTTTCTGTTGAGTCTCTGCTGCCTGCTGAGGAGGAAAGATGGCAGTCTCAGAAAGTCTTCCAAAAACTCAGGGTGCTAACTCTAGGCCTGTCCCTGGCTTTGGCAGAATTTAGAAATAAAGGTTAGCTTTTTTCCTGAAAAACAGCAGAGGTTTAAAAAAAAAAAAAAAAGAAAGAAAGAAAGAAAGAAAAAAAGAGGATAGCAATAATGACTCAGAAATCCAGATTTTTTTCCTGTATGGTTTAAACACCCAGCAAAGTAAGCAACTGACCAAATAGGACAAGTGGGAGCCATGTCCTCTAGGTCACTGGGATTTGTTAGACAGCTCTCCGTAGCACATTTAGCATTCTGTGAATGGTCAAACTTACACCTTTATGATCATCCAAGGTACTTGGCTCTAGCTATATCACAATATTCACTTTGCTTAAAGACTTATATGAGGAGGTCTGTCAGGTTTTAAATAAGGCAATAGCAGCAAACACAGCTGGAAGACCTGTTGCATATACTGCTGTGGATTGTTCCCATCTCTTTGAGCATTGTTCAGGGAGTTCATAGTCAGACCTGAGCCAGACTACATCCACAGTAAAAAAACCCAAACAAACAAACAAACAAACCCAACCAGAAAACAAACCCCCAACCAACCAGAATAATAAACTCTTGCAATAAACAGTGTTAATATGGGAATGTGCTGATGTATCATTTTCTATGCACAAACTCAAAGTAGCTGTTCAGAAGACAGGTCACACATCATAATACATTGCCCAGAAACTGGACATTTCCTGTGGGTTATTACTACCTCAGTGGGAATACAATTTTTGTAAGAAGCAAGTTGCTAAAATGATGATTTTCTCAATAGCTAATTGCTCTGTGAATGACATGGGTGGAAAAAAAAAAAAAAAGTCTTATTTCTTGTGAAAAGTGTATGTTTCTGAACAGTTGTGATGGTAAGAAGAGTGTGTTGCTTTGAACTGCCACACTCATGTCTATGCTGCTGTCTACATACAGCTCTGCTCCCAGAGGAGCTTTCAGGAGAAACGGTGTCCTTTTGGTCTGCTATTTAGATCAATATGCCAACTCAGTAATTATTCTACATTTTGAGCTGTTTGCTCCCAAATGTGTTTGCTTCCCCCATGTAACTAGTCAGACACCTCATTTTACGTAAAAGGTTTGCTTCTGATCTTAAAAAAGTGTGTTTGGACACTGAGTCATGTGAGCAGAAGCAGATTGCATCCTCTAGACCTGTTGCGATTGAGTGACACATAATTGTCACCTTTGGCTACATGGCAAAGAAACCATTATAAAATATGGCCTACCCGCACAGAAAACCTTAGAGGTCTTTGAAAACTTAATTTGCTTTCAAACAAATAAAACCTTTGCACGCTCTGGTGTATATACAGAGTGAAATACTTCCTTACTCTAAGATACAGATTGAATTTCAGTCTGTGCCATGTATTTGTGTCATGGCTGACCTGCTAAAGCTGTCACAGACTATGACGAGGCCTATTAAGAAACCAGATGAAAACACAAATTTAACTATTTCTCTGGGTTATGCATGCTGACATATCTTGAGTCATACCTCTGAAAAATGCCTCTTTATGTCAGATAAAGACTGATTTTTCTATCTATAATTCTGTCTCAGCATGAAACATTGCATCTTGAACTCTAATCTCCACTTAAATTATTATTTATAATAATATATATAAACTAATATTTTAATTTTTTTACCAACAGGTTTTGTCTAGCCTGGCCAGTTAAACTCCAGATCCTTCTGTTCGAGACGTAAGCTCACAAATTTAAGATTTTAACATCATCTTTGTTTCACTCAGGATACAAAAAAGCCTTCTCACTATATATGCAAGCTGTGTACTTGGACAGACCAGTACTACCAGAGCATGCAAGTAGAATAAACACCATATTTGCCTCTCCCAATATTTCTTTTGAAAGTTTTCTAGCAAAATGAAAAATGCATACAGGCTAATTTTCAATTTCATCAAGAACAGAATTTTGACATTTTGCCCTTTTTAATGATTCTGTGTACCATTTAGTCTTTACATTACTACAGAATCTTAACTCTCAAAGCCCTGGTTCCTTCTCAAAAATAAAGGAATACTTCCCTGTCAAACTCATCCTGTATTCTCCTAGGGAATCCTGATCTAAACTAGGAGTCTCCGAATCCAAAACTATTTGCTGGAAGCTAAGCTGCAGATGTTCAGCTAGCCTGTTGCAAATAAAACTATAGCGAAACTTTACACAGTTACCTTCTCCACTCAGAGTGACAAAAGCAGTCACTACAACAACGGTGTGGAAGACGACAACTCATGCCTTGCTAAACACTGTTGCTACAATGATGGAAGAGATGGTGCTTTTCAACTGGAAGGTAACAGCATCGCTAGTTAATGCCCATTCTGCCCAGTCTCTACTGAATAAAATTGACATGGTTTAAATAAATAAAAAGGATTGATAAGGCCTAATTGCTGCAATAACAATAATATATTGGGAAGAGGGATAAAGAAGTGATGCAATAACTTCACTAAGCAGTAGTTCAAAGAACACTTTTCAAAAGACAATTTGAAGAACAAAGCACCATCAGCCAAATGCAACAACTGTGCAGTTTGAGCTATGAAGCATACTGAGCCAACTACAGCTACAAAGCTACGTGAAGTCACCATGAGCATTATAAAGGTCAGAAATAACCAAAACTTCAAGTCACCAACAACATAACTAGAAATACAAATCATTACAGCTGAGAAAGCTAGCCAGGAAGACAAAAAACTTAGAAACTACAAAGATTAAATTAGCTCTTTATAAATACAGTAGCAATCAGCAACTTAGAAACAGATCTGAAATAGTGTAGACCAGCATACCATAAGAACACGCAGGAAGATATCTGAGTGTCTGTAGAACAAGTTACTTGAAGCCCATCCAGCACTCTCACTTAGCAGTGGTATGAAAAAAATGAGGAAGTAAGGTAAACAAGAATAATTAAAGTGTTAATACTTCACCCGCTAACAAGCCCATCTGCAAATGTGAAGAAATATTTAAGCTGCAAGTGTTGTATTGTGGTACAGTTTCTAGAAAGACGATACTGCATAAAACAATTCTGCAATCATAAGGAAATGGAAAAAGTGTGTCCAAAATAATTGGCAAGCTGAGTCAGTGCTGAGTAGAGTTTCAACTGGCAAAATATTCTTTCTGTACAGCTTTGTACCATGAATCTCATTTCAAGAACATCGCTGGATGTTCTTTCTGTCAACAGAGAAAGAACAATTTGGTAACACTTAGTATAATTGCACTTTAATGAAACATTGGAGTTCTTCCTGAAGTGTTACAAAGATATAATACATTTGTAATATAAGTGTAAAGACTTGACATTAAAATTAAAAGACTTAGTAAAAAAAAAATATAGATTAAAAGTTACTGCAGTGAAACAAAGTCATTCCAATTACACATGTGGATTTTATTTTATTTATTTATTTTTTAAAGAAAACCAGCGGTATTGACTGGTACATAGAGACAAAGTAAAATACAGTGAAATTTTCTTTCTCCATACAGTATTCAGTCAAGTATCACAGCAACAAACATTGATTTCATGCATAAGTGCAGAGAGGATTTTAAACTCTGCATATAGTACTAATTTCAGCTTTTGTACATCCCCATTTGCAACACATTCCTGCCAAACCCAGAGATTCCCGTTTTCTTCTGGGATACCTGGCCCAAAGATAACTGTTTGATCCCATGGGGTTTGCAATTCCTGTTCCTCCCCTGTCGTTCTGAACAGCTTCCTCTACCTGGCGAACAAGTTCTTTGAGGTCATCCACCACAGGTACATATTCATTATAGTCATTTAAACTATACAAGTCCTTAAACATCTCCCATCCAAGAAACGGGCTGCTTCTCTGCAGCTGCTCCACTTCAGGACCCAAAATTGATTGCAGCTTGAAGTTTCCCAGTAGTTTGTTACTTGCTGTTCGTGCAGAATCTGTTTAAAGAGAAGACTTTTTAAGTTCAGACCATAGTAGCATCAAAACGAGCATGCAGCAATAAAAACCATTCACTTCGTAATAAGCAAAGCACTGTTATCTAGGAAAACTGTCAATGCTGCAGAGTCTCCACTCCATGGTATACCTATAGCTTACTTTTAGGGGAATCTTTATGTTTTAAAGCCTATACTGCCTGATAGACATGGATAGTACACAGCTACATGGAGAGTACAGGGCTGCAACCATGACTGAGGTACAGATATCCTATCACAGCTGCAATGTGTTACTGATATAGAAGTCTCAATATTTCTACAAAACCAAAAATTTGTTATAAAGACACATACCCAGAAAACACACAGAGCTATGTTATATGACTCAATTAGATTAGACCACTCCTCTCCAATGCATAATCACACAAACTAGCATGAGATGAAGAACAATTGTAGGGAGTACTAAAAAAGCAAGTATCATATGTAAACTGCTTCTTATAGATGGTATTTTTCTACAGCTATTTTCAGCTGATGCTTTGCATTTATTATTTCTTTCATTTCTCAAGGCATAGCAAAGGTTTGCAGGGCTTACTTAGAAACACTTTGTCTTGCTGACTGAAGTGTTAACAAAAATCCAGCTCTACTTCCTTTCACCTCACACTGTTTCTCTTGGTTTTACTTCTGTAAGGGAAGTGGCACTGCTTACTTCAGCTAATGCGAAGAAAAACAGCTCAGTTCTTAAGTTACAAAAAAACCCCAAATTAGTGTTTGCCTTGTGGTTTTAATGATCTTAATATAGTTTTTTTGTTGTTGTTTCAGAAAGCTGACAGAATATGAGAAAATCCAGTTAATGTTATAGTTACTTCAATATGGCTAATTAATATTTAGAAGCTAATTCTCAGATAGAACAGATGCCTGAATATGTACAAAAATAAAAGTGGTTGTAGCTACTTTACTAATTAGGCAGTAACCACCATTTAGTCGTCTTTTGGGGCAGGGAAGACTTAGTTAAGCACGCAGCATAGTCAGGGCTCCTTAGTGAGTGACACTCAGAAGCTACTGTTAATGAAAAGGAAACAAAGTTTGCTGGAAAAGAACACAATCCCAGCAGAGGCTGTACATATGTCATTTGTTATAATTACAAAGGTAACCTTTATCTCCTACTCAACTTGTTGGGAAAAAAAAACAAACAAACCAAAAAAACCCCAACCAAAACCAAACAAGCAAAAACTCCCAAGAAACCCAAAATACTGGCTTCATTAACTGCCTGAGGTCCAATGCTATTTCACTGACAGCACGTTTAAGCAAGAAAAAAAAAAAAGAAGCTATTCTATTCCACATTTTAGCCATAACTCCAACTTTTGCCCTTGTTAAGAATGTTATTTCCACTATTCAAAATATCAACATAAAAGACAGTCATCACTTAAAATTACTTTGTCACATTACTGTAGTTTGAGAACACAGCCCAAACCCAATCTGCTCACACTTTCTTAATATATTTGACTTGGAACAGGCAACAGTAAAATTCTGAGAGGAATATTTTACCCATTAACTGTTTCACCAAAGACCCCTAAAGCAGTTCTTGTTGTTTTTCAAATTGTAACCTGAAGCACCAGAGAGTCCCATCCTTCCTCCAACGCGCCAACTATTTTGTACAGAGCAGCACACCTGAGTTATAAAAAAACCCAAAAGATTTCACCTCCAATAATGCCCCCAGCACACCCCAGAAAGACAAGGAGGACAGCTTTAAAGCTCCTGGCAGAGAGGGAAAATCGAGGCACGTCTCCCCAGCCCGAAGAGTCACCGAGCTTTGGGAAGGGCGTGAAGCCATAGCGACAGGCACTCCCTACCGCTTCCAAGAGTGCATCACACCTCCCTACGTCGCCACGAAGAGAAAAAAGTGTGATTTATTTTTCGTGGCTTTTTTTTTATATATATATATATACAAAGAGTTCAGTGAGCCTCGGCCGCCGGCAGGGCTGCTCAGCCCCGTGCAGGGCAATGCCTCCGAACAGACCAAAAACTTTGCAGGTTACCCCGGCTAAGAACACCCCAGCGACTGCCGTGTCCTCTTCCTCTAAACGTGCGGATTGTCCTTTCAGCAGTCACGCCAAACGCCCACCCGCACTGGGAACGAGGGGGAACGAGGGG
>NW_009649706.1:170822-204038 GCF_000708025.1 Charadrius vociferus
CGCCGCCTTCGGCCCCCCTCCGCCTTCGGCCCCCTCCGCCGGCCCACGGGCGTGCTCCATCCCCTCCGCCGGGCACTCCGTCTCAGCTTTATCCCGTTCGTGGTCAAGTACCAGCTGCGGATGCCCCCTCGAATAACTCTTAAAACGTGAAAAACTTCTGCTCGTCTGTTTTTCCCCTTGCGGGTCTAGAATCTACATAACTACTCCTACATCCTGAAAACATTGGCTGAAGCAAAGAGACAGAAGCAAGTAGAGTAAAATAAAAGTGCTTCCGCAGAACTACTTAAGCCGTGGACACTTGAGGTGGGACTTAAAAGCCTGAATTCCTCTCAAGTTCAAGTTTGTTGTTCTGGACACTCAGGTTCAGTGGCGGCCGGCCATAGGCAACCGTCAGAGATGCTTCGTCGCCGAAACACGCGTGTCCTGGGAATCACAGAATGGATCACAGAACGAATGACAGAATGGTCAGGGTTGGAAGGAACCTCTGGAGATCATCTAGGCCAACCCCCCTGCCAGAGCAGGGTCACCCACAGCAGGTTGCACAGGACAGGCGTTTTGAATGTCTCCAGTGTGGGAGACTCCACAAGCTCTCTGGGCAGCCTGTGCCAGTGTTCCAGTGGAGCTCCACACTGGTGTATTTCACCAGCAGCCCCCAGCAGGCATTCTTTAGGCTCACCAAGCAGAACTATGCGCCCTGTGAAAATAAACTTTGCTTTTGGGTTGGGTTTTTTTTTGAGCACCATAGGACACGAAGTGCCTGCTGCCCTCTTTTATAAACAGTCATACTGTGGGAAAGCAGGAAAGTTCATCTCTCTGCAAGTACAATGAAGCTGTTGTCTATAGATCCTTTTCCATGAGGGCTGTGCTTTCTATCCCTTGAGTACTGTCAGTGTATAGAGAAAAGCCCTCAAAACTCAATCTAGAAGAAAGCACAAAGAAGACGTCCACAGCCTAGTATACAAAGGTGAATGATTCACCTGTGCTGGCAGAGGAGACATAGACTCCAGTCATGCATTCAGGGAGGACATGGGTGTTTTACACTGAGCTGTATCTAGAAAAAGGCCATGGAGGGCTAGAATAGTGAGCAGCCTGCAAAGCTGTCTATACTTGGACTTGCTTTTTGGTTCAGTCTTAAATGTTTTAGAAAGTGGTACAACTTAAACAGTAGGCACTATCATACAAGATGTTACTAAAATGCAATCTGCAGAAGTGGAGGCTGCCAATCCAAAATTCCTGAAGAACAAAACCTTGATTTGTTAAGGCCCTAACTGCTATTCTGTTACAGACAAGTTGCATTTTTAAAGAGAGCAGCATCTCGATCTTGTTAGTGTTGTGAGCTTTTTCTGAAAATGCCCGTCAGATCAGGTGAGCTTAGTCGTGAACTGTTAGTAGTCTTCTAGGCAAAGGAATTGTTTTTGGTGACTGTGGGGCTGTAGTCATGTGCAAGAGCACTACCAGGGCAATAAGGAAGGTGCCTCCTGAGTTGGGCAGTGACTGACCTGGTGAATTAACTAGCTTGTAAACTAATATAATTTATTTTATACCCTACTTTGATGCCCATGCCCAATGCTGGATTCAGTTTTTAAAAGCAGCAAAATGTAGGATATGTCTTTCTCAGAGTTTTTCACCAGGGAGTTTCGAGAGAGGTCCCCAAATAGCAGGCTGATTTGTCAATCTACACAATAATTTGTGTCTCTCTGCAATTGTGTCACAATTTGTGACTCTCCACATGATTCAGTTTCGAATGTAACTGGATCATCAGTTACTGCGGCACCACATCTAACTCTCCCTAAGAAAAGGAGGGCATTATGATGGACACCTTTAGGTTTTTAAGAACCTCATTTTTGCAGCTGCCTGAATCATGTAACCTCTGACTACAGCTGCTAAAAGCAAGCGCTCAAGAGGCGGGAAACAAATAGTTCAAAACAGTTTTTCTGACCTCACCTGCTCCTTCATCAGGGCTACTGAATGTGAGAGACAATACTTTCTGTGCTTTCCGTCATGCTTGTTGGTAGGTGATAGAGCATGAGTCGTCAAAGAAGCCTTGGAGGGAATGTCTTTTCAAGACATTCATAATTCCTCAGGGGAGCCCACACTGCAGCACTCTTCATCACTCTTCTTGTTGAAAAACATAGGTTATGAATGCTGTCTTGCTAGGATTAAAGACTGCAACAACAGGCAGCGAGTTAACGAGTTTTATTCAGGATCATATCTGAATGAACTGGCAGTAGTTTGACATTGCCTAATGTTACTATGCTTAATGCAGTTTCACTAGTAGGGTGTATGCTGAGTATTTTTCTTCCAGCTGTAATTTAGTAACATTGCCTCTGCATCTAGGGCTTTTGACTACATCTGCTGTGATTTGAATAGTAGGTTATAAAGAAACTTACTATGTTAGTCACATAACTTTAAATCATACAGGATTTTATACAGAAAAACCTAACTGGCAATATCTCAGTAATTTGCCATGAATTTAAATCAAGTCAGAGGCAAGGTTTGTTTATCTGTTCATCATAGCTAGAAAAACTACTGTTCAAAACAACTTAAATACAACCAATCTGAAGTAACTATCCACCTTGCCCCTCACTACAAGAAAGACTTCAGAGCATGTATGGAGAACAACAGCAAAGCTGGTGAAGGGTCTGGAGCTCAAGTCCTATGAGGAGCAGCTGAAGGAACTGGGGTTGTTTAGCCTGGAGAAAATGGAGGCTGAGGGGAGACCTTATCACTCTCTACAACTTCCTGAAAAGAGGGTGTAGCGAGGTGGGGGTTGGTCTCTTCTCCCAAGTAACAAGCAATGGGACAAGAGGAAACAGCTCCAAGTTGTGCCGGGGGAGGTTGAGATTGCATATTAGGAAAAATGTCTTCACCAAAAGGGTTATCAAGCATTAGAATGGGCTGCCTAGGGGAGTGCTGGAGTCACCATCCCTGGAGGTATTTAAAAGATGTGCGGGTGTGGCACTCAGGGACATGGTTTAGTGGTGGTTTTGGCATTGTTAGGTTAATGGTTGGACTCTAGGATCTTGGAGGTACCTTCCAATGTAGATGATTCTACGATTCTATTCTATGGTTCTTACTGTTTGTATTATAAAGAAGAAGAGACAACAACAGAGCAAAGAAATGAAATCCCGTTCGTGATCTGTAGGATCTTGCAAGATAGATACATCCAGTGTACTGTCTCAATGTCAAGTATTTTGTATTTTTTAGTTTCCTACAATAAGGTAAAGATGATTTTACTGTTTCCCTTCCTTGCACTAAATTTTGGATCTGTTGGCCAATAGCAATCAAAGTTTACAGAGGGCAGAAGTTTAATGAGAACAGGCAGCTAAATAAAGATACCCTTAAACAATACCTTGATAGCCCTGAATACCTTGAATGAAAGGCTTATTCACACGTTAAATGCCAGACAATCTACACAGAAGATCAGAAGTAGGACAGAAATTCATTTCTGTCAGTTTCAAATTCATGCAATTCACTGCTGCAAGAACTACTTAGTTTTTGAAAGCTGCCCAAACACAAATTTAAAATATTTCTAAAGCTTCCTTAGTACTAGACAGGGTTCTGCAATAAATGTAAAATACCACTGCGTGCATATGATTGGTGACTGAGTAACAGTGGTATCCAGCTATCTTATGTAGGGCTTCATCAGAAGATGATCATGGGGTTTAGAAACCTTTAAGAAAGCTAACAGTTAAAAAATGAAAAAATCCAAGCATTTTTATATAATTAATTCCAAGACTGATCAAGCAACTAAATAATAATGCAGAAACTGTCTCATTTGGATATGTCCATGTAAGTGCCTCCCTCTTCCAATTTTAAAAGCAGTGATATGCAGTCATGAAATATTTTGGAAGGGGCTGTAAGAATAAACTTTCCCTATCATAAGAAAGGTTCAGAAAAGTTAAATCATTAATCCGAGGAATAAAGGAAGGGGCCTAAACTAGACCCCCCAAAGTAACTTTGTTTGTTTCTTAGTAATATTCATGTATCCTATCAAAACCAGATTAACAAGAGAAGCGTGGGGCAGGCACTTGTGGCTTGCAAGTTGTGTGCACTTTCTTGGATTCTAAATGAGACATATCCATAATGAGAACACAAAGACTTTAATTTTGACATCCTAATAATGACTGACTTCTCACTGTCTCGGCAGAATCCTGCTTTGAGTGACACTGATTCAGGATACATGGCTATCAGGCATTACGATCAGAAAACCCAACAGGATTAAGGTGGTAAGAGTAGTGCCCTCAGGTCAGAACAAGCTCCCCCTGCAGTTATTCTCCTCCTGTTCCCCAGTGATTCATGAAAACAAAGACAGTTGCTGTGATAAATTAAAGTAAGTCTTACAGCTGAAGCCAGCTGAGCACCAATAACAGAAGAAAGCAGGATGTTTCAGGTGTTTTATTTATTTATTTCTATGAGTACAACTAGTATGATGATTACAGGCAACTTCTGCTGTAAACATCTATTTCCCTGAAGTAGACTCTGTCAAAGGTAAGTTTTCCTGCTTTCTTTCATTGTTCTCTGAAGGAAATCATACAGTTCAACCACTCTGTAGCCAGATATCTATGTGACAGATATGACTGGGCTTGGCACATGCAAGCATTTTGATTAACACACTGGCAGTAGAATAAATACTCTATAAGAAAGAATGAGCATCTTCAAAACAAAAGCAAATACTTATCAAGAAAAAAGCAAAGCTAACAGTAAAAAAATAAAGGCAGTAAAGGTGACTAGCCCTTAACTTCCTGATGATCTTTGGCACATTCTATGTAGACCATTTAAATCCATTTCTGGGTTTGGCATTAGACTGTCCTGCTTGTAGCCTGTCACTTTTCCCTTATAAATTCGGTAACCTTCACCGATACTCACTGTGTAACACTGAATTAAACTCGCCCCATTAGCGTCACTTTTTAGTGTGGAGTCTTTAGTGTGGATTAACACTATTGATCTAAGTTTAACCTTTGGTAGAAAAAAAATTCAAATTTAGCTAGGATGGAGCAATAAATAGCTATCCTATTATCTCCTAAAACTGCTGTCTAGGTCATTATTTTGCTTAGCCTGCTTGCTTCCTTTAACACCACCTTTTGATCCAACACCATAGCCAGCAATCTATTGCAAACACACAGTTATTAATTCCTAATTCACACTGGATAGGATTAGAGGTATTTCCTTATTTTCTAAGATTTGTAAGTAAAACAGCTCTATGGACTATTAAAAGTGCTCACTTGTAAAAATGTCTTTCATAGGATTAAAAGGTGGGTTAAAATGCACAGGTGGAGAAACACAACTACCAAAACAAGATGGTTTAATTGGTTTTCTTTCTTGGAAGAAAGAGTATCAATAGATGACAGAGATCAAAACATAAATGGCTATTACAACTTCTTCAAAATTAAAGCAAGGTGGACTTCAGAACTCGGAGGAAACGTAGCAGATAATCTGTTACTCAAAGCAAAACAAGTAAGAAGGGATACATATGTCCTAAGAGTAGTACATAATAGAGCAGCAAGTGGTGAGGGATTATGTTACAGGACAGGCAGAAAACGTGAGGTGGTCTTGGGCTGCATTTTGTGTGCTCACAGAACATGGGTAGCACCATAGGCTGAGTTGAGGCACACCTTCCAAGCCAATAAAAATTAAAGCCTTAAATCCTAAACAGTCAAAATGTAGATTAAGCTATTACAACCAAACAAGCTATTAGAACCCATTTTATCACTCTGCACATTAAAATGCATCACAGTTGAAATCTGTTACAGATTGTATGCACCAATAACATGTGATGACAGAACCAATTACAGAAGTGATTGAACACAGAAGTGAATGCACTTTCAGAAATCAATCTTACACAGCTATGGAAACTGTGCTATTAATTTCATGTGTCTTACTGTAACAATATTCTAATTTTAGTCAAGTTCAAAAACAGATTCGGGGCATTATCTCCAGCTGGAATTTAATTTTTAACTCAACAAATTTTCAATACAGACTTAGACTTCATTCATTATCACATGCTTTTTAAGCTTTTGTTTTTCATTCCACAATTAGATTAATGCTGGAAGAGTTTCCATCCAAAACACAAAATAATCTGGTTTTAAACAAGATTTCCAATACAGAAAGATGCAATTTTTCCAAGTGTAACATTGGAATGCTAAAATATACCAAAATTATATCCTCAGTATATAACATGCTAGACTAAAGGCATGCAAAAAATCCCTCAGTTTTTCAGTACTTGTAAGGCCCCTTGGATCTACCCATTACAAAAACATACATTAATAATTTTGCTTGCTGTTAGCCTAAGTTAATATTCATCTTAGTAGTGAAACTCTGATTTCATGTAAACAAATTATCCTGAGTTTCAGAATGTCAAACAAGCATGAAAAAGATTCAGGAAATAGCTACATAATTTGTTTTCTCTTTTTGAGAAATTATCTCTGCTCATACTTTAATACAGTTTTTCCTAAGAGTAAAACACACAGTTAGCAAGTGACGTATTTACTTCTGAACCGACTTCTGATAAAAGCTGTTTATTCCAGAATTTGAAGCAGAGATGGTGAGTTTACTGCCTAAAGAACAGCAAATAAAAAGTGTCTTATTTTTCAAAGTTCCCTGTCTATTCCTGACTTCAAATTGAGCTCTGCATCCTTAAATATATTTGAAAATTATGATAATATTTATACAATTTTGTAACTACCAATTAACTTATTTTGGTTGATTACAGTGATCTTGGTCAGTACCAGATATTTTACTGCAGGTAAAAGTTATTTTCAGACTCTAGACAGTGGAAATTCAATATTTAATTCTAAACAAGAAAAATATACTACAGCAACAATAGATGTTTTCAAGAGATACATACAATATAAAAATCATTGCTTTAGAAAGTACTGGTTTAAAAAATGAATTATATTTTGATTTTATAAAAGCTCATAATTTTCTCAAATTTTTAATGATTCATTTATGTCCACAACCAGTATTACAATCACATTTCAGGTATTAAGCTTTAGTACCACCTTCCTATTTTTCTATGAAGAACTTGCTCTGAGATCTTCTGATTTTCTCCAGTGCTTCATAATTAAGCGGTCCTTTTGGCAATTCTAGCAAAGTGCTCTGTGTGTCCAATATGTTCTCTGCTTCACCTTAAAAAAAAAAATAATTAATTTTCTCACCCTTACTGCGAGCAAGCAAAGGAAGTAAAAAGAATTAAAAAAAAAAAAAACAGAAACTGATTAAGCTATTCTTGTTTAGGCCACAACGACAATGTATTTTACAAATGAGCTGATGCCAATGTAGCATTAAAGTTGTCTTTAAGGAATTTTGGACTGGTGGGATAACTGCACACCAAAGTGGTCTGAACTGAATATCTGCCTCACGCTGCATTTGTTTGAAAGAAGTTCAGCCAAAACAATTAATTGTGCTGTTGTTGCTGCTGTTTCTGTTGGCTCCTTTCTCCTAAAAACTACACTGAGTTATAGTAATGTCTTGTTTAGAGATTTATTACACACATGTTTTTAATTGGAGGCATGAGATACAGCAAGGACTTGGCATCACCATGTACTTTGTACTAACCCCATACAGTATTTGACCAATTAGGAATCTGAGAAGAGGTGGATCAGACGTACACATAAAAGTGTACCTAAGCTTTAACAAGTAAATTCCCTGTACGCAGTATCCTAGACATACCATATTTGGGCACAATTTTCTTCTTGTCTCAGGCCTAGGCTAAAAGTTGTCAGGCTACAGGCAGAAAATAGGTAGCACAGGACTTGAAGAAGCATTGGTCAACGCATACTGCCCACAAAAAGATCTGCTAAGACCATTACCTAAACATGCAGTCTTAAGAGCATAGCAGGGAAAGGTTGCAGAGTGCAGAATGCTCTGGGTAAGGCTGGAATGAAAACATCTAGGACAGAGAATCCAAAAAAACAAAGATACAGATTGAACATCATACATAAGTTGTGGTGGTCTGATTGTGATATAAGAAAGGATGAAGATTAGCCAAAGAATGTGTTTGTTTTGACTGATCCCATTTGGTACAACGCCAACAATCTTGTTTACCTATGCCTCAACTCCTAGCTTGGTGATCATTAAGGCAGGGATTTGAAGCTATATTTATGTGCAATAAACCTCACTGAATATTATAATGCAGTCTAGATTGTGGTTAGTCCTTAAAACAGGTCTCAATGCTGAAACCTCCAACTGCAATTTTGGTAGTATTACAGTGCTTGGGATCTCCACACATCAGTAATATCCGACAGGGTGACACTGCTTACCACTCTCAGTAACTGGTAATAACACAGTGTCATTCAGTTGCATATAGCACTTGATTATGTAATAGCAAGGGATCTTAGGTGACAGAGAGGTGTTACAGATAGTCAAATCTCTGTCTGTCACTCAGACGCACTAAAGCAGATTGCCTAGTCACCATCCTTCTCACATGGCTCAGGATACAAGCAACAAGCTATGTAAATCTTGGAGAAGGTAGCCAGAGTTTCATTCCTTAGTGGAGAAGTTCTGTGCAGGTGGAGGCTGGCTACATAATCTCTTCCCTCCTCTAATAATTTGTCTGAAAAACACCAGCAATATGTACCTGGACTAGGAGGAAAAGCAGAACAGCACGGCCAAGAATACAGATAGCAGGTCCATGACTGATTCTTAGTGTCCTCAGCCATTCAGAAAAGACCATGCACCCGCGGGCTGTTCTGTAACCCTGCCATCCCCAAAAGATTCAGTTCTACTACATGGGTCTCGCACACTTACGACTTTTCAGCAGCACAAGCAGAACTCAAAACAGGTATTTCCCTATATGTCCTCAGTTTTTCCGTTAATTAGCCCAAGCTATAAAGAAGGAAAAAAAATCCCTCCAATGTCTATGTGGGAGAATAAGCAAGTAATGAGAAAATGTTTGGAGAAGTAGGCTAGAGACAGAAGAAAAAAATTAACTGTAAGCAAGAACAGAGACAAAATGCCTGGTGAAAGAGAAACAGAGAAACAGGGGTATAAACTGATTCCAAAACATCAAGGACAGCAGTTGCAGGGCTATTTGGTCAAGGTGGTTCAGATATAAAGAAGATTGTGCAGCATGGAAATAATTGCAGATTAACTTGGGAGAGGGAATCAGCTACGAGGCTGAAGACAGGCATACCTTGGAGGAAAGAGAACAGTTAAAGAGGGAACAGTATAGGGAATGGTGTATACATTCATTATAACACCAGAGAAATGTAGTATGGCATGCACCATGGAATACATGGGCAAGCAGAGAAGTGGCTGAGAAAGTAGTATGGGAGCGGTGACAGGGATCAGCTGAGTAATAAAAACAAGTATTGTAGCTGCAGGTCAATTGTGCCATAAAACCTTCTCTTCAACTACTTAATTTTAATCTTAAAATAAAAATGAACTCCTGAACCTGATTTCCACATAATTACAAGCCTTCTTCTTATTTCCAGCCCAGACTCATTCAGGCTAGTCCACTTCCTCTTATTCTCGTGCTGATAATAGTAATTACTTTAATTTCCTTCTCTTACGTTCCTTTATCCTATCCTGTAAGTAGGATCTGTAGACCCAAATCTCTCATGTCTTTTTACAAGGCTAAACAAACTAATCACTTCGTTTTCTCTTGCAAGGCAGCTTGGCATTCCCTGATAATTTTAACTCTTCAGTAATTGTAGATTCCTCATACAGAAGTGATCCAAATTATGTAAAATTTCCAAGGAATGTATTACTGTTCTCCTGCATCAATACCTTCCTGTCTATACTCTCTATTTGTACTAAGGTTGTGGAATATCCATCCCTGGAGATATTCAAAAGCCATCGGGACTTTTTTATGGGTAATTGGCTTTAGGTGATCCCGTTTGAGCAGGGAGGTTAGACCTGACAACCTCCAGAGGTCCCTTCCAACCTCAACCATGCTCTGATACTAGGAAACCTCACTTGGTGTTTCTAGACTTTGCTTGATTCTCATAATTTCATCACACTACCAGATTATACTAATTCTGTGATCACCTAATACATTCAGGTTTTTCTCTTTTTCTGTCATTTCCAGCTGGTGGGCTCTAATGGTAGACACCCCTATCAGTCTCTAGCTTCTCACTGACCTCCTTATCAAACTGAATCCTATTTTGTTATCACAGTTCTTCAGGTCATCAGTTCTTCTTGTACTACAGTTTATTTCTTCTCTGTTGATGACAACAATCAAGCTTGTCATCCACAGATTTGATTAGTATAACCTAATTATAAGTTCAATAAAAAACAAAAGCAGGTCCAGACCAAATCTTGAGGAATATTGCTAATAACCCTGCTAAAACCTAGTCTTCCTCTTTAAGCACAAACCTTTGACATCTTCTCTTTACTCCAATGCTTACCTGTCTACTAATTTCCATGTCCTTCATGCTAACTTAATCTTCATGTGATACCACACTAAATGCTTTCATGAGTTTATAGGAGATCTACTACATTTCTTTTGGAAAAGAGAAATTATTTTTCCTGGAAGAGACAGACTTAGTTTGGTATATTTCATTTTATCTTATTGTTCACTTGGCTCCATAGTTTCTTTTCTCCAAAACCTTTTCACAAGCGTCACATACTGCTGAAGTTGCCCTAGTGGATCTGAAGTTATGAAGATGACTTTTCCTATTTAGAAAGCAACAGGATAACACATTGCCCCTCTTCAACCTATAGAGGACCACATGGTCCTCAGGAAACACATTGCATACTCTTGCCATGGGGTTTGTATTATGACATGCTCACTCTTTCAAAATTCTGGAATGAACATGAGGTCATTTAAAAAAAAATAATTAACAAATCCTAAATTCCAACTGTTCCTTCTGCATTGTATGTACTAATATCATTTTCAACACTCTGATTTCCAAGAGCCGCTCAGTGTTTCTCCATGTGCTTAGCTGCCTCTTCACATTAAAATCCAGAGAAACGTATTTCACAGGGTTTAGGAAATGCTCACAGAAAGGCATTGCCCCATCACCTGAATATATTTGCACCTGTATGCAGCAGGAAATATCTCAGAGTTTCTCTAATTAATCTATCATTATTTTCAATTAAGTACACAGAGTTAGGGAACCTAGCTCTTAGATCTGGAAGCTAAGACCAAGATCTGAAACAAATGTATATTTTGTTTCAGTATGTTTGTGTCAATAGCAGACAGGAAAATCGAGCCAGTTAACAAAGATGATTTGTGAAGGTGACAAACCATGGACCAATGCTGTCTTCTCTTACAGTGAACACTGTCTCCTTCCCTAGGAATCAGAGCTAACATAAATGCACCTCTGTAATCCTCGACGCCCATCACTTAATCAGTGGCTGACAACTATGAAGCAAGACACCGGTTTCTGAGACTCGCCTTTCTCTTTTCCATCTTAGCAGGGCACTGTGGCAAGATGATCAGCTGACAACTGTGGTTGGTCACGAAGGTATAAGGGCATGATTCCTGTCTGCATCCCTTTATCTGCACTTAAGATCCCTACCTCTTGCCAAAACAGCAGCATTAGAGTGGTATATGGAAGCAAATAACTAGATCTGTCACTTCTCCCAAATATGCAATGCTTACTTCACCGGTATTTATAGCCTTCACATTTTTTTGAAACAAGAGAGGAGAAATTAACAAACAGTCCTAACTGGAGGGAAAAGCTGTAAAAGTAGGGTACTTTTGACAGGGGAAGTACCTGATCGTAACAGAGAAGAAAAGAAATGAAAAAGTAAGATATTTTTTTTTTCCAGAAAAAAAGAGAAAATCTAGTGCAAGTTTTCTCCCAGCCATTCTAAAAAGAAGTTATCTGAAATATTAAGCCAGGTGAACTTATATACACATACCTTTTATCCTTTGCAACAGTGTCCCATAGCCCATGTCATATTGATAGGCAAATATAAAGCTTAAGGGAACTATTGGCAGTAAAACTCCTGGCTTCTTCTTTTTTATCGCTCTGTTTAAAAAATAAAAAAAAAAAAAAAAGGAAACTATAAGATTATTTAGGACATTCAGCACAGTTTTCATTTAGATTGACCTTGACTGTCTAGGACTAGTGTATCCTTCTACCCTTTCTAATCAAAGAAGAACAAGTCTCAATTTCCTCAGAAGCATTCGTCTTCTGCTTGCCTTCTAGCTCAACTGTCAACCAGAGTGTATTGAAAAAAATGCTTCAAGTGAGTTTGAGTATATCTAACAAAAATGGGATAATCTAACATGTGTCACATGCATGTGCACATGCATATCCATCCAGACACATGCAACATTTAGCAACCAAGATAATTACTTTCAGTTCCAAATGCATCTGAGTCTACAGAGAACGCATAATGCATAAGATGCATTTCATCTGTACTATGTACAGAAAACCACAAATATTTCCTACATTGCCTGTAATCATGTTATAGCACAAGAAAAACATGTTAACAAACAAAAGTCCTATAAGGCAATTTCCTCCCCATGGCATATAGCTTTATTAGCCAGGGATTTTTCCCCTTGGGTGAGTCTCTTGATTCAAATTTTAAGTGAACAGATTTCAGAATATGTCCACTTGTTCACTGACACATTAAAAAACCCAGATGGTGGAGGATTTGTTGCTCATTAATAGTCCATTAAATCACAATACAGAACAGAAAATAGCATGGCTTTTACACAATCCCTCCTGTTCCACACACAACTTTTATTTGACACTGAACTTTTGGTACCTCAGCTGTACAATTTTATTGTCAGTTCACATGTGTCTGCTTTTACATAAGTCTGCAGTACAGACATAACCAAAACACATCTGGAAGCAGAACAAAACACATCAGAAATCAGAGTCCCTTTGTCATCTGATCAACCTCTGAGCAGTTACTAGATAAAAATAACTACCTGTTGCAATGCAAAAGGAAGATCCAGCGTCATAGAAATATTAATTTAATATAGTTATATTTTCTGTTAGGAAATAAACTTCATACCCAGCTGTTAAACCTACAGCTGCAAGTCCAAAAAAAGTGCCAAAATATTTGAGAAATTCCCGCGTCCAAGCAATCTGCATGGCTGTTTGTCTCTCTCTCATCTGGTTCTGCATCAGTAGCTGCCTTTCCAGCTAAAGAAAGAAGAGAGGTTAAAGAAAATTAAGTCATCTGTTTTCTATAAAAACTGAGTCAATCTCTAGGGAGGGGTCTAGAGAACAAGTCTTATGAGGAGTGACTGAGGGGACTGGGGTAGTTTAGCCTGGAGAGGAGAAGGCTTAGGGGAGACTTTATCACTCTCTACAACTTTGTGGAAGGAGGGTGTAGCGAGGTGGGAGGTGATCTCTTCTCCCAAGTAACAAGCGATAGGACAAAAGAAAATGGCCTCAAGTTGTGCCAGGGGAGGGTTAGGTTGGATATTAGGAAAAATGTCTTCACAGAAAGGGTTGTCAAGCACTGGAAAAGGCTGCCCAGGGAAGTGGTTGTGTCACCATCCCTGGAGGTACTTAAAAGACGTGTATATGCAGTGCTGAGGGAC
Organism: Charadrius vociferus; assembly: GCF_000708025.1. NCBI lineage: Eukaryota > Metazoa > Chordata > Aves > Charadriiformes > Charadriidae > Charadrius > Charadrius vociferus. The sequence goes on from NW_009649706.1 coordinate 184,276, forward strand.
ATGGTGTAGTGGTAACTTGGTAGTGCTAGGTTAATGGTTGGACTTCATGATCTTACAGGTCTTTTCCAACCAAAACAATTTGGTGATTCTATAACTCCAAAACACTAACTCAGAAGGTTTCTTTTTTATTCTTTTATTTAGTCATTCATAGCTTTTCATTGAGATTGAATTATTCTTCAGTAATAACTGAGAATAGTTTATACCAAGAAAGCATTTAGGTCAATTAGCAAATGCTTTAATCAGAGTCTTTCTAATGCTGCTTCTCGAGGTTAAGAAAAACAAAATACCAGTGCTAACACTGGTATTGAGAGCTCCCTGAGTCTCAGCAGCACTCCCCAGGTTAAGGTTCTCTGACCTTTGCATTTCCATGGTCATCCAAAGGGTACCATCCAGCTATTTTCCAATTTATTCTGCTTGATTTTAATTTAGCTGATAGTATCTTTAGAGTCAATCTTGACACCTCTTTGCCCTTTGAGGACTTCTCTTCCTTGTGATGCATCATAAAGCTATTAACTCTTTCAAAACCCCATCGATTACAAATACAGAAAAAAAAAAGCAAAAATACCAGATCTTTTAAAGATCCTGGAATACATACCAAAAGTCCATGAGAACGGTAACTAAAATTAAAAACAATAATACAAAAAGTACAATCCAGACAATATATTCACACATCAAAGTAGAACATTCTACGGTGCATAAGAATAAAAAAGCAGACTATTAGATTTTTTTTAACAAAAATTACATGCCTCATCTAAACATACTAGTATATTTCTATTAAATAAAGGTAAATTAATTATTTCTAAAAAGTTCCTCTCTACTGTATGGAACACCAAAAAAAGAACAATGGTCTTTCCTCCTTAGAGTGATGCAAAAAATAAGAATTGTGCCAAAAATAAGCAGTCTGAAACCTAAGTACAGAACTTAATTAACACAGTAAGAAGTCTGCTTCTTCCCATTAATGTTTGTATCTCATTTTTTGGGAAAAAACAGAGTATCTGAGTTGGTATATCTAGCCTAGCTAACTAAATTGCATAAAAAGTCCAACAACATACAGGAAGCAGAATACCAGCTGCCTAAAAAAACTGTATTCTAGAAAAGAAAGAACAAAGAGAGAATTCAGAAAGTTCTCTTCTCATGCATCTATAAAAGTAATTAAATCTGTTCTTTTCTACTGCTTTCTAATTCAAGAATAATTTAAAGGATTTGTAATTACTTAAGGTTCCCACCCATTTATTCATCTCCATTACCATTGATTTAGCCTGAACAGAACAATTTCTGTTAAATTGTTACTAATTATTTCTTCAGACTATGTTGATCTTGCTATCTTATTTACAAGCTCATTCAGTACCTAGATAGGTAGAATTAATTTTTTAGACAGCATAATAAAAAAAGGACAGATCTAATTACATATAATTGTACACAGTAGGAAAAACAACATTTGCTGTAGTCTCACAATACTGCTTCATCTGTTTCTCTTTCCTCAAGACTTACATTGCAATTGTTCTCACAAAAAATATCAACAGGCTCTACCTTCCTGATATCCATAATTTTCAGATTGCTTTTTTCAGAAGAATATATTATATAATGGCTGGCAAACCACTTAATAAAATATCAAAATAATTAGATTTTATTTTGTCACCTATGAGACACTTGGAAATTCTAAAGTAAACAACCACGCTGCCCCTTAATTAGCCCCATTGCGGTCCCCAGCATCCTAAGCCTGGTAAATTGCTGAGGTTTGACGTGACAAGACAAAATAGTGACATGTAATATTAATTTAATGATCTCTATTTTCCCCTTCAATTTTGATTATGTGTGTAGTTTGCACATGTGTGAAAAGTATTAAGGGATGCTTTGTTTGCCTGTCAGCACAGATAAGGAGCCTACGCTTCCAAGATGCACAGTATTACCCTAAATGAGCTTCAATTTGAAGAAGTACATGGGGAGGAAGTGGGACAAGGATATACTGACGAAATATAGGTCTTGCCAAAAGGAAACAATGGAGAAGAAGAAAAACAGTTTAATATGCACAGAGTGTAGAAAGAAGTAAGCACTGGATTAAAAAGAAAGCTGTAAGTTTAAATCTACAAGAGTAAACTAAAGGATCCTATCATGAGTTCTTTAAAAACAAACAAACAAACAAAGCAACAAAAAAACCCTGCACACAAGTTATACTTTGATAGCTCTTTAAAATCCAAGTACTGAAAGAAAAAGATTATTACTAAATCACAGACACTAAGGTCAAACAAACACTTTTCTGTAGGAGCGTGTCATATCAAATTTCAGGAGCCCAAGGATACTTTCATGTATATCTGCAAGTAATTTATGTAAATAATTTATTATAAATGAAAACAACTTGTTTTGTATATTATAAACAGCAGCCAGATAACACAATCAAATGAAAATTCATACTCTTTTCTAATCAGAAGGGTCTTCTTTTTTTCACTTAAAAAAACAACCCTCAACTTTCTACATGATAACCAATCCAAAAATAAGGGGGGAGGAAACACAAAGAAAAATGCTCATAATTCCCTTCCTTTGAGCAAACTTCTTCCATGTGGATGTAAAATCTTACCCAGATGAAACACAATACTCTATTTAAATTCATTTCTTAAGAGAAGATGTGTTGAAGGAAGACTTTAGACTGATGAATCTTAGAGATAAGTTTTATGTGTATGTTGGGAAATGTGGTATAGCCAAGAAGAAAAGGTTTCAGAGGAATCTTAATGCACAGAAGGCAGTAAAAAGTAGATCTAGTGATAATTGGCTAAATTAATAATTTAATTCATGCTATTACTGAAGTTGCACGATGTTACAATGAACAGTTTACTATACAAGATCTATTTTGTCCACAAACTTACAATACAGCACCAAGAAAGCACTGAGATGTTCTTAGGGATGGTAAGTAATCTACAGTACTGCTGCAGAGGTTTGTTTTTAAATCTGTTTTTATTAGTCATAAGTTATATGGAGAAAATCTAATAACAACACACAAACATCACTAAATGTGTTCCAAAATCTCTTTGAATCCATGCAATCTTATGCCAAACCCAGGAACACCACTCCCAATTGCCAGAAATGCCCTTTTTTCTGCCCTTTATTCTGAAAAAAATCTTCGTTCTTGCTTTCCATTTTCAAGATCAGTTTCGTGACTTGGCATAGTTTCATCTTGCCAAAACAAAAGACTATAGTGCTGTAGCTGTAGGACCGCAGTGGGAATCTGCATAATGAAGAGACTTAGTCGAAGTGTTACAGGGAAATTCCCCACTGACTTCACTGGATTTCAAGCTTTCCTTAAGGAAAAGGAAACAGAAAACTGGGCAACAGCTATGGCTAAAGTTGTCCCAGAACATCCTGTTTCATCGCACAAGTTAAACCTACTGAAATAATTGTAGAAAAAACAGTTTGGAGTACGCCTGAGCTCTTTTTAGAGAGCACCTTAGCCACTGCACTGCTGAATGTCTTGTGTTAGTGCTGCCGTCACATTCCACACATGTGCTCCAGCAACGCCTGTTCAGCACAGCAGGCAACACCCCTCTGGCAGACTCTGACAGAGCAGACATAAGGCAGGGCACCTACCGACCCTGTGGCATCAAAGACTGCTATAACATGTCCCAACCCAACGTCTGAACAGCTAAATAGGTTTATGAGCAATGTTTGACACTAAGAGAGAGATGCATTAAAATGAATTTTGGATACTCTAAGTTGCAAAATTAAGCACCTACATGGGCACTCAAGCAACTTCTATGTATCTCAATCTTACAAATTTTTTTAAAATTCAGGGGCAATATCCTTGTGCTTACCCACTTAACATGCCAATCTGAATTGAACATCTTGAGCTCTGACAGTTTTGAATGACCAGGATAGCCTGATATGCTGACTTTACATGGAAAAACTATTGGTAGATCATAAGGCAAAACTATTACATTAAGATTATGTTAACCTTAAGCAAGTCAGGATTTGAAAGCAGATCTATGTAGAGAAGTCCACCACAAAAGATGATTCCAAATTAGATGAAAGATAAAAAACCAAATCATGTTTGACTGTGGTTCAAATCAATATCCCATTTTCAGCTGTTAATTTCTTAGTAATTGTGTCTTATTTTCCTCCGCATGTGTTCTATTGAAAATGCCAGCCATGCTGGGGTAGTGAAAGGGTGGAGAAGACTTCTGGCCTATTAACATGCAGATTTTATGACAAAGGCTAAGTCCTACTCCCTTAAGACTTATTTTGCAATGACATTTAAGATGACTTCTTTCCCAATTACAGCAGAGCAGAAGCAAGAATTAAGAACAGTAGGTATTTGTTTTACTGCAAACCATAACTTCATACATAGAACTTTACAGGTGATAAGATTAAAAAAATGTTTATCATTCAAACTGAGCAGAGGCATACTGTATCTTATTTAGAATAATCTCACTGATGGGAGAAGTTGATTATTAAGGAAACAATCCACAGGTACACATCATACACATTAGGTGAACAACAGCTCACCATCCAACTGCCATGTCATAGGGAATAAATTCCATTTAATTTTAAATACATAAGCCTTCCATCTTTATAGCCATAAAAAACATCACTAGGGACTATTTACTTGTAGTTTTTATGCAAGCATAGTCACGTAAAGAGTCTCAGGTGCAGATTTACCACAGGAGGAAGGGAGATGCTGTAGTCTTCCCAGCCAGATTGCTGTGCATGGTGCAAGAGAGATGAGGTTGGGTTATGGATGCATGGATACACATCCAAGTATGCTTTTCTATCACTGTCAAGAAATCACATCCTACAACAATCAGACCATGTTTTAGAGTCACATATACAAGTACAGTTGGTATCATAATCTAAAAAAACCTACACAAATTTCTGCAAGTTTAATTCCATAATTAACGATTTTTTCTTAAATGACAGTAGCAACTTCTTTACTGGTAATAAATACTGATCATGTAATTTTAAAATTTAAGTTAAGTGGTTTCATAATAAAAAGGGTCCTAGCAGCAAGTAACATTTTATATTTTATAACACTATCAGGAGTACCCAATTAGAAATAACTTTCCCATTTTTCTTTAAATACAGCTAGTAATTTCTCAACACCATATGAGAAACTGTAAGGGCTGATTAGCATTTGAAGTCTGCCACATACCAACTGTTATAGTAAAAGGAAATCAATCTGACAAAATGAAACATGACAGATGAAGAGAAGTGAGGCAGAGAGAGAAAAGGTCAGTTACTGTGAAACTGATAATGCTAATAAACTAGTCAGTTGTAACTATCCTTATCATTTCTATTGACTATTCTTCAGACTGTCACAATGATGTCAAACCATAGAAAAGAGCATTTATACCGTTATTTCATTGATTAAAATCCAGTGGGAGAAAATTCTCATCTGAAATCATTTAATCAACTTTGACAACTTGCAAAAAAACCCAACAGTTCTCTCTAGATTACAAGCCACATCAGCACTGATAGATACATCGGAAAATTCTGATATTTTAGACTCTTAGCTTGTTTTCTCTCTTTCTTTCTGCCTTTCTGTTTCATGTTCAGATGCTGTAGGAAGGAATATATGTTACTTTGGTTTTTGTATTAAGGTGACGCACAAAGCAAAACAAGTGGGATGTAGGGTGGTGTACAAAGGCTTAACAGAAATGGAAAGCAGAGTCAGTGCAAAATGCTTTCTCTTCACTGTTTATGTGTATTAAATACAATTTCTTTGATGTATTTTGTGCAGGTCAAGATTTATCTGGAGAGACAAAGACATAGTAACCACCCCTGGGTAAAGCCTCTGTTTGCAACCTGATGTATTTAATGGCTCTCTTGGTAGATACGCTGTTTTCCCCAACCCCTCTAAAATACTGAGCAGGACAAACACTTGGCTTGAGCAATAGGGAACTGTATTTCATGTCACCACCATTAAGACATAATTATGCTGACAGCCTGGTCAGATATTCAGACAGAAAAGGAATTGATCTACCTCGAAAGGAATTATCAGCCATGTAAATATATACTGTGTCTGCTTAAGTTGTGAAACTCACTATCTAAATGCAAGAAAAGAGAAACATGAAGAAACTGTTGGAATAGCCTTACACTGATGTTAAAAGAACCTCCAGTTCTGTCAGAGGCTAATCTCTTGCACATCTGTTATAGGCAATGGCTACTGTGCCTGTAATAGAAGGCTATTTTCATTTATAGTTTTTCAGTGATTAGAGACTCTGAAAGCATTCTTTAAACAACTAGTAACTTCTGAGTACTCAGAAGCACAATGAAAACAAGGGTTGATTTTTAAAAAATGTGACAGTCACACATATAAAAATCTGCAAATCACTTACAAAACACATATAAAAGTTTGTGTGCGGGCAGTATAGCTAAGTAACTTCACAAACCTCTTGCAGTAGCAATGCACCTGACATTTCATAAGCAGATGAAAGATTAAAGCCTTATGTGACTCGTCCTAGGTGTCATCCTTCCTAATCAATGTTCAAAACCAGAAGCTGCGGCAAATGGTTGTTTAGCAAAAATAAATGGAAAATAGAATAGCGATACCTATGTTTACACCCCCATTGTAAGCCACTAGAGTGTAATAGAGAGATGATAACTTGTAATAATTACGCAGAGTCTGCTTGGTTCTACGACCAGCATGCACACAGAAGTGTCAGGAAATGGGCCTCTAGATCAAACACTTAAAATAAATCAGACTTAAATGTTTTATCCTGCTGCTTCAAAGCTTGTTTGCAAATATTTTTCACATCAAGTACACAGAGCAATTAAAACTATTAGCACTGCAAGAAACTACACTCCCTAAAAATAAAAATTTTTAAAGCTTCCAAGTGCAAAGACACATTACAAAATATTTACAAGCTAAGACCTATCATAAAAAGAAAGGGGTCTAACAATATTAGCCTGAAGCCAGAATGCTTGTTAAACTGCCCTGAAAAAAAATCCTTTATATTCCTGTTGTTGTCGTCACTAAGTTACTGGAATTACACGCCATATAAAAAGAAAATAACATCAAAAGCACCTAAATCCATTTGATGCTTTAAGCTGCGCAAAGAAGAGGCTCAGTCCAATGGACTGTGGTACGAAAGTAAGATTTCTTGGCAGTAACCTAGCATTTCCATGCTTCTCCCATGTGCAACAAAAATACAACAGAGTGAAAAAGGATGTCCTCCACCCGCATTTAATAATCTTATCTACAGAGCAAGCAAAGTTTTAAGGCACATTTATCAGTGTTTAGAATTCTCAGGAGTTTAATACAAGCTCTATAAAGACAAACCAAAGTAATTGGATAGTCAGTTATGTCAAAAACAGGTATCCATGGTGTAAGAATAGTAAAAAAGATCAAGCAGTGTAAGAAAAAGAGTTAACATTAAAATATCAAGTCATTTCAAAATCTGACTAATAACTGCATAAGTAAGAATTATTATTATTTGTTATTCCCATCCCTCAACAATGCCTCTAGGTATGCTCCTTGTGTGCCCCATAAACCTGTTTTTAAAAAAGAAATGAAGACTCAGAGCATTGAATCCAAAATAAAAAACAGAAGAAACCCACCCACCCCCCTTTTTATCTTAAACTTAGCATTCAAGAAATAGCGTTTCATAGAAAAACAAGTAAATGGCCAGATTCAACTTCAGTGGACTTAACAGCAGAAGACTAAAATGGTAGATTTGCTCTACGAAGAAGGAAGGAACTATGGAAAACTCATAGCGTTAAAGGAGGCAGATTCAGAAGGCATTTTTTCTTTGAAGTCAGTTAAATCTCCCCAACAAACCGAGCCTACAGGTGTAAGGCTTAGCTGCTGGTGCACCTCCAAGCAAGACAAAAGTTCTACCTAAGAAAGCTCCATTCACAACAATGTGTACCAGTCACATATATTCCCCAGCAAAAAGACTCGTAGAACTGGAGCAATCAGTCTGGTTTGCATCTTTTCCTGGTAGTGCTTGGATGTTAGAAATAGCTATTAAAATCTCCTCTTTGTAAACGACCACATTTATTTCTTTACAGTGATCAGGCAAAGCATACAATCTCCCACCTAATATCAACCAAACTGGCTTTTTTCCGGTGAGATAGATTGTTCTAATCTTCTTCAGTACAGATATCATTCATCTTGTTCTGTGCCATTTGATGCACGCAAACTAATAAGGATATAGAATTGTTACCAGAGAGCATTTATTTCCTGAATTAAGCCCAGATGACCTAAGGGGCAAAACAATTTTTCTAATGCTTCAAGACAAATGCATTAGAGATGCCATAAACACTACTAGTATCTTGTCAATAGAAAACAAATCTAGCGATTTCCCACCCCAAAGGGAGAAGGATGGTAGTAGTCAGGAAAGGGAAATCTTGCTTACATTTTACTCCACACAGAAGAAAGGGAACAATTGTTTTCATTGTAATGGAACTGTAAAAATAAATCATTTTGACTAACTGTCAGTGAAAACTTTAGAGAGGAAAAAGTTACAGACTTACAAAATCTTGCAGAAAATTACTCAATATCTAAGACATTAGGAAAAATTCATTTTTTCAGGTATCATCATGGAGGTGGCTGATCTTTTACCAACTAAGATAAGTTGGCAAATCTGCAGATGGAAAGAATGTCATCACACAAAATTTTATTAGGCATAGGAAGGACTCTGTAGAAAGCAGCCTATGCAGAATCATGTGTCAGTTCTCTTTCTTTTTTGATCAATAAAAGAGATAAAGCATGAAAAGAAGTTTTATTATGCAGAAAATAATTGGCATTTTAACATTAGCCATTCTTCTTCCTGCCAAGAGCCAAAATAAAGCACACGTATGCCTTTCAACAGCCATCTCACTTTATAATCAACTGATAAATCATCAAACTCCTACTGACCTATCTTGTAATAGCATCTTTCCATTCTTAATACGTTTTTAATTTATCTGAAATAAAAATTATGCTCCTAAAACCTTCCTCTCAAATACAAATTCTTTCCCAGCTAGGGCAGAGGAGATCATCAACCTGCCTGATAAATAAGTCAGGTTTTCCTCATCTCTCCCTCACAAAATTCTCAGTATCTGAAGTAGTGAAGGAAGTTCAGCTAAGCGTCAGGTATCTTATATATCTTAAGGACAGCAGAATTCATTATTCAACTCATCTCTCACAAAAACAATAACTTAAGGAAGGTGTAAATGTTTGTATAAAAACCATGTATCTTCCTAACCATGTAGGTACAAATACTGCTTGTACTTCATCTATGCTAAATAAGTAATCTCATTTTTCACTTGAACAAATGTTTAAAATGTTTCAGCTGTCTCTTTTGCTATATCCTGTCCCACATGTTACCACAGCAACTTCTGTTTCTTAAAAAGCAAGAACTTAAAAAACCACTAGGAGGATAACTAGATTATCAGATACTTTGCAATAAGAAACAAACTTAGAATTCCTGTTGAATGGTTTAAACTTATTTCATACTGGGCATATATAAACTTTACAGTTGTTGTGTACATTTTCAAAAAGACATTGAGATGAAAACCAAACACCAATAAAAAACAGCTGTATAATTGAAGTTACAACGTCTTGTAATCTTTGCTAGATAAAAATCTCACTGGTAACACAATAATAGCATTCATACAAAACCCCAGTGTTAAGTCCTGAAAAACAGGTGTTTTCTGTACTTAAAAAAAAAATAAAATTATCACACTTAGTTATGTGTTCAAGCTGGTTCAAAATTTTAAGGTTGGAATAGAGATGTTGCTAAGGAAGAAACAGTGTTAAGTGCAAAATAAATCTAGAAGAAAGAATTGTTACATATTAGCCAGCCCTCAGTTAATTGGACCTGCATTCTGTTGGGGTACTTCAGCTTCTGTGTTCACATAGTCATGAGGATAAGGCTGGAAAGCATATTCAGAGGTCCTTTAAAGTTTGCCTGAATGCAAGCAGCTGAAACAGACATTTATTTATGCCAATCAAGACCACCAGTGACAGATTTCACTGCCTTTCTTAGTAACCCATATAATGACAGTTAAGCACTCAAAGTCTCCTAATGTTTATCCCAATTATTGCTTGCTTGCTTTTGTAATGGAAAAGATTTTATATCTCTAGAAGGATGTATGAGAAAAATGAGTCAATTAAAAAAACATCACCAACTCACACAAACTTAAAATTCATAACAGACATGTTTATAGCATGAGACAAATACAATTCTGTCATCCTTTCCTCATAGGTTCTAACACCTTGATTACTCTTACTGCTATGCTCTGAACTTCCCACAGCTTGTCTGCTCATTAAAAGAAGCATCAAAATCTTTTCCCAGCAAAGTCATCAGCAGTGCAAATTGAGTAATTTTATCCCCTGTTTAATAAATCCACAAACACATTTGCTTTTCACAAGAATCTGGGCTGTTGATTTAGTTTATATGTCAGTATATAAATATATATATTAAAATATACCAATATTTATACACAAGTATATAAAACCTAGGTCTTTTTTAAGCTCCTAAAGTCTAATCACTTACACTTGATCAATTGATTTAACTTTTCCTTCTTGGATATAATGCTATGGACTGGTATTTATTTTATTATCTATTATACCATTGCCTATTATTTCAGGTATTTTCCAATTCATCAAGATAATCAGAATACTAAACTAACCCTCCAATCTAAAAATTTACACAAACAACATTTCACTGTATTATGGCTAGAAATTATTTTGAGAAACTGCTGAGTGTCTGGATATAAATGGAAATGTTCAGATCCTTTTCCATCACTTACAATAAGTCTGACTTTATTTTTTTACTATTATTATTACTTTAATTCAGAAAAAAAAAATCCAATATAATTTGGTCATAAGACGTGGTCTATTAAGAAGCTTGCTGCAGAGTACTTCTATACTTTCATTTCACATTTAAGGACAAATTGTTGAACATGAAAACTGCCTTGTTCCTTTCATTTACCGCCATTCAATGCACACCTGTTGGGCAATACAACCCTGGCAGCAGAGTAATGCAATCATGCTATGTTCTGCCTGTAACCAAATGCTGACAGTGTAGAGGAAAGAAAAAATATTATATTAAGTTGCATTTACCTATGCTTTCACTGAGTTTTTTATAGTTTTTCCAAATACAAATACTTTTGTTACACATCTTTTGTAACATCAACTTACAGTCCAATGAAATGAATGTTTACACATTAACATTAGTAATGTTCCAAAGCTTATTCTTATGAGATGGAGAGCATTAGAACCATTTGCACACATAGAAAAGAGTCAACAGCAGTTTCACATCAAGCTGAATCATGAATGCATGTGCCATAGCTTGTACATACAGTATAAAATGCATACATCTTTCTCCATAGGCAAGAGCTGAAGAACAGATGAAAGCACAGAACACTTAAGAGTCATTTTGAGAAGCAGAAATCTTGTGATTTATAATTTGAATGAATTAAGTAAGTTATTTCTACAGGTACAGAATCTGCAGAAATCAAATACATTTTGGCATTTCCGTGCTCTCTCCAATAAAATGTTTCATTTACAGAGAAACTGCTATATTCTTTTCCATCTTTAAAAAGTCGAAGTATGCACTATTGCACTGGAGAATGAGTTTCCCTAGCAATGTTTTATACTATGTGCCCTGCTATTCAACTTAAAAATTTTCACTAACTGCAGAAAAAGGCCTCATTTTTATTTTCTTTATTATTTTGCATCACTGCCAAAGCTTCAAAAGGAGCTGTTACAACAAGGGGAAAACAAACAAACAAACAAACAAAAAAACCTCGCCACCAAGGGAAAAAAATAGAGAAAGAAGCATAAATGTATCTAATTAGGTACAGAACTGCAGAGGAGCCAACTGAACTGCTATCAGTTGGCCCTGATTAGAACAGGATAATTTAGTCTTCCCATGGCTCAAAATGAACCTCTATGACGTTGAGGACCCCCAAAAGGGAAAAGATTTGAAAAACAAGGAGAGGCTGGCATGGATTTTCAGAAAAGAAGATGTAATTGCACTGCATTGTCAAAATAGAAAAATAAACCTCTACTTATTTGATATTGGCATTTTTTTCACCAAGAAGTATGGAACCTTTCCCATGCCTACACAGGGAGAAAGCCTATAAACTCCCAAAGACTAACTGCTATGAAAGCAGATCTATGGCTGTTTCCTGGCTATCCAATATTACCTGGGGAGAAGAATGCACTTTACAGTCTGACATAATAAAATAGGGAGAGAGGAGGGATGGCAGGAGAATGGGAGTGAGACTATCCAGAGATTCATATTGCAGACAGGAGGTTATAATCAAACATTTTTATTATGGGTAAATACATGATTTGTCAGAAGTATATTATTTTCCTAGCCTGTTTATTTTCTCAAAGATTATGTGGCTCCCAGCAAAGATTAATTTGGAGGATTATCTCTGACTCCTGAATACAATTATGCTTTTCCACAGAGCAAATTATTCTTTTGTCTGATAAGGAATTCTCTTGCTGGGGAAAAAAAAACAAAACTCAACCGAACAAAACTCCAAATCACTCTGAACTGCTATCCCAAGACAACCATAATAAAAAATCTGTTAGCCACAGAAACAATGATATGCCCTAAGCACTAACTAGTCTCTTTTCTTTCCAGCACTTTCAGTGATTTTTGGCTACTCCTGTATTACTTTATCCTCAAACTTGCATTTTTTCAAGAATTCCAGTCCTCCAGTCTTCCACTCTTAGCAGTCTGATCTGCCCCTGAAAGTCTGGCAGAGCCAACCTGCTGTAATCTTAAAGCAAGACTTTTTTACAAGTTTTGTTTAAATAATGGTTATAGCTGTTTACTGGAACTGCTGATTTTGACTGATTTATGTATGTGCTACTGCTGAATTAGTAACATCAAGCAGTGCTGGGGAAACTTACCTGTGAATATAGCAATGTGTGTTATAAAACTTTCAAAATATACAGGACATTGTACAATTCTCTTTCAAGTAAAGTATTCCCACAGACAACCAGATTTTTGCTTAGTTTTTGCAACCTGACATGCAGGGCACAGAGGCTTTAATTCTGAATTTCCTTCCTTGTGATGTTACTTCTGTATCAGTATCATTTACACATACCTAAAGTCTATCTAACAACAGTCAATTAAAAGTTAGACCAAGTCACAGCTTGTTTCAACAGATTGCCGCCATGCATGTGGTGCTCAACAGGAGAGCAGACATCAAGCAGTAACTCTTCATAATTCTCGGTCTGGGAAGAAGCAGATGTGAGGAAATCCTACCTCACAGGACCCATAAAATAAAGTGGGCTGCAGTCTGTGCCTGCTTCGATGGTGGTCAAAGCATCATAGAAAAACTCAGGCTGGACAGGACCTCAGCAGGTCCTGCTCAGAACAGGGTTAGCTACATGATCAGACCAGATTACTGAGGGCTTTATCCAGTCAGGTCTTAAAAACATCCAAGGATGGAGGTTGCACAGCTTCACTGGGCCTCTGCCCCACTGCTGAGTTGTCCTTGTGGGGCAAAAGGTTTCTCCTTATATTCAGTCTGAAATGCTCCCCCCATCTTGTTTCAACAGATACCCACTACCTCTTGCCCTCCTGCAATCCACTGTGGTGAGCACCCCGGCTCTGCTTTCTTGATAACCTCACAGTTGCTGGGGAGCTGCTGTTGGATCCTGCACCTAGAAGGGATCCTTCTCCAGGCTGAGTAAGTCCAGCTCACTTGGCTTCCTCTCAAGTAGTGATCAAGCCCTTGACCACCTTGATGGTCTGTTGCTAAACTTGCTCCTTTTCATCCACGTTTTTCTTATACTGGTGGAGGAAAAGGGCGGGGTGGGGAGGGTGGGGAAATGGATGCAATATATAAATGCTTTTAACAAAGCACTGAACAGAAGGCAACAGTAATTTTCCTCAACCTACGGGCTGCACTACTGCTTATAAAGCCCTCCTTGTTGATCCTTTTGGCTCTCTTTGCTGCCAGGGCACACTGATGGCTTATGCTCTGGTTGCTGTCTTCCAGTGTCCCCTCCAGAGTTGCTCCACAGTTGTCAGCCCCCGGCCTGTATTGTTGCCAGGGTCTTTGTCTTTCCAGGGACACTAGGAGGAGATTGTCCTTAAACGTATCAGCTTTCCTGAACTCCTTTATCCTCCAGAGCTGCTTCATATGCCATCTCATCTACCATTTCCCTGAATAAGACAAAATCTGCTTTCCCAATGTCCAGGGTCTGCTCTATGCTACCTGCCTTCCTCAGTCCCCTCAGGACTGCAATCTCGCCACCACAACCAAGACTGCCTTTGATATTACACTGCCAAATCAGTTCTTCCATATTTGTGACTAAGAAACCAGCTGTGCATAAGCCCTGGATGGCCCATCCAGTACCTAGTTGTATCAGTCATCCCTCACTTTTTCAAGAAATGTACTCAATTCCTATCTCCTGCTTTATGGCCGTTCTAGCAGATGTTAGGGAAACTAAAGTCTCATAAGAACCAGAGTCAGTAATTCAGAGGCTTTCTTAAGATGTTTAAAGTACATGCAGTACTTTGTCACCCTGATTGGTGGTCTGCAGCACACTCCCACCAGTGTCATGTTTTGTGGCCTCTCCTTTGATCCGAACCCACAAGCTACTCCTTCACATCATGGGCTGCACTTCTTGTCTTTCCTACCTTTTCTTCCTGAGGAGCTTGCATCTGTTCATGACTTCCAGTTGCATGAGCTCTCCTACCACATCTCAGTTATTACCATGATGTTGCAGTTTTGGGACCAGAAACAGCTCTTGTTCTTCCTGCTTGTTGCTTATGTACTTGTGCATGTACAGGCCTCCTTTCTCCAGAACCATCAACACTCCAGAAACTCCAGCACATTGTCACTATAAAAGCTTCCACAAGGACCAGATATATTCTAGACTTGTTTACTTAACATCTGCTGTGACAGCAAAATGCTCCTATTGTGCTGCTATACTAGGAACAATTTTTTAGGATGAGGGAATGTGATTTATTGTTTCATTCGGAGAAAACCCAGAGGTTTTTCATTTTCTGGTTTGGTTTGTTGTTTTTTTTTTTTAAAAAAAAAAACAGAGTAAAAACGGTCTGTGATAGTTTAGAGAATTTCTTGTACTCTAAATTGTTGGAGAAAGAAGTTCATTGTTTAGGACACGATCAGTATCACATTTAGCAATTCAACAAAGCTAGGAATTAATTTTTTCCACATGGCCTAAACTCCAGCTATGCAATTCTTGGTTTTTTGAGCTGACCTGCCCTCATTTACTTCACTTCACCAGGCAGTCCCCTATACAAGAGATTATTCTCTCCCATTCTCTGACCAAAAACAGTGTTTTTCCTTCTCCTCATTGCTTTTTGTACAGTTTTGCCACAACAGTATCTAGGTGAAAACTTCAATAGCTAGACAGCTTCAAGAGAGTGCTTAATCCCTTAGGTATAACTGTTATACATAAAGATATCACAAACAAATCAGTCAGACACCGTTTTCCCATTTTGGTCATCTCATGTTAAAACAAAAAGATAGAGCAAAACTCATCAATTCAGATGTCATTATTAATGATGTTGTAAGCTAATATATGAAAGAGCAAAAAGGCTTGTCTTTAAAAGACTCGGTGTACCACCAATGCTTTGTGGAGTTTCAACGAAAAAATTCTCATTAAGTAAGAAAACACCTTGCACATTGAGGTATAATTGAAAACAGTTACCAAGGATTTCAAAACCTACAAGGACTTACATTTTTTAATTTTACAGACTAGAAACCACCGTTTACTATCCAGTATTATTCCCATACACATCAGGATATCTTCATGTCATTCAGCTCTCATAATACCACAGGGAAAATAACCCCAAAAAACCCTTATAAAACAAAATCTCAGCCTCCTTCTTTGAAGGGTTACCTTTTGTGTGGTTCACTGAGTACTTACAGATTATATACAGGAAACCTGGTAATTGACTTGGTTTCCCCTGTCTGGAGTTTCCCAAGCAAAGCAAGGAAAAGCAACTTTTTAGAACCAAAAGCAGTATTACCTTTATAACAGCAGGGCATAAACTAAAATCTAACCTGGTGAGGGGTTGAGAGGGGGAGGGCTAGGAGGGAGTGGCATAGTACTGAGTTGGTTGGGTTCCATTCAAAACAAAAAAGCATTTTTGATTCCTCTATATCCATGAGAAAGCTTGACAAAAATTTCACAGGAGAGCTTAGGCTTTTTTATGTCTATATCCTAAAGTAAAAGTCTTTAAGCTGCACTTAGAATGCCTTTTACACATCAGCACAGAAATGTTCTTCTGTAGCGCAAAGTTAATTTAGTAAGCTTTGCTCTGTATAGTCCTAGAATCTAATTCATTAACAATAGGAAATTAAATTTTAAATTTTAATCTGCTCTGTTGCATGACCTTCTACCACGATTTTGCTTATCACTTTAAATAACACTACATACAGATTATACAAGGTTGTTTTAATATTTTTTAATTATTTGAAGACAATGTACTTATATTATCCACTAATCATACTTAAGCCTGTCTCATCACAATAAAGACTTTAGCAAGTCTCAAAGTATGTGAATTAAGCCAATTTCCTAAAAGAAAGTGTTCTAATCCACACTGAGGAATGAACGATCAGCCACAAATATTGCTGCATTCTTAGTTGCCAGTTTCAAAATGTGTATTTTTTTCCAGGTTGCCTTGTACATCTGAAAATGGCTTTCTTAGTAAATAGTTATTCAAATAGCTTTATCAAGGTATACATTTGGGTTGTCGAAAAAAAATGGCAAGGAATAGAAGTCTAAACAGAACAGAAAGTACAGAACATAGCACTTCAACAAAAGAAATACACAAAATTCTTGCTTTTAATTGTGTTAAGAGCACCCACACAGCTCATGAAAATAAATAATCTGCTATAAATGCTCTGAGATCTGGAACCTCCTCTTACCCATTCAGCCACACCAAAAACACTTAGCAAGGCCATATGCTAGGCTTTGAGCTGTAGATCTGATATACTAAGTGTTTGGAAAGAATTTTGCAAGTTACACTTTAAGGAGCAGACTCATGATAAAAATGAAGCCTCAACAAACTTTTACCATAAACAGTCTCCACTTGATACAGACTGGTATTTCATTCTGGAGCCAGACCAAGACAATACAAACAATTGACAAGTCCTTCAGTATCAAGGCAAACTGACAGTTGGGTTTTTATTATTCTTCCAAGAAGCATTAAGACACAATTTACAAGGCCACAATCCCTTCTTTTCAGAGTTATCCCAAGAAGAGTATAAAGAAAAAAAATATGCACACAACTTTAGAACATTTTTTAACTTTCTCTTATTCTGAAGTAGTTGAGCTGGGTTGGGTGTCAGCACACATCACAGCAACTCTAAAACTGACCAAGCTTTAGCATCCATGAAGCCTTGGGATTTGGAGGGGTCTTTATCAACTTCTGTCATGTTACTCGCTCTCCTATCTTTGCAACGGTCTCCTTCCAACCTACAATCCTCCACAGAGGATAAGTCAATCACTGAACAGCTTTGTATCTTCTCTCTATTCAAAGGAGAGCATATTTTTTTTCTTTTAAAAAAAAAAAAGTAAAAAAAAAAAGTGTTCTGTCATGGAAACTCATAGCACAAAAATCCTTTTCCAAACAATTTTCAGTAACTTTACGATTCCTCCTCACCACAAAGAACAGGAGAAGCCTTCACAGACTCTGACTGTGTCACCAACACCTGCTGTGTTTTGTTCCAGGCCAACTCAAAGACTTACTAGTTCATTTCTGAGCAGTGTCACACCGTCATTGCTAGTAAGGATAGGAAAAACAGTTTTGATGACTTCTTGATCCACACCAATTGGCTTGGAGTAACAACAGTACCCTATTTCCTCAACATTATAATCATGGGGCACTCCAAAGTACATTCAGAAGCTATGAAAAGCTCTAAGAGGTTTTGATCTCACATGTTGTTTCAGGATAGATTTATGTTTAAAACAAACTGGTATTTTTTAATCTCTCATAGCAAATACAGTGTATTGCTTGAAGTGGAAGTTTCTATTTTATTCATAAATATGATGGTTTTCAGAGCAACGTAGGAGAACTGATAGCATCCAGATCCCAGTATTTCACCATATGAGAATATCTAATGCTTTTAGTTAAGCTATTTCATTCTGGTCCTAGCATGACCTAACTTCTCCGGGTATTTCTAGTTACAATTTCTGTCTAAAAGGAAACAAATTAGGCTATAGTATTTTCCACAAATAGCCTGAAAGTAGGCTATAGTATTTTCCACAAATAGCCTGAAAATAGTCTGTGTAACACTAGACTCCAGACACATCTCAGCTTTTACTCACATATGGAAAAGACAACTGGCAGTGTTCTTCCTTACACTCTCCCCAAACTCAGAGCAGAGCCATTTTCTTTCAGAAAATGCTGATTTCTTCCAGCAGATGATGAAGCAAGCCTTCACTTTAATTTCATCATCATCGTTCTAACTGAAAACCTTCCTGTCATTCGGATTTCCAAAACACTTTCAGGGTGGGAGGGGCCCCTTTGTATAGTGAAAAAAAGAAATATAAATTGTTAGTACACAAAACTTGTGGTTGTATCTGAGAAACATATAACCCAGCACACACAGAAAAGGACATTTAAAAACCTTGCAAAAAGTTGATTTTCTTTAAGCAGTTAAGAGCTATCTAGTATTTTATTATATTATCTCTCCTTATGCTATCTTTCTCTGTCCTAGCCACATTTTCAGTGTCACCTACAGAGTTCGCTTTATTTGTGATCCTACAAAACCTAGTAGCTGCACGCTGCTTTGAAAACTAGAATATGCCATCTAGTGGCAACTTAGTAAATTGGAAGTTCATCCATCACTACGTCAAACATTTACAATTTACCTGAATTCAATTTAAATGCAAAACTAAAGGGACAAACTTCAGCTAAGTTCTTCAGACTGCATTCTAGCATTTAGTATACAAACCAGTTACAGATCATAAGGTACCTAACAACAAATCAGAAAGCTGTAACTAGTGCTATACTGTAAGTTCTGTTCAGCACAACTTCCTGAACCTTAGTCCAACTGGTTTTCTTTCTTTTTCTCTGCTGCTATTTTATTCTTTTATGAGAAGGAATAAACAATCTCCTATGTCCTATTTAGTCTAAGGTTTCTAGAACAATGAACAGCTGTGTAATGGCTTCCTAGTAATGTGGAAAAACTGCACTTACCCAACTGAACCTAAAGAAAGAGTTTCTGGAAAGATTTTGTATACTGGAAGAGTTGAAACATACTTAACTCATATTTTAAGAGAACAGTATCCATGTGTTAGTAACCATGCTGTTACTGATTCACTTTAACATGTTGCTTAATTCTGGAGTAGCACAGCTGTGCTTCAGGCGACTGTTCAAGTTAAGTTTCCTAAACGGTATTTTTAGGGTCTCGCTACCATAAGGGTAGTTTCTACCTCTCCAGATTGTTCACACAGACTTCCGAGGAAGTTGCTAGATCCAGAGAGCAGGTGCTTTACACATCTGAACCGGCTGTGTTAGATGACCACACCGTAACTGGCGGAGTGGGTAAATGGAGCACCTTTAACCCTGGCAGGGGAGCAAACCTCCGCGGGCGAAGCCGCACGCCCTGCTCTGTGCGGGCCGTGGGTCACCTTCCTCCGCACCGCCGCCGGCGTATGCGTTACCTGAAGCCGTGAGTTCATGAGCATAAACTCCTGCTGAGCTTTCAGGCTGTCGTTCATGGACTTCGAGAAGATGAACCCCATCGTGCCCTGAAGCGCAGAAAAGACCAGACAGGTGAGGCCGGCGGCGCGGCGAGAAAAGCGGGCGGTTCGCCGGAAGGCCCTTCTCGGCCTC
>NW_009649706.1:204550-211577 GCF_000708025.1 Charadrius vociferus
GACTCTTTTTTTTATTGTCTTTTTAAGCTAATCTCAAGTAGACGCCCTAAATCCACCAGCAGACTGGAAAAATGCGGCTCCGTTCGAGTGGGGCCGGTACCACGTATGTTGTTGGCGGAGGGGTGTCGTGGTTGTCGTTGAAATGGCGTTAGAGGTTTCAGGCAGCTTCGGAACTGAACGTGTGAAGCAGCGGCGGGTTTCGTGCTGCTTCTCGCGGCTGAGGTGGGTGGGTGGGTGTTAAAAATGCGCTGGATGGAAAATGCCGGTCCCGCAGTGGGCTGCATGTCATTCATCTTTCTGCCTTTTTTTTTGTTTGTTTGTTTGTTTGTTCGTTTTTTCCTCCATAGAAACTGTCCCGAGAAGATTGCAGGGACTTGTCTCCACGTTGAACGTCGGCACAGGCCCTGGCAGGTTCGCAGCTCAGGCATGATGCAACCGGGTACTAAGGTATCAATTAGCAAAGAAAGAAATTAACAAAATGCCTGTGACGCTTAGGCGTCTTGTCTTACTTTGCCTTTCGTCGCGTGTCAGAATGTTTTCATGGCGTCATCATCGATAATTAAAGGCTGACTTTGAAATCCAAAGAAATTAAATTTTCATTATTAAAGAAAGTGTTGAGACAAAAATTATGCTCTGTCAGTTGCCTTTTAAAAAAGCAATACAGATATTGGATAGGATTCCCAGGCTTCTTTTGGCACTGAAGAGTATCTCATTAAAGTTTCCACCTCCAGTCTGTGAGAATATATGGCACCTCAAACACCACCTCGTAGTGGAATTTGACATTTCACATTATAACAAGAATTAATCATCTTTTTCCAGAAAGACTTTTCTAGTTCAAGATTCAGATGTCCTCAGTGTCACCTTCAAACACTTACATCTGCTAATGTCTTGACCTGCAGTGATTCTTCTTGTTAGTAGTAATTAATTTTTACATGCATTTTTTTTTTTGCAAAGGTTTTTTTTGTTTGAAAAAAAAATATTCTGAGAAGACAGCTATCTTCCCATTTATCCTCCTTCCCCCATTTTTAATGGCAAAGCAAAAATAGCATAAAAGTAAGGGGAAAAAAAAGCCCAGTTTTTTTTTTTGTATTGTGGAAAATTGCTTAACATTTTTACTTGAAGTGTTTCCAAGAACTTGAATATTTTTTGTGATATTTTGAAAATGCTCGTGACTTTTAAAAATATTTAATCTCTTGACCACATATAGTTTTAGTTTGTAAGGAGATACAAACTTTGAAAACGTGATGGTAGGATATATGTTCAGCTCCAGAGGTTTGACAGACTAGTCCATGTCAAACTTTCACTGCCAATTTACAGTATAGAGTAAGTGTTGATTTAACAGCTTATAGATGTAAGCACTTGCAAGGATGAAGGTATCTGGCCCAAGACCTTTAAAAGCAAGAGGTTTGCCCACAGTTAATAGTTTTACTGAAGGTATTGTATTGCTCACTTAAATAAAAATCCCTGCACAAGTCTTGGTGTATCTAAAATAACTAGTTGCCAGTCGTAGAAAAGGAACATTGAAAAGCCCTGTTCTGGCAAACTTCCCTGGGGTTTAGTATTTGCATAAAGTTGTATCTAGAATCAAAACATTCTCTGTCATAAAGGTACAGGGAATGACAGCAACAACTGAGGGAGGGGGAAACAGGGAAGCTGACTCACAAAATGACAATCCCGTGCAGCGAACTGTAGGGTGCATTGCGCTCTCTGTAGTTAATTCTAATTGCCAGCGATCCAAGAAGGTAGTAAGGTTTTGTGGAAGGGTACATTGAAGTCTGTTCGATACATGAGTGATGTGGTGCTTGTGTGAAATGTTATGAAAAATGGAGATTAGCATATTTATGGGAAAGAATGAAAAAATTAACAAACAGTGGCGTACTGAGAGGAGAGAGAAATGCTGTAAGAAAAGATCAGAGAGTGAGAGGATGGAAGAGGGCAACAAAAATAACCAATAGATGACATTATGCACTGCTGATAACAGACCTGTCCACCTGTGAGCAGAAGAATCCATCCTCCAAGTGTGCTGGAGTGGTGACTTGTGTGATGAACACGGTCTTGCCTGCTACTGGTGCTGCAGAGATCCAGGGGACAAATTTCCTGCTATACTCCAGCTCTGCGCAAGATGGCAGTACTGCATCGGCTGCCGCTGACAGCTCTGTCTTTCATTGGGCTTCATAGGAGCAAATTGTGGTTGGTGGGTCTCTCACTGGTAAGTTTGAGAGAACGTAATTTTGCCTCGAAGCAGGTTACCAAAGATATCCACTTGTACCCACCAAGCCCCTTGCAGCCAGGCAAACCGGGTTGGTCTGTCCACATTTCTTCCTGCTCAAGAAAAGAAGAAATTTCAGAGTGCTGTAGACCTCTGTATTGCAGCTCTGGTAGACCTCTGCATTGCAGAGGTCTGGTTTCTGTGGAGGGGTTAACATGATGGGGCAGCAGGTTTCAATAATATAAGAGCAGAGAACAGGGGTGTCCTGGTTTGAGGTAAAACAGAACCAATTTTGTTCAGTAACTTTGCTTCTTAGCTGGGCCTCTTCTAACTACTGAAATTAACAGCAGCATATTGTGCAGACACTGTTCGCTCTCAAAGTGATCAGACCAATGTTTATAGCTGATGCCCAGGCATGGTATGCAGAGAGGCTCCTGCTTATACTTATTGCTGTAACACCCAAGGCCAACCAACTTTGTTACGTGCCCCACTGGAGGATTGGAAGTGGAAAAGTGCAGTGGGGTCCCACCTGCGGGGAGGAGAGGACAGGATTTTTGGTTATGGTACTTTACCAAAAAAATTAAGTAACCTAAGAATTGAAATCACTGTAACTTCTGCCAATGCAGATGTTTATTGGATAAGTTAAATATGATTTTTACATCACAGAAAGAAAAAGGAACATAGAAAAACAACCAGAAGGAATGTCTGAAAGCAAGCAAGCATTCTTTCTCTTATCTTTATATGTAGTGCACTTGGATGAATCAGTTTGAATTTTACCGTAATGATTTGGGTGTAAACCAATTCATTATCTACCTCAGTTTTGTAATCCAGATTGAGAAGGAAGCAAATCATGCTAGAGAGAGCCTGTTGAATGAATATTTGGAAAGAAGGTTACCTCTGTCTCAGTCTGCCTGATTGATTCCATCGAACTGAAAAGATTATCTACAAAATTAAATTCCCAAACATATCAACAGTCTCCAAAATAGAACAGCAAATGCTTATTTAATACCTTATAACTTACTAAATACCTTATAATACTTGAAAGCTGCTGGATCAAAATAGTTAAGTAGTTTGAAAGAGATAAAAAACAATGCCCTAAGTTCATAGTCTTTAGCAAACTGATTTCCTGGTTTTACCGTTGTGCGTCTGAGTATGTTAGAAGTGTAGACTATACACATGAATGACTGCAAGACTTTTATAACCCCATGATAATTAATTCTACAACTTGTGACAATGGCTTATTTTTATTTTGGGAATGAGCGTTCAGCAAAAAACCCAGATTTCTACTATCTTACGTTAATGACAAAACATGATTACATCCTTGAAGATTTTTGGGTTTTGTTTTTCTCTTACTATTCGACTTTTGAAAAAAGGAAGTGTGTGAATATATATAGATATGTGAACTTTGAAAATCCAAGCACGCACGCAGAGGGAATGTAAACCTTTAGCTTTGACACAGCATTTTTTGTTTGTAGTAAGGGAAGTCCCAATGTTATCTAATCCTCTTAGTTAACTAAAGCATTTATCAGCTTAGTAAACTTGCTATTAAACCAGAAGCTTCCTCTTTGTTCTGGGAATGTTTTTGCAGTCATTTGTTGTTCTTACTGGAAAGAGACTTCTCAGACTGGTTTGTGGCTGTTTTGTCTGGTTTTGTGACTGTTTTATAGCTTTATGTATACTACCTAGCTGTATAAGCAAATTTTCCTTTTACAAATGTCATGTTTATTACTAAACAATTTAAAGCTTATTCAATATTAGCTGAATAAGTTGTACTGGTTACCTTCATGTCTGGCGCCAGTTCCCATGATCAGTGTGCCTCTTTTCTCAACTGCAAGGAGAAAACTGGATGGGTAATTTTCATTCCTACTCATCAGATTCCTGATATTTTTTTTAAGTCAAAAGCCAAAATCCACTGTTAATTTAGGTGGTGAAATCTGCAACTGGAGAGGAGTGCACTGGATAACAACATGTGGAATTGTTGCTGCTTAATAATTCCCAGGGATAACGATTGCTCAGTTCATAATTTCTCATTTTGGTTTTCCATTTGGAAAAGGATTCCTGCATCATGAGTGCTGCAAATGCAAACCAGGTGATACCCAGTCCCATGATCTGATTCTTTTCTTTCTTTCTAGTGAGATTTGACTTAGTCTTTACTAGAAAGCGTTTTCTTCACTGTAAGAAACTGGAGAATAGAGAAGTGTTTAACATTTCTTTTTTTTGTTTGTAGTGTCCTTCTCGTGTTGTCACATTTTGTTAGCCTAACGGGGCCTTTCAGTATCTGACTGTGCTTCATACCATTAGAGAGTTTCCCTAACACCTCTGGAGTATCTTTACAGAGTTTGTGGAGGCTGGTGGCCTCTCCTCTATGGTATATGCAGAGGTCACGTGCTGTTGCTGGTATCACAGTGGGCTCTGGTTACTCTCTACAGCAGTCCCTGTGGATGTTAGAATGATTTCCAGAGAACCAGATATGCTCTGAGGCATGGTGTAGTCTATAGCGGTTGGTTACACCTTTTAGGCCTTCTGGTGATGAAAGCAGCTTCATAAAGCCAGGTGTTAACTTCAGTCACAGATCTTCTGTTTGACCTGCAGTCTTTAGATCCACAAAATCATTTTACAGGTGTAGCACTGCGTATTAAATACTGAATGTGACCAATACAGAAACTATGTATGCTGGGTATGCTACAATACACTGTAACTACTACAACTAATCCCTGTAGTCCCAGGGAACTGTTGTTACCGTGTAGCCCTGTCATACCTATCTCCATTCCTAGCCACAGGCAATAAGCTTTGTACTGAGTTTGCCAGGCCTCAGGGCCGAGGTTTGTCAGGCCTGCTCTATCTAAACTTTTCTTGAACTGCCTGCAGCTAAGTGTTATTTGGCTTGCCTCTGGCAGCAATTCTGCTAACTGATCAGTTTTCTATGGCTGATTTGTTTTATTTTTGTTATCTTTGCATGGTACCACCATGATTTCATGTAGTGATGTAGCCTAGACAAATGCAGGCATAGTATGATAGCAGAAAAAATTCCTAGTTTTATATGTAAGCTCTGCTTCCCCTTTGTCCATAAACAACACTTTAAGTGGACCTGTCATTAAGCTGTCTAATCTGTATTCTTCCTTCAGCATACTGAAGGTAAATGCACCTTTTTATACAGTTCCATCAAGACACTTGTTTGAAAACAGGGGAGATATGCAGCAAAACCGAATGTGGCTATCCAAAGCTGCTTTCCTGTGCTCCAGAAGCCTCAGGAAGGATGCAATCATACTGTGCATAAGCAGCTCTTAGTTCCCAGTATGGAAAATATTTCCCTATTCTATTTCCAAATCCCATTTCCACATGGAATACGGAATAAGTTTCAGTAATTCAAGTATTATTAAAACTAAGACTTTTCTCTAATGTCAGCTTCAGCAATAAAGTGCAACTAAGACTATACACCAATAACAGAGCGGGGCATCTATTAAGGTTGGGGTAGGCATCGATCATTAATTCAGTAGACCAACAAGAGGAGCAAAGGTAGAAAGATGAATTTCTGTGCAGAAAATAATACATAATTTTCAGCTACAAATAGTAGTTTTGCAAGTGTAAATTCAGCAGTGAATTTGCAGGTCAGTGCATAAATGTTGTTCAGAGTGTACAACAGAATACAGTAAAGCATTCCAGCTATTGCATTCCAAATCCAGCTCTATGTCTTTTTGTTTTGAAAGGCATGCGGCACACAGAGCATGGCACTGTGATTCTGGCTGAAAGGAACAGTTCTGCATGTCAGGGCAATCTGGCAGATCTGGCAGCCCACGAGAGGTGAGGCTGCTGCAGCCCCATGTCCACAGGTCCAACCAGTATGAGCTGAGCAGGTATTCCCAGTGGGCACATGCACACAGAACTCATGTGTACACCACGTTTTATACATACATACACACACGCCAGCCCCACAGATAGAATCATCTAGATTGGAAGGGACCTTTAAGGTCATCGAGTCCAATCATAACCCAAAACCTGCCAAAACCACCACTAAATCACGACCCTGAGCACCACATCTACCCATCTTTTAAACACCTCCAGGAGTGATGACTCAACCATTTCCCTGGAATGACATAGACAGCCACCAGGAGCACTCATACAAACAGCATCAACAACTTCATCCTGTTCCTTTCTCTGGCTGAGCAGGACAGAGGTATGCTAGTGGGAACATATATGTATATATATATATGTAGAAAGTGGATTCCACCTGTAGCTGTGCTCATGCATTCAGTCTGCCCACTGCCTGCCCCTGGGTCCCACTCTCCTAGTCTAGCATCTGGACATGTGAGCCCACGAGGTCTGCAGCCCCTCTCCAGTTGCTGGTGCTGGTATTGACATAAACCCCAGCCCTCTCCACGCAGAACTGGCCAGGACTCCCCTGCTTTTCAACAGAAAACATGATGGCTTCCAGGTAGGGGTCCCTGCGGCTTCTCAAAGCCCATAAAAATGTTAACTTCATGTTGCAGATGTCAGTACCTGGTATTTACAGCACACAGATTGGTAGGGGTTTTGCTGTCCTTCCCCTCCTTCAGTTCACACCTCTGCCATGTGCACGCTGCCACTGGTTAAAGTTCTGAATTTGTTTTATATGCCACCGTGCAAGTGTAGTCGCTAGTAAACTATGATCACAAATGCTCTTTGGTTCTTTGGTGGAGTAATGTTCTGATTAACATCCTGAGTAATATTCTTATTTTGGGGTTACTTTCTTTTGGGAAAGTTATGGCAGAAATCTTGTTAGGGTTATGTATCATAACATAAGCATTTTTCACCTCAAAGAAACTGTATACCACGCTGTAT
>NW_009649706.1:211617-211946 GCF_000708025.1 Charadrius vociferus
TCAGCAGGATCTTTAGGTGGCAGTTACTTAAAATGGGATTGCTTCCTCCTCTCTGGAGAAGCGCCAAACAGCTCCTGGAGGTTTTGGACATCCCAGATGCTGTGTAATCGTCCAGGAATCCAGTCCTTTGATACCGGTATTCCTCCACCTAAGTAGGTTTTATGGCACAAGCCATCTGTGCGGGCAGCGAAGGATATGATTTCACCGTGAGACAGCGCCGGTGCCGCCTTTCGGTTTTGTTTCCTGACAGCCCGCGGCTTTCAGGAATGGAAAAGCGGCCCGGGAGGGCTCCCCGGCCCGGGAGGGCAGGACCGCTGGGAAACGCGGGG
>NW_009649706.1:212416-244480 GCF_000708025.1 Charadrius vociferus
CTTTGCTGAGGGGTACCCAGCGACAGGCGAGACACAGGTACTTGTCTGGAAAATCTGTTGCAGAACAGAGATAAAACGAACAAACCGACAAAAACTCACCAAGTGCAGTATGTAGCTATGCTGTAAAACGTCTGTGTGTGTATATATGTACGTGTGTGTGTGTATATATATACGTTTATAAAATAAAATAAAAAAAAACAACAAAACCCCCCTGTCCTAGTCTTTTATTTGCTACTGCTCACATGGAAAAAACAACCCTGCGACCTCAAATCAAGCAATGAAAAAGAGGAAACTGAATTCATGACATTGAAAGCTAGCTACATCAATGGCTTCTGTGGTCTCACAGTCAGTGTTTTACAAATTTGTTTCCGTTTTGTTGTGTTTTTTTTTTTTCTTCTGAGAAAATGTCATTAAACCTGTTTTTTAAGCACAGAAAAAAACAGTGGAAATTAACCTTCATCTGTCTCACCTATTGTGGAAATCCACCCCCTCAACCTCCTAGGGTAGTTTCACATTATTAGAACCGAAATGTTACATTCAACTATCTCATATACCACTGTCCCTATGTTTCTCCCACGCATCAAGTAAAAAGGTTAATTCTTACCAGTTCTGTGTATTATGTTTTTGCTTCCATGACAGATACTCTAAGTGGGCTGTCAAGTGGAAAGAAGAAAATACGTCCTGAAAACTTTTAAGTGCTTGTTTCACAGTATTTTAATCCTTCTGAGAATCTCAACCCTTCTTTGAGATATGCAAAGACAACATAAGTGGGTGAACTTACACTGAAACATATGTTTAAAGTTGTATTTTGTGCTGTTGACCAGGTTATCCCACTACGACCTCCAACTTAACGTGAGTACATCCTTTGGCTTCTAATACTCGGGGGATTTTGTTTGGTTGTTTGTTTGGTTGTTTTTTTTCTGTATTCTTGAATGACTTCTACAATCAAGAAAAAGATGGTGCTCTTTATTTTTTGCCAAGCTAACGCACAGGCTTAACAACTCTTCTTGCACTACACAGTGGCAAGGCAAGGGGCCTTCATTGTGCTCAAATCTTGGGCAGAGACTACCTGTTCTTACCAGAAACAGGTAGGCAATGCTCTTTGCATTATTCCTACTCATGGTCTTTGCAGACATGAGTAAGTTGTGTAGCATTTTCCAGTCACTGTTAGCAGCTGTTTGGCACCGCTTGAGATTAATATGGTAGGGACCCTGAGTTTGTGTTGATTGATGACTTTTGCTGCTGGCATTCCAGGGACTGTTGCTCAGATACAGCTTTGATCAGATGACATATTTCTGAAAAAGCCTGTGGCAAAAAACTAATCTTCCCTACATTTCTGTCTCTGGTTACAGTGAACCACTGTTAGCAATAGAGAATTTTCCCTACTGGGGAATTTTCCAATAATGGGGAAGTTTCCTAAAGAAGTAGGTGGAGTTACATCGACATTTAAGATCTGTCACAAGAAGCCTTTGGGCAAATAGTTCTGTTCTTCACGTCTTCTTCATTTGATTAGGAGGGAAACATAAAGCAGCAATACCGAAGAGCATCTTGCACAGTGAATATCTTTTTGCTTTTATAAAACTGTGTTTGCCATAGATGTCAGAAGGTGGCAGAAGGAGAGAAGAGGCATTGTGGTAGGTTCTGTAAGAAAAATAGTGAGAAGATTGCAGCTTTGGTAAAGATCTTTGATTGGCATCTAGGTCTCCAGCTGCTTCAACCAATCCAGCCAGGGATCCTTCTGCTCAAGGGGAAACAGGAGGAGGGTCTGCAATGGTTATTGCAGCAGGTTTTTTCATGTGCACCTGGATTTGACCTGGACCTACTATTTTTTTCTCTCTGAAAGTGAAAAATTGAGTACAGCAGCAGACTTTCTCAGTCTTGAGGAATTTTGTAAGTAATAGTCATACTTCTTTTGCGTGTAGTAAGGCTTGTTTTCCTCTACTGCGGGAGAAAGCATGCAAATTAAAGTTCACAGCAATTGAAGGATACAAGCATGGGTCTTTGAACTGTAAAAGCTTACCTGTTGTTATCCGTCTTCCAGGAGTTAATCAGAACACCTCTCCTGGAGTTCATACCAGCATTCAGATTTCCTGACAAAAAGTGGGTATGAGTTGCGTGCATGGGTATGGGTATCTTTCCGTGACTGTAGTGAGCAGGTTATTTGTTCTGAGCAGTCTCTCAGATTCAACCTCTACTTAAAAAAAAAAAAAAAAAAAGTATTTTGAGGCTGTGTGTGCTACAACTGTGGTCATTCTGTCCCAGGGAGCACAGAGAGGTGCACACCTATACCCGTCAGTCTCAGTGGCTTGCTCTGCATTTGGCATAGTTTTGCCAGTGCTTTTAAGAACATCACTTGTGGCTAAGGAATGAAATGGGTACCTAACCACGTTAAGAAGCTTGGGATTTATTTACCAGTGAAACAGATCTTTCACCCTGAGGATCTTATTTGTATTTTCCTGTCCCTGTTTGCAGAACACCCTTTTGTAATTGCTCATGCCTGCCTAACAATGTATTAGATTGACTCCCTTTCTCAGCTCCATCTGTGTTGCCTTCTGTAAACCCACTATTGCGATCAGGAAGCATCAATCTGAGGGAAAAAGTAGCTTGAATTAAATCCTTATGAGGGCGTCTAATTCCTTTAAGCCACAACACTGAAAAGGCACAGGCATCTTATTGTTCAGGACAATTTTGTTACTTTATTGTCATCTTAAAGTTGGCAACCAGAGAAAGACAAACCATCTTACCAAAAATTGTAAGAATAGCACTCCGGATAGAATTTCATCAGTTAGGAAGTGGGATGTGTATTACAGTTGCCTAATTTCTTACACCAATGCTGAAATTACTAGTGGAAAACAGTTGAAGGCAATCTTTCCTTATTTTGTGGCTGTTTGGGTATCTAAAATGAGGACTTTATTTAGATAAAATTCTACAGTTCTCTGTACTCATGAAAGACTTCCATTACAGTGAATTTGAATTTTTCTTGACAGTAATTTGAAAAATGATGGCAGTGCTTGATATTAGTATTGCTCTGACCAAAAATACACACTTAGCAAGTGCAGTGGGTGTGTGAAGGTTAAGTGTATGAGTTGACGTTAATCAGTGTTTTATAATGTTAAAGTGTTGTGTAGGAGTATAAAAGCTATGTCAATGAAGAGGGGGAAAACTTATGACAGAAGACTGAAATAATTTACGTGTTCAGAGGTAAAGCAACAGAAATTCAAGAAGCAGATTTTGTTTGTAGGCTGACTGTTTTTGTCACTGTTTTACAAAGGCACTATTGTGTAAATACTTAAGTGACTAATTATTGCGTGAATTCTGTTTGCAATATATGTAACTTCACGAGCCCCATGATAAGTACTGTGAGACCAGATGTTATAAAACAGGTTATGTTAACCATATGTTAAAGTAAGGAAAATAGGTGGGGAAGAACTAAGTTCTATTTCTTCCACTGAACGCCTATAGAAAACTTCTCCATTCTCCTCCAGGGAGGAGAAACACTCTCTGCTACAGTTTACGGCAATAATTGGGTATTTGGGAGTATTTATTTACTAATTGACAGATAGTGATAAAGTTTATATTTTGCCATAACCAAGGACAAATATTTAAAGCAAATAAAATCAGATGTTCTTCCTGGACCCATGCAAGAAGCTTTCTGCCTGATCATCTACTAGATGCAATTTGGTCAGGTTTTCCTCTAGAGTGGAATTAGGTGCCTTCTGTACAGTTCTTTGTGTGGGGTGACTACAGAACCTATTTTACAGTGTCTTTTATTTTATCATTTTAGGTTCTGTCTACATCATGGAAAAGGCTTTGCTTTTGTATATATTTTTATTCCACTGGCATTTCCTAAATGGTAAGAAGCTGAGTTGTAAGAAACAGTACAACCGTTTAAGTATGTTTCCTTTCCATGTATAAGCACAGAAGTATTAATTCCTCAGTTTTCCTCCAGGTGCAGCATTTGCGTTTTTTTACCTTAATGTTTTAATTAAGAAGGTCTTAGCGTGCTTTTACGTTAAACTAGATATGTGTGCTTAATATGTGTGCTTTGACATGGGGTCAGGTTGAAATCCTTGTCAGTGATTCAGCATAGACCCCATTTCAGACAAGGTACAATTTTCATTATGCAAAAAGTTTTATTGGCACCGTCAAAGCTGGGAATTGTCATGTGTTCTTTGATATTGTGTGTAAACACAATTGACATTTATATAAATAGAACTTTCCCATGGGAGGCACTAACAATTGCCTGTTACTGTGGCGGTGTTCTGAAAGCAACAGCTGAGGGGCTGTGCACACACATTCACCTATTTTTAGTATGGCCTCACACTGCGTGTGTACACAAAGCAGGTGTCTGCAGGTATAAATAGCCCAGTTTGTCCCAAACCTGGACAAGTGAATGCAAAAATGTTTAACTTCTCTGAACACGGCAGATACTTTTGGTCCATAAAATGTCCCATTTATACAGTAAGATTCGAAGATTAGGCTTATAATTGGAAAATTAAGTTTTCTTCCCAAATTTGTTTTTCAGCTTTATTCACGGTTGAAGCTCCCCAGTCACTCTACACTGTGGAACATGGGAACAATGTCACCATGGAATGCACATTTCCAGTGAATGGGAAATTAAAGTTTAGAGATTTAAGTGTCACCTGGGAAAAGAAAGATGAGTTAAAGAAGCAGGTTTACGTACTTCTCAAAGGAGAGGAAGACTTCAAAAGTCAGCACAGTGACTTTAGGGGAAGAATAAAACTGTTGAAAGAGAATCTGAACTTGGGACAATCCCTCCTTCAGATCACTGATGTGAAGCTCAGAGATGCAGGGTTTTACCGCTGCATTATTGGCTATGGGGGAGCCGACTACAAGACAATCAATCTGAAAGTTAAGGGTGAGTGTGCTGCTGCAGGAGGTTTAATGCTATCTGATGCTGTTAAAAGATTTCAGAGGAGTCCCTGAAGTAAGGCACGTCTGGCTTAGCATTTAAAGGAGCCTCTGCAGAGACAGGAGCTGCCTCATGGCCCTTGTGTGGCTGTGTAACTTTGTCTTTCTGTCTAGGTTGAATCCATGTTCTGTCCTTTATTTCCCATAATGACCTATGAGGAATGGTGTTGCAGAACCATTTAGACAGGACAAAGACCAGAAATCTGATGCAGTTTTCTAAACAGCATCAAAATTGTAATAAATCCTGTACCTCCACTTACTAGGGAGAGACACAATAGCGACATTTCCTTTTCCTGTCAAGACTATGATTTATAAAATCCAAGCTGATGTACCGAAACTTGACACAGGGGCTGGGGATAAAGAAAAGGTGTCTTGCTAATATATGCTGTTCTTCTAGCTATCTACTAGAAATCATTTTCTTCCATTTGTTTAGCTCCTTATAGAACTATAACCCAAAGAGTGGTGAGCACAGGAGAAAATAAATGGAAGCTGACGTGTCAGTCAGAAGGATACCCACAAGCTGAAGTGATATGGAAAAATAGAAAATATGAAGATCTGACTGATAAGGCAAATACAAGTTATGAAACCGGAAGTGACCAGCGGTATCGTGTGACAAGCACCCTTACAATCAAAAGTAGGATTGATGAGATTTTTCACTGTATATTCTGGAATAAAGAGCTGCAAGAAAATACATCTGCTACTTTACACATAGCAGGTAACATTTCTAAATTTCATTTATGGTAATACACTTCAAGGTGTCACTATGACACTATGTCATTTTGTTCCAGTTGAATCAGCCATGATTTTTTTCTCTTTCCTGTGTAATTTTGAAAAAGCTAAAAAGAAATACCTGTGTTGTTAAGTTTTGCTATTAGTGTACACTTCCACCATACTAACTAGTTCATAACATGTATGTGGATGGAATTCAAGGATAGGAATTTTGCATGACCTACAGTTACGTGAAAATTGAGCCTGAGAGTTATAAAAAGTTCCGTCACTTGAAAAACATATGGCTCAGAGCCTAGGAAGGAAACCCTCCTATATAAATTAAACACACCTTCCAAGAATGTTATGTTTTTCTGATTATAACTGTCAAATGAATTTGAACAATATGGTCTTTTCCTGCCACTACAGCCTTTGCTTTGAGCATTTCACCTTTTAAACTGGCCATCACCCCTACTGCTTTTGCTTTTGGCTGCTCTTTGAATTTCTACATTGTACCCTGATATGTCTGCACAAGCTTTCAACCAGACTGATCCAACTCAAAAATATTTCTGTTTATGAGACGGTTACTTGGTCAGGTCATTTCCCTGGTCCTGTTGGCCATGCGGTTTTAAAAACACCTGCGCTGGCGCACTTTTTGGGACTGACAAGGGGTGGAAACAGGCAGCTGAGAGTGAGAAAGCCAAGTCATCCTTTCAACGAGTGGTAAGCGGGCAAGTTTGGTTTAAACAAGAGATGCCTCTGGGATTTAAGGAGGCCACTTACCCTTTGCATTCAGAGCTTTACCAGATGAAAGGGACTCTCTGTTCTCTTTCTCAGTCAGCTTTTTCCTGTAGTCCTGATGGGAAACTAATCTAGATGTAACACTTTGTACCTTGGTGACAAGCAGGATTTGTGACGGGAATCAAAGGCACTATCACATGGAATGCAGGAAGCAAAGCTAAATATGAGTATGTTCTATCTTTTTTTTTTTTTCCTTTATTGCAATAATGAGATACGGTGGAAAGCACCATCAGCACCTGACCTTAGACAAAATATAAAATGCTGTTATCATGTCTGAACTGCTGATAGAAAAATAATATGGTGAAAATGAAAGGAAAAGGGAGAAGCTTATGCAATTATGTAATGTCTTTCCCCCGCTTGTTTTTCTTGAAGATTCAGCTGATGGTGTTCTGTGGACTGACAGCAGACGCTTTGTTGGAGCAATTCTCATTGTGACTGCTTTGTTTGGATCAGTGCTTCTATTTATGCTCTGCATAAAAAAAGGTATTCAAATTATTTATTTTAGTGTATCATCTCAGTTATGATCAATTTGTTCTGTTAATTCATCCTCACAGAGGTGGAATGAGATAATAAAAGTCTGCCTTAGATCTTTCATCCTGAAACCACTAAATTTTTTACCACATTGCTTACTTCTTTTTCTTTATCTGACTTAGTTAAATACCAGCAAGTTAGCAGAGTGGAACAGTTTGTCAGCCACTCGCAAAACACCTACCATGCATCTCTATTAATTTTTCTTATCGGGAATGATGTAGAGCAGTAAGATTAGTGTCTAATCTGTTCAAACATCACAGCATGGCTTATGCACATACCACAAATAGAAGTTTCCTATTCTGTGTCCTCCTTTTTGATTGGTGACCAGAATGCTGGGAGCAGATAGGGCACCAGAGTTTTTTTAGGGTTTTTTTCCTGCATTTGCTGAAAAATTTCACTAAACTGTGAGCACGTCTTTTTTTTTAAGTGATCTAATTGTTATGAATTCTACATGTATCTTTATTCTGGTTAAAACACCATCAAAATGATGGACTACATGTGAAGTGATATGGTTTTGAGTCTGAAAGATTGTTTTTCACAAGAAGAAATATTCCCACTGTGGCTTCAAACCACTTAATTCATTTCCTTGTTAAGTTTTGAACTTTTTCAGTTCACTTCCATGACCTGAACTGGACATTTTCAGCATCACAGTGTACTGAAGAGCTAAAGCATTGGTGGTAATTTGTTTTCACTTGCTAGCTAACCAAAGAAAAAACTTGGAGAAATTTTTAGGGTATCTAAGCATGAAAAGAATACAGTTTGCCCTCAGATTAAAGAAAAAAATGTTTGAAATGTGTTGCTTAACCTGAAATAAGTACTGTTACTTTTTTTTTTCTTTATTTGGTTGGTTGTGGTTGGGTTTTTTTCCTTGGAGGGAAGGTAAGCGTGTTTGAGGGTTTTATATCCAGGGGTATTTTTTAGTCTTCATTTTAACAGATAAAATAAAGTTATGCAGATCTCAGAACATCCATAGGACTAATTTGAAAATGTTGAAAGGAAAATGTTTTTGCTGTACATTCTGGTTTTGGCCAGTTTTCCTCTGTATAACAAATATGTGGATTTTTTTAGCTGATGCATAGTTACTTCTTTTTTTCACGTAACTTTTTGAACTTTTTTTCGGTCAAGTTGTCTGCAGAGGAACAGTACAGGAGGCATTGAAGCTGATACAGGACTCGCAGCATTATAATATCATACTGGCATGACTCTGAAAATTATTACCAGAAATGCTCCAAAAACCCGAACAGGATAGTTGACTAAATGCTGCTCTTGAAATTCTTGAATTTTATAGGAGATGTAAGTGTGTGCAGCTAGCATGAAACTCAGCTGGAACGAATGCAAAGGCTAGTTGTACTGTGTTTTCAAGTAGTATTTCAAAAGGTTCCATACTGAGAGAGGTGTGCTTCCTGAGGTGATATGGCAGAACTGTTGGTTTTCCTGTCTGCCAGCTCTCTTTTCCACAGTGAAAACCGGAAACAGCCCTAATTTCTGTCTGGAAATTACACAAAACCATCTATAAGCAAACTCTATGCTGAGCATTCACGTTCAAGTTCCATAAAATAAAGACAAGATAGAAATAAATGTCGATATTCAGTGTTTTGGTCACAAACTAATCTGCATCAGTGCTATGGAGAAATGTCCTGGGAGAAGTGTTTGTAAGCTTAACAGGCTTGCAGGTGATGCTAAAGGCTGCAGAAGGGAGGGATAGGGTAAATAACCCAGCATATATAAGAATATGCTTGTCCTAAAAACGTGATACGGATAGGAGCAGCACATGAAAGTGGAAGAAGGGACAGCAAACTCCTTGACTTCTCAGAAGATTCCCTTCTGGGGATTTCAGTGAAGGTCAGAAGTTTCCCAGTTTGCTTGAGTAATATTTATTGTTTCTGTGTATACATGATAATGTGTATACATATCATGATGTATGTGATTATCATGGTTATGTTATATGTGTGCGTGTGTGTGTGATGAGCTACAAGTTTATGCAGAAGCTAAAGTAATAGTGACAGGTTTTACTTTTAAAACCCAAGCTCTCCTAGATGACTAGACAAATGATTCTTTCAGAATGGAACCTCCCTGGAATATGGGCTTTTTTGCCCTCAAAAAGCACTGAGAAGGTGATCCCCTCCTTGTTTCCTGTTGCTCAGGAATTGTTCAAATCTGGGTGAAAATATACAATGGAAAACCATTTGAACAAGTATTTTTCAGTGATGTTAGTGTATAGCATCAACGCAGTTCTGGCTTAAGAGCGAGGAAAGGAAATTGGAAAGGCAACTGAGAGACTGAGGGCACTGAAGAATATATTTTAAAGTTTTTGAAGAAATTGAGTGTTTGAGAACCAATGATTACACTAGGATAACTGTGCCATTCCCACCAGTGTGCTTAAGCCCCCGTTAGATATAAAGTAAGTATTTTGATTTCTTTTTGATTTTTCTCTCTTTTCTTTCAGCTAGAGCAAATAAAGACAACAGAACACCTGCGGCTAGCTCATCAATAGCAAGTATGTACATACAGCATAAATCTATCTCAGTGTGATTATTGTGGAAATAATTGCTTGAGAATTTACTTTGTAAAGGTGACAACCAAATGCAGATTTACATTTAACTTTCATTTTGCTTCCTGCTTTTCACTTATGTAACAACTACAAATTACAATTGAAGAGTGATATGTCATTACTGTGTCAGCTTATTGAAAGGGAAACGTGGAAGAAAAGCACACTTGTTACAGGCGCAGGTGCAGTCCTGATATGCACAACGAAAGGACAGAGTGGTGTGCTGTGTTTTGGAAAGTCTGTGATAGGATGGGACATGCTCCCTGGAAGATATACTTCAGGATGGCAGCACATCCTGGTGTGCAGACTCTGTGCTGCAATTTGCGCCATGCTGGCATGATCCTGTGTTTCCTCCGGTATTATAGTGTGCAGTTGAGGGTCTTTGTCACAACACCGAGGACAGACAGTTTCACCCTTTTGAAAGAAACACAGGAAGAAACTTTAGCTTCCCTGACAGTTTTCTTCTTCCTCCTGTTGAGATACCAATGCTGTTTGCTATGAGAAAATCGCAGTGAATGGCCAGTACCACCATGACAGTCAGAAACGGAGGAAGGAGTGGAGAGAGTTAATATTTACAGTGGGAGAAAAGAGATTAAAATCCTTTAGCCATGATGACTCATGGGTTTTGTTTGGTTTTGTTTGTTTTGGTTTGGTTTTTTAAAATTTGTTTTATGGTTTTATTTGGAGACCACTTCAAATTAAACTGCTGTCTGAATGCTAGTTCATACTGGCAGTTGCAGTTTTTCCTAAGAAAACCTCTCTTGAGAATACTTGCCCAAAATAGACACAACATTTGGTAGTAATCTCTTCTCCTGGTTTGCATTTAAGTCACAGAGCACCTGGATGGCCTGAGATAGCAGCTTTTAACAAAGATTTATCACTATATGAAAAGTTTAATCTATGCTGACTGTTATCTGTATGTATGTCGTTTGTTTAAAGAGCTGTCAAAAGATAAGGATACACGTGACTGCAGAGATGCTTCTTTTGAAGAGCCGAAATGTAAGTATAAATGATAAAAGGAAAAATAGTAGCAAATTGCACACAGCATCCATCATCCATGGTCATCAGAGCCTTGATTAATGACTGGTTTATTTAGTCCCCTGTTTCAAGAGACAGAGCCTTCAAGAGAAGTACAGCCTCCCATTCTCTGTCTTACAAACTCACCGTCATAACTCATTATGCACTGGAAGTTACATCAAATAATTAATCTGGTTTTAAAAATAAAAAGAAGAGCCATGCGAAGGAAAATGGGATGTGGAGATATATAATAACCCAAATTAGCCTTTTCTCTAGCTCACACTTTTGCTACAGGAACAGTTGTGCCAGCACAACTGAAGGAGTGGTGATGGCAATGGGTGGGGAGACCTTAAGCCATCAGGGCCACTCAAGCAAGTCTCAAGTCGTAAGATTCCGTCTCAGCAAAGCAAGAAAATAAATGACCAAATCTCTGAAATCTCTGAAACGCACTGTGGTATGGAACAGAAGGGTGAAGTTTTTCTTTCACGTTCTTGCTGACTTCTAAAGCACTTAAATTAATTACACCCTGAATCCCATCCCTGCTACACTTTGCTGGTGTAAACATAAACAAAATTAAGCCTGCTGGTCCTGCAGGTATAGATCTCC
This sequence comes from Charadrius vociferus, assembly GCF_000708025.1. Lineage (NCBI taxonomy): Eukaryota > Metazoa > Chordata > Aves > Charadriiformes > Charadriidae > Charadrius > Charadrius vociferus. The sequence continues at coordinate 223,557 of NW_009649706.1, forward strand.
AAGTCAAAGGGTTATGGCCTGGGGATGTGCTGCTAGGGATACCGACAGATAGAGCACTGAATATGACTGAAAGACTTCAAAAGATTTTAAAAGAATGGGGGACCTAAGCCACAGCAATTTCACCCTATTTACTAAAGAGCACTTCCCACCAGTGTGCTTGAACTACCACTTTATTTCCTCCCATGACCATCTTCTTTTTCTATTGGACCTTATAATTAATTTCATTTTAGATCTTCAATTTTGACAACAAAGGAAATTTTTTGGGTACCTCCAAACCATAGGAAAGAGTCCCAAAGACATGAAATATTCCGTGACATCATAATTTTGTAATTTGATAATTTTTTCATATATTTCTTTATTTTACAGATATGCAAATTGAGAAGACCTAGGTGAAGGTTTGACAGCTCAGATGTTCTGTGTTCTGTTAATTAAAGGGGATAACAATGTTCTTGTTTTTATTCTATGTTGGCAATCTTTGATATCATTGTAACTCAGGAAAAAATGCGATGAAGTTAATAGAATTATTATAGTATAAAAAGTCCTTGGATTCAGGCTTCTGTACCTGTGACGATGTATGGAGTTATTTATTTAAATATCCAGGTTTCAGCTTTCTCAAGTTAATGCCCTTTCAAAGACACATTTCATTAATTTCATCTTCAAGGTAAAAGCACTTTAGGTCTATGACCGTCACAAATTTCATAGTTAGTTCTTGAATAGGCCATCTTCTGGGCTTTCTTTTTTTTTTTTTTTTTTTTTTTTAACCTCCCCAGCTCTTGGTTCCCTGCAGAGATTTTGTATTCCAGCTTTTAAAGAGTTTTTCCAGTACTTCCCTCCTCATAAAAGATAAGGGTGCAGCAACACAAGATGCCATACAAACAGGGCATTTTCTGTCCTTACTATAGATCTTAAAATACCATATACTCATAGCTAACCCTGAAATAGATGCTGTAACCCTCTTGACAACTGTGGTTTGGAAATTATTAGATAATACTGAGCTTCTTGAACTCTTTCTCTGAAAAGTGTTTTGGGGACTTAATTTCCTTGTGATATAGCTGGCACTACTTGGTTACTGCTCATTACTCTTCTGATTTACCATTTGGGGATAATGAGACTCTTTGGACATTCAGGAAGAACAGTTCTTGATTTGGACTGCCTTTTTGTTCATCTTGGGAACAGAAAAAAGAGAACATTCTCACGTCTAGGACATGAAATACATGCTCATCTGATTCCTTAAGAAATACTGAGGGGAAAATGCTTCTGGATCCCATTTCTTAAACTATTGCTTTGTTATATTTTGCTTGGTGCATAGGTGTTGGGTTTTTTTTGGTCATACACTGATGAAAAATATTTATTACAGTGCTATTGACAATTATATTTTTTTAATAAAGTACGTTTTGTTTTTCTTGTGGTTTTTTTTGGTCTCTTTGACTTGTCAATAAGTAATGTTAGCACTACGTGTGTGTTTTTCTGGGAAATTCAGGTATCTAAGATTTGGGTGTAGAATAGCGTCTACATCCATGCCATCCCTCTAATGTCTCCCACCAAGAGGAGACAGTGGAGAACTGGAATATCACTGGACCCAGGTTTTATTTTTCAGTTTAAAATAAACGAGTCTGTTGTGCAGTCCTAAGGATGTGAATACAGCCCTCAGCTTAGGGCTTTGCTGCTGGCAATAATCGATCTAACTAATGCAAAGGCATGTTTAATACATCTCAGCAAGCTACCCTACATAGTAGGATAGAGAAATGTGTCTCATAACCATAATGGAGTCGGTAGACCTCAGTTAAGTAAAATAGTTACTCTGAAGTGATTTCCCTAGTTCACTGCAGAGCTTGCATATTCTGATACTGATTATTGCCATTTGATTCTTCAAGGATGCTATGTGACCTTGAATATCCCCTTCTGCTTCCCAGCACGCTTTTTGAGGCCACAGTCCATCTGGGTGTCACTGAAGGTGATGGCCAATTTTTAATTATTCCCAGAGTGCAAGAATGGCTTTGGAAATATTAAGGCCATTTGTAGAAAAAGCACTGACCCTCCTCAACACACAAATGTAGTTTCATATCACCACATGAGTCATTCCCCTTCCAGACAACCTCTTCATTTTCTACTTCCTCTTTGAGACTGCAACAGCTGTTTGCATAATAAAGCAAAAGTAAAAAGTCTACTCCTTTTAGTTCTTATCAACCTTTGCACGGCAGTGCTACTAGTGCATGCTTAGTATCATGGAATTTAAGTCGATGTCTTCATCAAGCTCCACTGGACAGCAGGAACTGTTAAACCTTTATCTTTTCCCAGCAGGAGAAAAGGTAAGTTACTGTTGACAGTGCTGTATATCAGATGAGTAAGACAATGAAATGGGGGGATATAAATATATTTTTAAACCCTGTAGCTGAACCCTACCATCCAAAATGCCGGTGCTTGAGTTCCAGAGTGGCTGATAGGAAGCTTGAAATTTTGCTAGTTGACTAGAAAAGCACAATGTGTGGTGGATAACAGATGATGTGAAAACATCTGTCCTCACTAAATAAGTTCTACTTCATATTTCTATGACATCCAAACCAGAACTTCTCTAATCTAATTTTAGTAATTTTACAAATTAGGCTTTTAGGATTAGCTAAGTCTCTCTGCTTCATTTTTATGAACACAAGGAGACAGGCCACATGCTTATCCTCCAATGCCATGAGTTGCTTTGGCACAATTACTTTCCGCTTCTGACAGAGGGAGAATACACACCTAACTGAAAATTCAAAACATTTAGGTCAAGAGAACTATGTGAGATGAAATCCTTCCTATCCTAACATAAAAAAATGTAGTTAAACACCATATTTGTAATAATCTTTTTTTCTTCAGTTAACAATTTTTGCATGCTGCTTTGGTGTTTTTCGGTATCTGGAAAATGAAATCCAGCAGGAAGCTAGAGCAGACTCAGCTTCAGTAAACTGCATTTTGCTTCCTGATGGCCAAGCATTGTTAGATGCCCAAAAGTACTCAGAAAAGCCTGGTTCATGTGCACAATCTAAATTGGCTTATTGATATTTGAGTTCAGGACTCATTAATTTAAAAAATGTTTTGTGATGTGGCATTTAATTTTGTGGACTATGAATGCTGTTACTAATAACAATTACATTAAAGAACAGCTGATAAGAAGCGAAATAGAATCATTGCTATTTACCTGCAGGGCTTTTCATGGAACAGCACGCAGGATGTGTGTCTGTTTTCCCTTTTGGCCAAAAAAGTAACTTTAGTGTCCTTGACTGGCATGTACCAATGGTGCATCATCCAAGCGTGTGCTAACCAGCAAAAAGGCAGAGATGTTAACAGTGGAACTTCTGCTTTTGCAGATGTTAACAGTGGCACTTCTGCTTTTGCAGATGTCAACAGTGGAACTTCTGCGTTTGCAGCATCTTCTCCCTGATTCCCTGTCTCCCTCTCTATATGTGTCTGGTCCTACAATCTAGGTGATTGTCCCAGCCAAGTCCCTGCCAGGTACTGCTGGGTTTGTGAGATGCCCAAGGCAGGTCATTGACTCTTGGGCAATTGCACTAAACTTCCTGTCTCCCTGTCCCAAAACAGGAACACATGAAGAAAACCTGTTGTAGCCAGAGCTGACTGAGTAGAAGATGGTGATGGTGACTGTGAAGTAACTTTGGGGTACCTTTTCTGTCAGGTGGGAAGAGAACAAGAAACACTGTGTTTTCCTTCCAGAAGAAGTTTCAATACCTGCAGGGAAACCAGACACATAGACGCAGGGGAGGTAAAGATTCCTCAACAAACAAATGAGGACGTTGTGGATGGGGTAGACAAGCAAAGGGCTAATCAGAACAGAAAGAATGTAGCAATCAACAAAAAAAGGCCTTGCTAAGGACTTTATGGAGGTGGAGAGGCTCCCTTGGTAGGATGCTGGTGTTCTGCAAAGGCATTTGCTGGGAATCACCATGACTCCAGCTGGGACATCCATCTTTTACAGTCTCTCTGGCAGAGGGTTATCTCCTGCCTTTCCCACCTCAAATACCTACAGGCTCTGCACAACTTGCATATCAAAGAGTTGCGGTCAACAGCTCGATGTCCAAGTGGAGAGCAGTGACAAGTGGCGTTCCTCAGGGGTCGGTACTGGGACCTGTACTGTTCAACATCTTTGTTGGTGACATGGACAGTGGGGTTGAATGCACCCTCAGCAAGTTTGCCAATGATACCAAGCTATTTCGCAAGGTAGACATGCTGGAGGGGATGGATGCCCTCCAGAGGCACCTGGACAGGCTGGAAAGGTGGGCCCAAGCCAACCTCATGCAGTTCAACACGGCCAAGTGCAAGGTCCTACATCTGGGTCGGGGCAATCCCAAGCACAAATACAGGCTCTGTGGGGAATGGCTGGAGAGAAGCCCTGAGGAGAAGGACCTGGCTGTGCTGATTGACGAGAAGCTCAGCATGAGCCAGCAGTGTGCAATCGCAGCCCAGAAGGCCAACCGTATGGAGCATGCCCAGAGGAGAGCCACAAGGATGATCCGAGGGCTGGAGCACCTCTCCTATGAGGAGAGGCTGAGAGAGAGGGGGCTGTTCAGCCTGGAGAAGAGAAGGCTCTGAGGAGATCTTATTGCGGCCTTCCAGTACATAAAAGGGGCCTGCAGGAGAGCTGGGGAAGGACTTTTTAGTAGGGCATGTAGTGATAGAATGAGGGGGAATGGTTTTAAACTGGAAGAGGGCAGGTTTAGATTAAACATTAGGAAGAAATTTTTCACTTTGAGGGTGGTGAGGCATTGGAACAGGTTGCCCAGAGAGGTTATTGAGGCCCCATCCCTGGAGGTGTTCAAGGCCAGGCTGGATGTGGCCCTGGGCTACCTGGTCTAGTGGGAGGTGTCCCTGTCTATGGCAGGAGGGTTGGAACTCGATGATCTGCAAGATCCTTTCCAACCTAAACCATACTATGATTCTATGATTCTATGATCATTCATATTTTTGTGCCTTATTCTTTATTTTACCATTAATAAATCCTTTAAAAAATGTTATTAATTGCAAGGTTTGTTTGCATAAGTACTTCTCCCTAAACAGGCTATTTGTCTTAGGGCGGAAGGCCACAAAGCAAACAAGGCTTTTGAGAGTTGGTGGCAGGTAGAGGGTGAATATGGAGTTAAGAGAAACAGTAGGCATAAGCATCAGCCAGGAAGAAGTGCCTTAGGAAGATTCAATTCCCTCACTCTCACATACTTACAAAAAGAGCACAGATCTCAGTTTACTGCCATCTTTTCCCCTTTGCCTTTACTAAAAGTGTTAGGACATCAGGCAAGCTTATTTTCATTGTAAATCATAGATCAAGCTCAACTCTGGCCCTATGGACCTTTCTCTCTTCTTCAAGTGTCAAATCATCCAAACCATTAACTTCTGACAGCTGCGAAAAAGGTCATGGAAGTTTTTCTGGAGAAAGGTCAGACTACCCAGGAATTTCTTCATGTGATAGGGCTACATGGGATAAGGTCACTGAGAAAAAGAAAACAGTAGTATAACAATGGTTTTGTTGAGATGGATTGCTCTGCACCAGGCAGCAGGAGACATGACTTCATGGTCTGAGTCAGACTGGAACTGGGAGACAGGCAATCATCACACATCCTCCCAAACCAGCCAGGATATCCTCCCATGATAAGGAACTAACTGGAGCCAAAAGAGTGTATGTGTCCCACCTGTAGCACTAAGGTATCCAAGAAACATGGGAGGAGACCACTGTATGCTCTTTTATGTCTCCCACTCATGATGTGGTCATAAATTAAAAGACAGGGTGATGAACTGCAGCATGGGTGTAAATAGTACCTAGTAAGAGTAAAATGCACAGAGACATCCATTGATAAGGTTGTTCAAGAGAATAAAATAATTTATGCTGCAAAGGAGCTCTGGCAGTCACCTTGTCCAACCTTCCACTCAAAGCAGGGTCAACTTAAATCCAATTCTGTCAAGTTGGTACATTTGCTAGGATGGAGATTCATAACCTCATAGGGGAACAGTGTTTGACTACCCTCATTGTGATTATTTTTTTTTATAATATGGATAGAGATGAAAATGGTCAGGAAATGTGTTCTGCAAATGTTAGGTAATCTCTCCAGGAATTATTGTAAAATTAATATGATGAAAATTAAGAAAATGTAACTTTATAGTTTCATGAATGAAGTCCTAGTAAATGCAAGTTCAGATGCCAAGGTTGTATACTGCTCTAAATGGGTATAAATTCAGTGAAAAATTATGGGTGTAATTAAAAGCAGAATTGGAGCACATAGTTTTTACAGAATCCCTTGAATAAACTTGATTGGATGCATGTTCTCAGCAATACAGTGTGCTGAACTCTGAGTACATTCAGCATGAAACACTAAAATGAAACTAAACTGCTCACAAATTCCTAAGAAACGTGGTGGTTTCCTTTTAACACAGTCACTTGTTTTGTGACACAAAGCCTGATTAAGATCAGCCTATAAGCTGTGCTATTGGTGCGTGTTTTAAACTGATCACGAAAGTTGGATAGTTGCTCCTATCATGCAAACAGGATGAAGCTGCTTCATAGGACTTTGAAAATCTTGGCTGTTATATGAACCTGATTCTTCCAATGACTGCATAAAGATCTGATGTGAGTATAACGCTGCTAAAATGCAAAATTGTATTTCCTGTATTTCTGACTGATGGATTGCAGATTTTTTTCCCCTACATTCTTAAGAATTGCTTAAGCTTATTTTCAAATTATTTGTAGGGCATGGACTCTAATTTTAAACCACAGAATGGATAAGTCCCAGATCCTAAAACACAGGTCCATATAAATTCAAACCCTGGGAAATAAAGAGCTTTAGAAGCTGAACCTGTCTCACAACTCCGTCTTCTGTCACAGGTGAAGGCAGAAGATGGGTGCTAGTGAGTGTCGTCAGCTTATGCATTGGGCTATTGCTGTTTGTAAATCTTTCATTCTGAATTTCAGGGAAGAATTGTAAGGAGAAAAAAAGATCTGTATATATTTGTATCTATATGTTCCTGCTTACTCTCTTTTGGTTGTTGTTAAGCCCCTATCTGCAGATGACAGGTTGTTTTGATTGTACAGCAAAGCTGGGGGCTTTCACCTTCCGCATTCCCAGGAGGAGCACAGGCTAGGAAGAAAAGAATTTCTTGTGCTTCTCTGAAAAGTGTTTCTTTCTGTAGAAGCCGGAGATATAGGAAAATTTGCAGTGTATCACGCCGAAGTGTTAGCCTGTACTGTTCACTGCTGCTGCTAGAGCTAAAAAAGCATGTATTCTTTAGAATACACAGCTGCATTTTAAATATAATTAATGACAAAATTAAATTTCTGTAACAAAATTTCAACCCAATCTTATCCTAAGATCTATGGAAAAAAAAAAAAAAAAGTATTTATTTCAGTTTGTATTAGAATTACTGTATTTGATGTTGAACAAAAAAGTGACAGTGGAAAACATACAACAGGTGACAGTTAAGCAACGCAGGGAAAGTGAAAATTTGCAGCAAGGGTAAGCAAATAAGGAAGTGAGAAAGAATATCTCTTCACCTGAAAGTCGAAGTGAGACGGAGAGCCGACTGAAATGATGCAAACAGGCTGTCACAGGTGATATGAACATCAGATATAAAGCAACAGACACAACAGCAGGTTGACTGCACAGTGAGGTGGACAAAAAGAGACTGCAATGGGGGTGCAGCAGCAGAGAAGGAACAGCAGGTGAGAGGGTGTGTGGGTGAGGTGGGCTGGAGAGAACGAGGGCAGAAAATTACGTCCACAGGACATACTGAGACAGGCCTGAGAAACGGACTTTGAACAAATGTTATTATGCTTTGCTAGCTTTCTTATAACATGCCTGAAATGGAAACAAAATACCTTCTTTCTGATGGTGAGGTATAGAACAGATGTAGTTTGTATGAGGATCTAATGCTGCTTTTTTTGTTGTTTATTTTCTGACCTAGGATTTTTTACCCTTTTTTTTAACTTTTTTTTTTTTTTTTGGTAACTGGATCTTTCACTGAAAGGAAAATCAGTTTAGTCATTTAATGAGGAGGTTGAAGATTGTGTCTTTTCGCACACGTGAGAGTGTTGGAACGAAGCTTTTGAAACCACAAGATGCACAGAAGACAACAGAGTTTCAGTAACAGAGAAAGACTAAGAAAGCAAACCGTGACTGGGACCCCTCAATTTTTTGCAGCGTACATATGTGTATGAGAAGACAGTCTGTTTTCCAAGAAAGTGAGCACAGAACTCAGTTTCACGCAGGAAGATCTGAATTACATCAAAGCAAACTATTTCAGGCATGAGAAGCAGTAGAGTCACATTAGCCTGGTATTGCTCTGATGCTTTCTTTAAGCCAAAAGGAGCCATGTCGGATGCCATGTTAACACAGCTTGATTGCTTCTGGTATTCAAATGAGTTTGTCTTTCTGGGCATTGTGTTGTGCTTTGTGTAGGCGCCACCTTTGCAGTACAAAAATACAAAGGCTGTAGAAGGAGAAGGAATAAGAAAAGAATGATCTAAGCTGATCTCTGAGATGTTACAGAGTATGTCAACAGCAGAGCAAAAGTGTTGAATGTAGGAATGAACAAATCAATAGCCAGATTGCTGTTTCAAATCCATAACAAAGTTCATCAGCTCAGTATTCCTCACCAGTCTTTCGGATCACCTGCCATACCTTATTTGCTCAAGTGCACTTGACAGTTGGGGCGGAGGTGGACACAGGCTACCTGGCCTGCCTGGTGATGTTACCATCCTCCTCCCAGCTCCGAGCTGTGGAGTGTGATGTCGCTGCTTTCTTCCATGACCTTTGTAAGAACACCTGTGTTATACCTGCTAAAACTGAGCATGATCACATCATAAGTGCTGTCAGTGTGCTAACTTGGTCTGCAGGGAAACAGCATTCAAACAAGGGTCTGTCTACTATCACAACTACTTAACTTTAAAAGGGGCAAGTACCCTTTCCTTAGTCTTTTAATCCTTTAATCTTTCAGACTGAAGTCTGAGCAATCATTGTGAACTTCTATCTATGTTTGAATTCTGCTTTAAACCTGGAGAAGAGCCGGTGTGCTTGGAACCTTGTTTAGATTTTCCAACAGTTCTGATTATCCTAGTGAAGGATATGGTCTTGGTCTAAGACACTCCCCTTGCTTACTGCTGCTAAGTGTCATTATGTAAATGTTAAATGTGTTTACTGTTCTTAATTGTCCATTTGCTGGAATACAAAACTTTTAATAGCTGAAATGATGTTTCCAGGAAAGGGTTATGCATGATTTGTTAGACTATAAGGCCCCTGAATCAGTGACTGTGCCTCTGGTTATATTTGTTTAGTGGACAGCATACAGAAGATTCATCCTGCAAAGGATCCTTTGTTTTTCTTGTGCTGGCAGCAATCATAGAATTATAGAAACATAGAATGGTTTGGGTTGGAAGGGACCTTTAAAGGTCATCTAGTCCAACCACCCTGCAATGACCAGGGGCAATCACAAGCAAGGCTGGGATTGTCCAACCAAAAGTGATGCCAGAGGGTCTTGTACTTAGGTCTTACACGAAGATGCCCCTTTTATGTAAGAAAAGCATTGTGATCTTTCAGATACATGGATGAAAGGAATATAATTGAATTCACAGTTCACATTATTCAGATTTGAGTTTCAATCTTTATTACTAAGGAGTAGATTGCGAAATATTCTGTGACTTCCATGTTCCTTTGCTTACAAAGCTTCTTGCAAACTCTTTGATATTGTCAACATTGTGGGAGTTGTCACTAAGTGAGGTCAAGTCAGTCCTAACACTTCTGAACAGCCTGGTGCCAACCTCCCTCATCAAGTCACTGTGGCTCACCTGAGTGTTCCCAGAAAATAAGATCCAGTAGGCATAACAATAAACACATGCCAAGGAGATCTATGCAAAGCACAGCTACTTAAAAGAAGTATCCCAGCTTTTGCTCAAGAGCTCCAAGGTTTAAGCATATATCAGAGTTTGATGTTCCCCTTTTGCCACCACTGTTGCCTCCTGAGAGCATCTTTAGAACATACAGCTCTGTTAGGACAAGCACTTCTTCACTTCTGTCTGTAGAACTGAAGTAAGTCTATACTTTATGTTGAAAATTTAATAATATGCTGAAACAATATTGTGGCCTGGAGCATACAGCTTGTACAGTTTGAAATGGGAATGCCAAGTCCAGATTTTCTAAGGGAACCAGAAACATCTTCCGCACTCCTCACCAGGAGAATTTTGGTGAACCACTTGAGATTTTATGTGAACTGCTGCATTCCATTGGCCAAGAATTACCATTTTTTGGAGATGTGTGTTATAATCCCTGTGGATATGTGAGCTGGAGCCAGGGAAAACTATACATAGTGTAGTTTTTACCTTTGGTGGAATTTTAGCAACTTATTATCATTGCCCTCTGGAGTTCACTCAGTATTCACTAAGAAAACTTACCAGAATATGTTCCATTTGGGCCAAAGAGAGTCAAGTATGGGTTTCAATTTAGTACTATCAGTAAAATAAAAAAGCTGCGTAAAAAGTGAAGATTATATTCCTCCCTTTTTCCATTCATATTGTCATGCCTTTCTTTTCATTGTTCCCATTCAAATTTTCAGTCTTGGGCCGTACATCGTCATTGCAACTATTACAACTCATAAAAAGCTATGATGGTTTTTACACATCTGATGCTATCACCTCAACCCTCAAAAGTTTTTTCAGCTTCATTTTCATAATCACACAGCACTGTGTGAAAACTTGCTTTTTCTTCTGCAGGTTGGTCTGGGAAATTAATTTACTGACAAGATCTGAATTGCTGTTGAAATGTCATGCGACTTCCTCATGTTCTCAGATGTGGATTTCAATTCCTGACTTTGCTGCCAGAACCACTAAGTGCTGATTTCTATGGCGCAGTGTTCCTTTGTTATATCCCTATGAAGTTGTAACAGACAGATGATGAATATGCTTTAGAAATGGCCTTTTGCTTAACGGGAAAAAGAGACAGTGCTGTGCACAAAGTTGTTAGGATTGTGGTGTACACGGACTGCTGCATAGCAGGGCATGGCATATGTTTTACAGCAGATAGGGAGAAAATGAGGGCTATTCTGAAACAGCATGAATGGTTGGTACTGCAAGCTTAGAAGAAATCACCTTCCAGATGTTCGTGCAGGCCTCTTCATGGAAATGCGTCAGGATGCCTGAGCAGAGCCACATGATTGAGTTGCATGGGTAGACTGCACTGAGGTTGTGTGACAGATTGATGTCCACTAGTAAGATCATGGAAATAAAGAAGAATGGTTTCTAATACAGATCCTTGCTGATAATTTCTTGATACTTCTAATACAGATCCTTGCTGGTAGATCCTCCACCATTCTAATACAGATCCTTGCTGAATCCCACAAGCATTCTCTGACTCTGCTTTCAGTATCACAAGTGAAAATGTTTCACTGTGTGGTTCTTCTACTTATTTCTGACGTGTGTCATGTTCTTCTCACACTAATCCATCTGATCATGCAAGATTTACTCTTCTTTGATATTTAATAATTATGATTGTTTTCTGCTGGGGCTTTGATTATGTATTCCCTTATTTTTGTTCCATCCTTTTACTATCACTAATATGTATATTTTAAAAGTCCCATCCCCTACATTATGCAAGACACATGCTCTGTATTCTCAGTGTACCCCAAGCTATAAAAAGAGAGCAGATCACCGCTAACATCCCACATGAGGCTAATCCAGGGATCTAAACATTGATGTGAAATACTGTTCTATTATTCATCCAGTTCTTCGCTGTATGTCCACCTGTTTCTGGGTAGGCTGTGTGGAAAAGTGAGCACAGTAGGAGACTGAGGACAGTAAATTTCTTTATAGTATTAACTGTGAAACACTGTGGTGGCTACATAACGGGTGAAACTTAACCCAGCTGTTAGGGCAGCACAGGATCTTTGTTTCTGCGTCCGAGAAATGGAAATATTGATGCTGATATTGTTTATTAGCTCCTTTCTCATACAGCTAAAACAATTAAGATTTATCAGACGTTAAGCAGTGGCATCTCAGTCACTCCTCTGATAAAAGTAATTAGCTTTCATTTACATGTAGTAAGTCTTCTCGCTGTAGTTTGCACATCCACCTTTATGGTAATATAAAGGCCACCTTCATCTATGACATAAAAAGATGAAGGTCTAAATTTCCAGGAAAAGTCCTCTAATTTTGGCTGCTAACTTCGACAAAGCTTGAGCCTGACTTTCTGAGGTAGTGAGAACTCAAAGGTGGAAGCAATCAGAAAAATGCAGCACCTGAGAAAATCACAGCCAGAATGTTTCAAGCTGAGCCACAAATGAATGGGGAAGTAAAATTAAAAACCCTCTCCAGCAAGTCTAGCTCTGGGGAAGTCTAAAATTGCTCCTTCCCTTCTTTACTTCCTTATGCCTATTTCTGGATCTCCTTCACTATTTTTTCAGATTATACTATGTTTTATGCAAAGTAATTCTTTCGTCTTATCTATTATCTCATGAATTTTGTTATAAACGTCCCTGGTTTTGGGGTTTTTTTTGCTTTTTAGGTATGTTGACGTGTAGACAAAGTTATGACCAATAGTCACTTGTTACTGGAACAGGAAGATACTCTAAAACTGGACTTTCTCCTTTTGCATTATTTCAGGGCTGTTGGTTTACTGTCAGTAATACAAGGTACTTTGTACATGTTGGGCATGGCCACATGCAAAGTGAAAGAATTAGCAGCACTAAGTCTTAAAACCTGATCTATTATGAAGCAGACTTTAACTTGCCCACCCCAAGACTTCCAGTACCTCACACGAAGTTCCAGGTATCTGCTGGTCTTGAGGGTAAAGAAGTTAGACGGTAAGTATCCTCAAAGAAGTATGCAAAGCAGAGTTGAAACAAAATCGGGGTTAGTGACCTTGTGAACTAGATAGTGCACGCAGGTAAAAAGTCTGCTTTTGCATGTTTATGAAGCTCTCAGAGTTCCAAAGAGCAGCTGTTGTAAAAGCACTGCCCTGTCAGACTATTTAAGACTGCCTGCAAGCTACAGATCCTGAAAGCCTCACAGGTGAAGTTGTGGAAATGTTTTCTTTCCTTTCATCACCACAGGTCAGTTTTGACATTCCATTTGTGTGTACGGATTGTTTTAATCGTGATTTTCCTTGTTTCTAGTGGTGGTCTAGTGTTTGTTTTTATTTTTGCCGATTTTTAGCTGCGATGGGCTTTGAAGGCTACTATGGCTCTAATCCATTTCAGCAGAAAAAGATGGTTGTTGCAAGTTCCAATGCAATCATCCTTTTGTTTCAGATCCACCTAAGAAAATGTTCCAGATCCTCACAATGCTGCTGCTGGAAACGCAGCTCTATGTGGTTTCAGGTGAGAGAGAAACTGCCTTTCAATTCCACTAGCAGAACCAATGGAGCAAATACCGTGACACCCTCAGTACATGGGCTTCAGCACCTCCAGTGATACTTGGATGAACAGCCAGTGATGTCTGGAGCCTCTGCTTTGCAACATCTTACAAAAGGCACTGTGTACTAATCAAGCACATGACAGATGTCCGTCAGTTTCCACAACTGGGCTTCTTTAAAGTGTGGTGTATTGGCAGCTGAGGGGCCCAGCACTAGCAGGCATAGCTGTGAGAGGAAGGATGACCAAAGCAACCTAAGCCAGCTGTAAATTAAACAACCTCAGTGTGAGGCAGAGTGAAGTAAAGCCACGTGCCCATGCCCATGCCTGTAGCAGGAGCAGCTTGGCTAAAACCCAGAAAGGGCTTGGCACTTTTTCATATTATTTTTTTCCCTCACTACAGTTGTATTAGAGTGAATAAACAAACATTGTTAAAAGGAATTGAAGCTTTCCCTGTAAGTATTTCACAAATACATGAAGTAAAAGCAATGCATAAACTCACTTGAATGTCATTATCAATATTTCCAAGTGCTTCTGAATTAAATCTGCCAATATGTGGTTCATCCAATATAGAAAGTAGTAACAAGGTGTATTTAATGATGTATCATAAATAACTCTCCTTTATCAAGACACTTTAAAATGGCAAAATATTCATAAAAATATGAATTTCAGATTTGGTGAATGGCTAAGAAGATTATTTTGATATACTTTCTGTGACACTGTTGCATTTATCTGAGAAGACGCATGGCATCAAATGATACTCACATGGTCCCAGGCTTGTGGAAGACTGTAATTCGTACATAGCAATTCTTCCAATTACATATGTTTATCCAGTGCAACTCTATTTGTTTCCCAGGAGTTACACTGGATTTTCTCTTTGTAAAGTGTAATGAAATCAGATTTACTATTTTCAAAATTAACTGTTGCTTTTACTAGAATCCTAGGACATACAAGATACAATCATAGTTTCATAGAAGTGCTCCCTGGGTAATCACTGACTCAGCCTTAAGCTATTTCTAAAATGTGAAAATTGCTTATTTTGTCCTTGTCTTTCAGACTCCGTAATCAATAAAGTATATAGATGATTTACAATACATACAATTGGCATGGCAAAAATTTTAGTCTGAATAGGGTCACAAAATGCTTAAAACTTTAAGTCAAGCCAGTAACCATATGCCTGACTACATGACACCTTTTTGCCCAAGTTTAAAGAAAACCAGAATGTATTTTAATACAACAAATGAAACTGTTCTCTTTTCCTGCCGTAGCTTTGTTTACAGTTGAAGTTCCTCAACAGCTATACGTTGTGGAGTATGGGAGCAACGTGACCATGGAATGCAGATTCCCTGTGAATGGCTCATTAAACCTAGGACTCCTAACTGTTGTTTGGGAGCAAAAAAGGCAGGGCCAGTTGAAATCAAAAGGGGTTTACACACTCCGCAATGGGAAGGCGTTTGCTCCATCCCAACACCATGATTACATAGGAAGAGCAGCACTTCTGCACAGTGAACTGAAATTGGGACGAGCTATCCTCCAGATCACCAGCGTGAAGATCACAGACGCGGGATCATACCTTTGTCTCATTGACTACCAGGGCGTGGACTACAAGTACATTACTTTGGAAGTAAAAGGTTAGTGGCTGAATTGAATGGAAGTATATATTAATTGAGAGGCCTCTACTAAATTCCCACAGGCTTGTAGAAATTGATTAATTTTGAGGAATTTGTTGCTAATTCTCTCACCAAAACCCTGTGCTCAGCCCCCAGGTGAACCAAAGCAGTTCTCTTAGTGTTGGCTAGCCTTCATTTCAGTGTCCAGCTGAGTGTCTCTAGGAGCAGCCTGTGCCAGAGAGAGGGAGCAACTGCTCGCCCTCCGTCCTTCATCCCTCCTGCTTCTTCCCACACCCTCTTCTCTAGTGCCCTCACCCCCCACCTCTAATTTGACCCCCTGCCCTTTTGGGCCACCTCTGGCCGTTCCCAAAAGTTTCTCAGAGGTGCTTCAATTTACTTAGGAGACCTGCTGCAACTACCCGTGTGGCTGGGAATTCCCCAAGTGACTGCAGCTCCCAGAGAGAGGACATGTGATTTTCTGTGTTTGTCAAGGCCAAATGGACATTAGTAATAAAGGCGCACATTACTGGATAGCATGATAGAACAGTCCTTTGAAAAGCCTCTGTTTTTTCCCACTAACTGCAGTATGTCCATGTGATACAAGGCAGCATTCATTTCCTGCCCAGGCATTTAAATAATGATCTTTGTGAAATGCAAAAATGCACACAGCCATTTCAAAGACCCACATTGGTCCCTCTGAACTGTCCTCACAGAAATGCTAAGTTCATTTTGCTCTAATATGATGAAAATACCACACTTGTCTATAAGCTATGGCAAAACAAACATTAAAAACAGCCTTTTTCTTGAAGTGGCATATTCAAAAAGTGAAAATAGAGTCCCATGAGACTTCACTTGTTTCCTCTGTACTGATAAATTATAAATTCAGTGTCAACTGCTGCCTTGTAAAAAGTAGGGGAGTAAGTTCTGTCACTGTAGGCATCAGAAGGATCGAATAATGAACATTGAATTATTCTACAAAACATCCTTCATTATTTCACATAAGTGTACCTCAGACACAGCCATAGAAAAAATATGGCATTAAAGGGAAGGAGGGGAAAGTGAAGTGGGAAAATGGCTATTGTTGCATAACGTAATTTCACTCTATTTCTTATGCAGCATCTTACAAGAGAATAAACACTCAAGTAATGAGAAAACCAGGTGAAGACAAGGTTGTTTTAATGTGCCAGTCGGAAGGCTTTCCTCTGGCAGAGGTTTTCTGGCAAAATGAGAACTTCAATCTCAGTGGATCTGCAAATACCACCTATACACTGACTGCAGACGGCCTCTATAATGTCACCAGCATCCTGACGTTCAAACCAAACATTAGTGAGAATTACAGCTGTGTGTTCTGGAATAAAGAACTGAACGGAAAAACTTCAGCTCACATTTCCACTTTAGGTTCGTATTAACGTGAACTTGTACAAGACGCTGAGTGTTTGAACATACATTGTGTCCTATGATCTGACACCGGAATTCCATTCTAGAAAACAGTGCCATATTGGTGCTCTGGAAAACAAAAAAAGTCAGTGTTACTTATGCCTTTGAAGCCTCAGCTAGCTCACACTCCAACAAGCCAGTCTGTCATTTCTCTGTACATGTTAACTTTAGGTAGCTCCCATTATTTGACTACCAGGACAGAGGAAATTCTTTAATCCGCGTGGGTGTCTTCCCTCATCTAGACTCCTATCATTCTTCAAATGGGATATAGATAAATTGCAGTAGTGCTCACTCAAATGCCATACAAATGAGAGATTTGACTCGTTCTTTGTAAAGCTTCTTATGGTA
This sequence comes from Charadrius vociferus, assembly GCF_000708025.1. Taxonomy (NCBI): domain Eukaryota; kingdom Metazoa; phylum Chordata; class Aves; order Charadriiformes; family Charadriidae; genus Charadrius; species Charadrius vociferus. Next base: position 240,323 of record NW_009649706.1, read on the forward strand.
ATACTGCAGAACAAAGTATTCATAAAATGAGTGTAAAACACCACGTTGATAAATTTTAAGAATCTTTTATTCAGCCAGAGCAAGTCTGTGGAGAATCAGAACTGATAGTTTCTTAAATGAAGCCTGTTTTGTAGGTTATAAATTTACATTCTTTTCATGTTTTTTGACAGCTTTAATGAGTAACCAGTATAGCGGACAAAAATCCCTGATCTTATTTATCGTCCCCATGTGTGTGATGGTAGCTGTCCTTTCCTCTGCACTAATAATCTTTCAAAAAAGAAAATCACTCAAGAATGAGCAACCCAGAAAAGGTACATTTTACTTCAGATAGTGGATCTTTTCATTTATTATTTTGCCTGTGAATGACCTTCTGGAAATTTCAGTAACTCCAGGCACGCTTGTGTGAATTTTGTCACATTTTATTTCTAGATGTGCCCTGTTCTAACATGAGAACTTGGCTCATTTGTATTGGGTTCTATTTTCCTCACCTTGTTACTTACGTGAGACAAGGTATATGGGAAGGTATATCTTTTAATCTCACCAGCTACTATTCTGCAAAGAACACAAACAAGCTTTGGCTTGGGTAAGGAAGGCTGTAAAAACACACTATGAATGGTGTTTTTCTTCATGGCTACAAAGACATTGTAGCTACAGCATACGACACAGAACTTTTATTTTTTACATTAAGGCTGTATAACTAAAATGGTATGCTTTACAGAATATTACAAATAGTGTTTCTTTCTTTCTTTGCAAGTGCAATAGTGGAAAAGTAATAAAGCAAACAGGCTATTATTCTAGTCTTTTCTTGCATATGAATAGACTCCAGTAAACTCAGAAAAATGTATTTATTGTCATGAAATGGAAGTTTTGCTATTAAGGACTTCAGAATTTCGTTCAAATTTTGTAAAAGAAAAGAAGTGTAGAGAAATTTATGTATTTGTTATGAAATATAATAAATTTAGATGTGCTTAAAGCTCAGTTTAATCTAAAAGGATGCTGAATTGTATTGTTTCTTTCAAATCTAAGCTAAATTTGTATGTATTTACTTTAACAGACAGAAAAAGAAAACTGGACCCTAACATGAAAGATGAGAACAGTAAGTCATAGGGTTTTCTATATTTATGCTTGCAGCTTTTTCTTTCTTACAGCTAAAATCTTTATAAATCTGTAGATGGCAACTTAAATAATGTTACATCAAAATAGAGGCTAGTTTTGAAATTAAATACATATTTTCTTCAGTTTTCTAAAAATGCAGTATCTAAGCTTATGACTTTCTCACAGCCAATGTAAAAGTTTATAAACGTTTGTTACCTTTCACTGAGGTACAGATAGCTTCCATACATAGCTCGGTATACACGTCTGCGTACTAACTGCAGTTCTAGTAGCCTCAGCTGAGTAGGATACACACAGAAAGCTGGTTGTCTTGGAAGGCACCAAGATTTTTGTGGTAGTAGTCTGTTATACTTTTGGCTTAGGCCACAGGTTTTAACAACAAATAATGATGCCTCATTTATCTGGAATATTAGATCATCGACTGAGCCACTTCTCATCTTACGAGTATGCGACTTTCCTAGGTATCTAAGAATTTTTACATTGCAGAGGGAAGGTAATGCCTCAAGAAGTTATCAGGATGCATATAACTGTCCTGTACTAATATTGTACTGAAGACAAGAAACCACCATAGAAAACTATAAAGCAATATGATACGAAAGCTCTTAAAATACCTACTTACCAGTATTGTTACCTATAAATAGAAGTCTGATAGGCTAATGTATTGTCAGGAGAGAGGCTGTGGCCAGTATGAGGTACGGTGGTTTGGGTTCGGCTGTAATTCCTTGCTGCCCAAGCAGACCCTAACGCAGCCTATTGAGGCCAGGCCTGAGACTTCCTAATGTGCTCCAGGGATACAAATTATTCTCCCCCAAGGAGCAAAATCAGAGCAAAACTGTGATGCAGCTGACCGAGTGTCCTGAAGAAACAATACATAGTTTCTGGACACATAGGGAGCTTTGGCCTTTTCCAAGGACAGGATTTACTTCAGAAGCCACCTGTATTTCTTACTGCTAAAAAAACCCCAAACACATCAAGAAGTCACCAGCTTAAAAAATAACTTCTGCAGGTGAAAGGAAAACTAGGGATTGGATGGAGAATGCATGAATTCTGATTCTCATACCACCTCAGATGGTAGTCCTTGCATCTTAACCATATCTGTCCAATCCACTGCCATCAGTAGATATTACAGTCAAAATGACACTTTCAGAAAAACACTTTCACCTTTCAAAAATCAACACTTGCTGTAGTCAAAGGGCCTTTCTTATTTTTCACATCATGGTGTGATACTTTGGTGGCATTATGCCATGTGCAAACGAACAAAAGCTCAAGGCAAGCAGCAATGTGGAGGACAGCAATGGTGCATGTCCGGACATAATTCCAGTGCACGCTGTCTGAGCACAGGGTGGCTTCCCATTGCTTTTTGTATTACTGTTGTAGAACTTTTCAGTTTGTAGGCGTGAGCCTCCTCTGTGCACTTACTGAAATGAAGAAATTAAAGGAGATGTAGCTGCTTTTTGTGGTTTTGTTTTACTTCTTCATTTTAATGACCGAAAATCTTTTTGCCACATGCAGTAAGTCATATGACAAACATTTATATTTCTCAGCATCATATATTTTTAAGAAACACTGGAAAGAACCTTTTTTCCATGATGAGTAGGTAGTTGAAGCATAAAAGCCACAGACACTTTACCAGAGAGCCTTGGAAATGACCCACATGGCCCTGGTTACAGGAACAAGGATTGTTCATGTTATCATTTTAACTTACAGCTCAAGCTGTATCAGCATGGAAGATGTAGGACGTTTGACCTCATCACTGAAGTCCCAGTTCTGCAAACTTTTATTCAGATGCACAGATTCCTGTGTATGCTACCTAACCAGATTTCAGTTTTGTTATTTCATTTATATGGCTGATAGTCAGTGATAGCTTTGACATAACAGAAAATTCAGAATTTGGACCACAGAGAAGAGAGAGAGATATTTCTTCCCTTCGAAAAGATTGCAACAGGATGTCTTTGTAATTAATGGCAGCTTTAAGGAAACACTGTAACTTTGGCGTGGACCTGAAAAGCTTGCATACGATGAAGACAGAGCTTTCACTCTTTACCACTCAGTTGTTAAAATCAGGCTATTTATTTGCTTAAATTATCACAGATTTTTAAAATAACACTATTGCATTTTCTTTCTTTAAGGAGATGATTTTAACTCTCAAACTGAGGCTTTATACATGTCAACTGTCACAGCTTCGAGAGACAGTGGGAGTGTGGTTCTGTGAAAACTCTTCATCTCACATGTCATAATTTGCACTTTTTGTATCTTTTTGGGGACTTCAAAGAAAGTTACAGCACTTTAGCTTTGGGATGAACAGTGAACTCATGGGGATTTATCGGCACTGCAGCAATGGAAAGCTATGCCTTTTCAGATACCATATCTTCAAGTTACTGAGAATTACACTGTCATTAAATGTGGTTTACCATTGCAAAGAGGTTGTCTGAGTGCCTTTTATAGACTTTACTTCTGGACTTACTGTTGCTCAAGGAATTTTTGTTTAAGAATGCCTTTATTAACTGTTCCAGTCTCAGGAATGGCGCTTGAATTCAAACATCTTGTGGGAATTTGAATAAAAGCTGTACATGCTATCTTATGCTGTCTAAACAGTCATCTTTCAGGTGGAGACATCATTACATGCCTGTATCTCATTTCCAAACTTTCCAGCACATTAAACTGGAAATTACCACAAGTACCCACCAGAGTGGCAATATAGGGAAGATATTTTGTATCACAAAAGCAATGAAAGGTTGAAGTTAAATCAAAGGACCGACAAAAAAAAAAAATCCCAACACCAACAGTAAATCAGTATTATGTCACTGAGGAGATTTTAATGCACAGCCTACGTAAAACCCCATAAGTAAGTCAGGTAAAAAAATTATGAACTGTACTGCTATGCAACATCACAGTAAGAAGTTTTACATTTGAACTGATTACTCAACAGAATTTTCTTTAGGAGGAATTTGGAAGCAAAAGTGAAAATGAAGCTCAGTGAGATTTCTCCACTGATTATTTTCAAACAGTAATTTTAACTTTTCTTGGAGGAAAAGAAGAGTATTT
>NW_009649706.1:244500-264340 GCF_000708025.1 Charadrius vociferus
CCTAAAAATGCCTCACTCGACCTCAAATATGCCGTGTGCTGGGCACAGCTTCTACAGTGTCAGTTTTGAAAAACAACCGATAGGAAATAATTCTGCACCTTGGATAGTTATCAGATGGGGAAGCAAGGGCACTGTGTAGGATTTGTCATGTTATTTTCAAAGAGCACTGGCTCTGGTGAGCTGCGTTTTCTCCTCAGACAGACGTAACAAGGCTGAAGAAAGGTGTTCACATGGAAACTAGTTTTGTCATTATCTTGATCTTGGAAGAGTGCTATCTGTTTCACAAAAAAAAAAAAAATTGTATCAGTAATGTTAAGGTTTTCCTCATAGCACTTGCTCTGGATTACATGGGAGCTGCTTCTCCAGTGTCACGTTGCAGGTATTTACCCCAACACGAAGTAGATCTATAGTGCTGCTATGAGGCCAGAAGAACAGCATTCACACCCTCTCCTGTTTCACCAGGATAGCTGATTTTAAATAACAGAGCTGCTGTTGATTTTATTTGTGGAAGAAAAAAATGAATCTCTCTCTGTCATCACCTCTACTTTTAATATCTATGTATTCTACCTTTAAATACTCATTTATAGCCATTGGATTCAGCTGAGACAGATCCACATGAGGCTTGCTATGTCCTTGTTGACATGGCAAATCAGGTATATGTCAGAGAATATGAGGCAGCTTATTGAAGCATAGCTTAGCTTCAGATGCAACAGCAGCTTGGGGACTGCCCTGGCTTGCACCATCTAGCAATACTTAAGGGTCAGTGCATAAGGTCAAGCAATTTTCTCCCCATGCCAGATTTGTACTCCGCTGGGAACTATGAGGCCCTTCAATCAGCCACGGTGAAAAATCTAACCCACTGTGTTCCTGGAAGGACTTCATTTTGCATTTTTCCATTTCTTTTTTCCTCATAAAATGGACATAATTCAAACTGAATTTACGTGGATGAACATATAGTACATCACAGCCTTGGGAATTAGATTACGGTGATTACCATTGTTCCTCAGTGAAATGGAAGTCATCCTGCCATTATGTTATGCTGCTGAGTAAATGCTGGCTTGGCACATGCAGGGAAGAACAGGTGTGGGCAGCACCTCCTACCCATTTTACAGGCATAGCAAATGCCTGTAAAATGCAGGCATAGCAAATGCCTGCTTTCCCTCTTAATAGCCTGCACACTGAAAGGTTTCACCTGGCATCTTTAGGCAGAGGCAGCTCAGCTTTGCTCAACAATCCTATGTCCCATCCACCCCGTTACTTATGAAAGGAGCAATAGTACTATTTACAGTAATAACCATAAGAATACCCACAAATGTATCTTGGTTTATAAGTCTCTGTTTTTACCAGCTTTCACTGGATACTTAAGAACTACAATAAAAATAAATCAGGATGATTGTCACATCTTAGTATGTGAAAGTTAACTTGTCAGCAGCTTGACCAGTCTGCATGTGTCTATGAATTCTTGCATGAGTTGTTTTTTACTGTAAACCATTGAGCATATGATACATGTGTGATACGATGAGTCTCTGTTCTTTCTGCTTCAGCTGCTGTTTACACGCTGTTATCTTGAAACAGCTGAAGTAAGAGTTTTCAGATACAGATACACTGCCTGCAAAATGTTTGAAGGGTGTGCGATTGGGTGGGGTTTTTTTGATAGTTTTGACGTTTACAGAGTCAAGAGCTGATATTATTAGACCATAAAATAATCGGTATTTCTAGCTGTAATATAAAGATTAGTTTGTTGGGATCGACTTTAAAACAAACTTACACTCTCAACTGGCATTTTAGAGTGGCATAGTGGACACCTTGCATAGGAAGCTTCCTGATATGTACACCCTCTTTTCATCTCCTTACATTTGTCCCAACTAGGAGAATGTCATAAGCAATAGCATGTTAGTGTACTGTGTAAAGGTATGGATTCAGTTAAAGTTGGTGGAATGTTTGTATGAAAAGATGAGCAAACAATCTACCTGCTGGTTTATAGTCATCAAAAACATAGTTCACTGAATTTTAAAGATGATAATTTTTCACAAGCACATCTAAAAATAAGCAGTTTTTAAGTACTGAATTCTTCTTGACTTGCTAAGGGACACTACTTTTGCAATCCTCTGGCCTGCTTTACTGTGAGCGAGATGTTTGCCATTTTAGCCCAGGAGTGACTGGCAAATAGTGTGATTAGTCCTCCTGCTCATTCCTCATCTCTGCTATTTACCATAGACTTTAAGGGCTTGCAGGGGGTTCATCTGGGCTTTTCTACCACAGCGACATTTTTAGTATCTGTGAGTCGCAGCTTACTCTATGATTAGGAGCACACAAGAGAATAAGATTAGCTCTGTTCCATACCATGTTCACTTTAATACCAGCAACAGCCTAAACCCACTCCATTTACTTGATTTCCATTAGCACAGACATGGCTGAAAGCAACAGTTAACATCAAGAATGTTAATATCTTTTGGAAAAGACTGCAGTGGAAGAGGGATTTCTAATTGCCAGTTCAAACGTAAGTCTTACAAGGAGGTTTAGATTGTCAATGAACAAAACCCTATGTCTTTCTTAAGAAATTGTTTACAGAATTTCTTCTTTCACCTGACAGAAACATGCTGCTTGCCACCAAAACCAGTACCTTCCTACTTCACAAAATAGCAAAGGAGAAAGGTTTTACAAACCACCTCTATACGGTAAAGAATAATCATTACTGGAACAGATCTGACTTCAGAGTTGGCTTTTCTTTCTGTGGGGCTGGGGGTCAGCTAAGTGACCTCCAGAAGTCCCTTCTAACCCAAAGTGACCATTGATGGTAAATTTGTTGTTCAATTAGCTTCCATATCCTTTGTAATTATCTGACTTTCATTATACAATGATGAAAGTGCAGCCTGAAAGTATAGCCCCAGATCAATGACTGCTTTTGTCATTGATCAAACACTCAAAAATCTGGTTTGACAAGATATCCTATTTTTCCTCAGCATGTTGTCAAGTGTCTCCGAAATACTATTTTATAGCCAGTACCCTGCAATATTTCACTCAACTTCAGTATGCAGCCATATGGTAAAAAGTAGCTGACACAAGTAAGTGCACTGTGCAAACATCGTTAAAAGCTGACTTGAAAGAAACATTAATAGAGTTCAGATGTATCTACTTTTGGTTATGTTTACTGCCTTTTTTCTGCAGCTGAGGTTTGTTTACTCACAACCCTCTTTCCTTAATGGGCTTTTCCAAGTGAGAAGTGAAATGTCTTTCATGCAAAGTCTGTGTTACAAACCACATTACATAAGGAAATAAACCAAAGCATACGCAGTAGAAATTTGAAGAGTGGGTTTAAGTGCATTCCTTATACACACCTGTTTTTCAAGCAGTAGGGCAAGATGATTACATGAGTCTCAGCTCATGTACAGGACTTTCTGTGGCGAGGTGGTGAACCTATATAGTCAGAAATTTAGAGTTCTAATTGCAACTGAAATGTTACTAGCAATAAGATTGCAGTGCTAATTGGATGACTGCATATATGTATGAAATCCACCTGTTTTCAGGTGAGATGATGAACATACTCTTCCCAGGTCTAAACCAGACAATTGTCAGTCTTAACAATGCTCCAGCTTGGCAATAGTTATATCAAAATGCTAAGGTGACAAGCAGTGAAATACCTCTTCATGTATTCATGGAGCAGTAAAATAAAACCTAGCAGAACAAAGAATCCAGGTATTATTGAAAAGACATGTAAACCACAGAATGTCACTGAGAAAGGAGAAGCTTTTGGTGGGAAAAGAGAACAGGAGAAGGTCAACAATTTTTGTTTCAAAAGGGACTCAGAGTTTTTATGAGAATAGTCAAGTCAGACAAAGTACTGTGAGGTCAAAGAATTTCCTGGTTCTTACAAGAAGTCATGAACTGCTGAGGGATGCTTCTGTACATCCCCAAAATATTGTGACGCTATTCCACGGAGCTGTCTCAGTCTGGTGAGAAAACTGAGGCAGCAAGACAGATGCAAATTTATTGACCAAAAGCAAGATATCTAGACCTCTATGCAAAACCTTTGATTTTCTGTATGTTTGCCACATGCATCCCCATGCTCCTAAAGAGTTGTGAAGTGAAATGTAAACCACAGAGTGTAAACTTTGCTGAGATATTGGGGCAGATGTCAGAGACAGAGCCTTCTTCTGGACTAGCTAAATGCTCAAAGCCAGGAGCAGAATCTGATTCAGCAAACAGAGATGGAGAATCTGGTGAATTCCCAGCTGAGAAGCTTATTTACAAGAGAGTCTAAATTTCACAGAACTGGATGAAGGTTAGTATACGCTGTGAATGGGAACTACTTCCACCTTCCCATACGTTTTGCTGTTGACATAGATTGAACAGTTTAACTTCAGAGGAGGCCAGTAGATCTGTTGTTTTAATTGCCCCTATGTTACAGTTTATGAAGGATTGTTCAGGTTCTTTATAAAAAGCCTCAAACTTCACCTCTACAAAGTTGTTCAGTTTTTCAAAACTGAAAAAATGTATGACAATTGCCATAAGAGAATAGACCAGAGCCTCAGTCACCTCTACTGGGAGGAAGTTGGTTGGATCAGATATGCCCAGGATTCCCACAATGCTGAGTTGTACAATTGTACCCCACATCGGAGAGAGGAAGGTGGAAAAGGCCCAAGGGTGTGAAAAATTTTCCTGCATCACTCGAGAGTCTTGAACAAGACATACTCTGGAAGCTATTTCAGGGCACGAGCCAACTCTGCTCAGTTAGTCATTGCTGACCTTGCCCAATCTCTGATACTTCAGACAAGGGCGCCATTATGTTGGAAGCCAAACTGTGCACTGGGATAACTTAATGTTCCTCGTGCTTTCAGGTGACTGGCTATAGTCTGAAACATGGAGATTTAGGGGTGCATCTTGCCTGACAGGTGAATTGCTAATGGGCAGAAGCTGAAAGGCTCTTCACTCAAATAGGAAAAGCTATGAAGAACTGTAGGAAGTGATTAGCAAAATTAACTAGATAGATGGCTTACAGTCCCATGCACAGAAGGTCCAGGATTTTTTCAAGTCAAAGGTCATCAACCTACGCATTTTCTCTGTGCTGGGTCTTGATATAAGTCATGCATCCTTTGTTGATCTGCGTATTTTCAGCTTCATTCTTTAATTGATCTGCCTCAGGTTACAGCAGCACAACTGCATATATAACTTAGCTCCAGTCCTGGGCTACATGTATGTCTTGCTCCTTGGTATGTTATTTTAAAACAAGATCATAACTGAGATAATTAAGCTTCCTGTTTCCATCCTACGTAGTCATCCTTTTCCTCATTGCCCTTTACAGTACTCGAGTATTCCTTGGATTTTTGCCTGCCTGCCTGCCTGAGAGGGAAGACAAGAATTGCTGTTAAGAAAACTATCTCATTTAGGTTACTGGAGGAATAGTCCACCAGGATGGAAAGGAGTTGTTTAAAAGTCAATAGTGGCATAGAAACAAAGGTATAAAGTGGCTCTACGCTAAATGTGGTATAAAGATTAGGCTTCTTGAGAATTTTAGAGTAGGGAGGCTCAGAAGAAGCTTTCCAGTGAAAGTGGTAGAGCAAAACCCAAACCTGTTCACAGCTAGAGCTCAGTAAGTTTATGGAAGGGATGGTATGACTTGGGTCTTGTGACACTGGGGTCCTGGACATGGTAATTGTGAGACCTTCTCCAATTCTGTGCTCCTGCCTTAAAGATCACACAAACCTTTTTTACCACTTGATGAGATCAATACCTGCAAGGACAGCAGTTTTCCTCGAGTTAAAACTTTGGAGGAATTGTTTCCCACTCAGAAAGTGTTGCCTGTATTAATTTTCCTTCATAGCCCTCTTTAGTGAACAAGAGCAACAAGCTGCAGTTATCCACTACTGAGTTTCTACTCAGAGACTCTGACTGCTTAGGCCTATGAACAAAAAAAAGGTCTGTTTTAACAAGAAAGTTTGGCCCTTGGTGTCTGGCCAGACACTTGTTCAAATCTGGGTTTTTCCCAGGAGAGCAAGAACATGTGCACTGCTTTGATATATAGTGAAACCTTACTTGTCATGAGAAACAGCTCTCATCTTGCAGTGTCATGAAGTAAATGCTCCAGTAAAGGCGCCTTAGAAAAAACCTCACGGCAGGAATAAGGAACAAGGCAAACCGTTCTTCAGTCCTGTGTGGCCACGACTGTGAGCGAGTCATTCCCATGTGTAGGTAGATGCTCAGGCTCGCTCCGCCCCAGCCTTTCACTTCATAGCTGTCCAGCAGTGGGAGCACTGGTACAGATGACAGGTACCAGTTACTGCCCTGCACGACAGGGCATGGCTGTATTGGGCTTGCAGAATTGGGCTTGTGCCACGAAGATATGCTCTGTGAAGGGCAGCTACAAAAGCATTTGAAATGAATCGTGCTCGACAGTCTGTAGCAACACAGTGTAGGGGGTGAAAGGAACACAACCTGGTTTAAACCCCTCCTTGTGACTATGAACATCCCTGAAAGACTTTTAAATTGTTAATTAAATCCAAAAAGCCACAGCAAGCTAAGAGAAACAAAACTGGAATGAATTAGGGAATCTGGGTTGCATTTTCAGCCTAATTCTTTGAATTTTTCCACTTCAGTAGATTTAAGTTGAACCTTTTGTGAGTTTTTTTACAAGATACAGTGTCTTTTAAAAATCCACTTTAGTATATGAAAAGAAAGGTTCCTCTTCGGGCTTTTAGAAGGCTGGAACAACAGGGTAAGGTTGTGCTTGTTTTCCTCCAAAAATTGGGAACTGGCGATCTCAGTGCTGCAAGCTGCTTTGTATAAGCAGATGTGGTGTATTTACAGAAGACCACTGAAGTACAGCAGACTGTACTGCAGCAGAAATACTTGAATGCAGGGACCTGCTTTAATAAAGTGTCTGCCCAAACAGTAGGCCATACACCCCAGCATCACAGTACCACTCTTATTTGAATTTAAAACTTTGGGAAACAGCTGCTGCTAAAAGCAGCAGCAAAATAGCTGACAACGTTCCTGAGAAAGTAGGAGTGACAGCATTAAAAACTCAAATGGCTGCTTTCTGAAGGAACAGGATGGCCTGAATTGTCCCCATTTTCTATCCTGGATATGAGTTCACATATGAAGACTCAAGACAGGGACTACTTTTTTTTTGTACTGAATTTTGCTGTTTGTCAGCTGATCTATTTTGTAAGAAGCATAGAATTTCCTGAGAAATTGATTTAACTACCTGACTTCATGGTTTTGTAAGTTAGTGAAGCACCAACACAGTATGTCATATCTGAGAATCTCAAAGTATTTTCCAAGTTTGTGTAAAACATGATCATACCATTTTACTGATGGAGAAGGCAAGCATGTACCTTCATAAAAGCCACATCTCTTGAGGTTTCACTACCTTCCCATATAACTAGTTTTACTATCCTTGTAGGGCAAACTGTGTCTGTGAGCTGCAAAAGCACGGCTGTCCCATGACGGGCTATGAACGAGGAGTGGAGGGCAACCTCAGCACCATGCCCTACCCAGCAGGGCACAGCCCCACAGTGCCTAAGCAGGACCAGGGCTGGTGACACAATCTCTCAACACCACCTTACCAGCCAAGGTGACGAGTCGGGTCCAAGACCCACCCATGGGACCTGGTTAGGTGAAGCCAGCCATGCCTGGACACAGGGCAATCTACAGGACAGGCCCGTGGTCAAGCCAGGAAAAGTAAGACAGGATGGCAGGGGACAGGGCTGGGCACAGACCCACCTACAGCTCAGCTCAGGTAAGGCTTGGGTGCCTGGGAATGAGCTTAAAGGGGGGTCCTGGGTGCACGGCTAGAGGGTGCATTGCGGGTGTCACCAAAGAGACTGACCAGGGCTGCTAAAGCCTACTGTTGCACATAGCCCCCTGGTAATGAGGAGTCCATTGCCTTCTGTAAAACTTCCCCTGTTCATTATTACTGGTTTTAATAGCAACCATGTTTGTACAACAGCAGGACATCTCCTGTGACTCCTATTCTTAGAGCAGCCAATTCTGCAGTATCTATGCTCCTTCTGCTTTAACTGTCATATTTAACGACAGCCCTGTGTGTTGCTATTTTTAAAGTTGGGGTTTTTCTTTTCAATAGGGAAGCATAGATCATAGAGCTATTATATTCATACTCAAATATAACTGTTAACAAATATTAAAAGTCAATTAACTTCCAGTTGCTTTTCGTTGCACAGCAGTACAATATTTTTCCTTAGAAAAGCAGGAACAATCTGAGCTCTGAGTAGAGATTTGGAAAACTGAGCAGAACTACTGCCAACCTGATCCCTGTACCTACTCCAGTGGACATTCCTCTCTGAAAATACGAAAGCAATCAAGAAACAAAAGTTGTCCCAGCTTCTCTATAGTTAAGCTCTGTTGAGCTGACCACAATGCTACTAACAGATCTTATCTCAAATTAGGCGGATTGGTTACATGCTTTAGTGACCTATTCACTTCTCTCTTTTTCAAAGCCAACTTGGTTAACTCTACTGAGATGCCATCTCAGGGCAGCTTCCGACAGCTACACGGCATGACTTTGCAACTTTGCTGCTTCTCACAACACAGCAGACCTGAAGATCGGTAGGGCTGATAAGGCAATAGCAAGTGGTAGAGACCTTCCTTGCACTAGTTCTGCCTTTACTGAACCACCATGTCCAGGCAGGGCCTTTTAACTTAAAGAGAGCCTTATACAAGCTATCATGGCATGGAGTCAAGTGATTTTCAGTTGAATAAATAATCAGCTCAAGTACTACAGAAGGACCTAATAGCAAACAGAATAACAGAGAACTATAAACAAGATCCCATAATAAGATCCCATAATGTACAGAAAAAAACCCAAACACCAACATGGCAAAATGCAAAAACAAGCAGCCCTGATAATGTGAAAAAAACCCAGTTTCATAGCTAAGCAAATTCTGTTGCTGTTCAGTTACTTAACCTGGCTGTTTGGCACATAACCTTGGCATACTGTGCGTCTCAAACAGCAACAGGATTTAGATGGGGTCTCTAATCAGGATTTGTTAGCAAATTAATAAAGGTTTCTTTGTATGCTAGACTAATAGTTTTCAGTCCTATTTTCTGTCTGATTCTTCTCCTCTCCCCCCGGCTTCCTCTGTGTATTTCCTATTTCAAATGTCGCTTGAGCAGTAGGTGCCAATAGACACAGAAAAAGCAAAAATAAAATGACAACACATTTGTTAACCTTTTTACTTACATAACTGACATCAACTGAGTCAGAGTAGCACCGTCTGCCTGATGTCTCAAATAATCCCTTTTTGCTGGCAAGTCTCTAAAGGTTTTATTTTACAAATATAGAGATCTGAATATTTTATGCTATTTGACTAAGGTGCCATTTCAAATCAGACTATAAATACAATCAGACAAGCTGTCTGATGTCTAAGCACTATGCTCTGTCCAGAGATGTTGGAGGTGTGTGAGGTCTATTTCTGAATGCCATGAGAAAGACATAAGGTGCTTCTCGTAGGAAACATTGAGGGAGAACACCACCACTGCTGCAAGATCTGTTTTTCTTTCTTCTTCCTTTTTAAAAAAAGAAAAAAAATGGCTGTGCACTAGCAGCATGTATGCATTTTGTAACAGAGAGACTCGGAATCTGGCTCTAGTGTTCTTACAGTTTTAATGACGCCTAGCCGCTTGTCAAACAGGTGTAACAGTGGTACCTTCCATTGCTATAGACATGAGGGAGGCTGGTATCTTGCCTGTCATTTATGTGTTGAAACACCAGATTGCTAAGTGGTTCCACCTGTTTCATCAGTCATGAAATTATAATGTCCTGTTCTTGGTGCAAAATCCTGTATTTCTGCATCTCTTCTATTCTTCTACTGGCAGAAGTTCAGTTTTCAGCTCCTTAATTCAGATTTCCAGATGATGTTTGGAAGCTCCTATTTAGACCTTTACAGCCACATCTGCAACATAGTGCAGGACTCTGCCTGTAACATGGGCATTTTATTTTGCTGTCTCAGCAAGAGGCATATTATTTTGAAATTCAGTTCATAGTGGGAGTAAGAAGAAAGGAGGGATGAAATGTCAGTATTTCAAGGATTGTTATAAAACTTAAAGAAGAGGATCACAAGACAGAAGTCTCACGAGGCCAAGAACATGACACAAGACAGCATGTGCTCATGAACAAGCACTTTTTTTTAACCTAGTTTTTAATCCAGATTTTGCTGAGCAATGGCGTATCTGTTTCTCCCACATATGCATAGAGCTAAACCCTGAGGGGCACCAAGCTCTTGCAAGTCCCTTTATGTTCAACGGAAGCTGCAAAAACTGAACAGTTTCAAGGACTGGATCTATACACTTCATTTTTCTTCTGACTTCAGTTATGCATGTCCTGTGCTTGCTTACAAGACTTGTAAGCTTGTAATTTTTTCCAGCTGAAAAAGCAAGGGTTGCAAAAGTAGTTTTGCCTGTGTGCCTTCACATAAGCTCTTGGATATCTATCAGGGGAATTAAATAGAAAATAAATTTTTGCAAATGCACTTATTAAAAATTAATTTGTAACTGGTGAGTTGCTAAGGTTTCCTTTTTAATTTCAACAGAGATTAATTAGAATTCTATCTATTTGTACATGGGTTTTGGATAAAATGGATATGCTGTCAAAGAACACAAAGGTGGCATTTTGAAATGTGTTGTCTGAGTAAAAGCTGAAGGAGGATCATGGGATACTGTGGATGAAGCATGAGAGTTTTGCCTCATTTAATGTTGGGGACTGCTCATGGACTATGTATTATGCATGCCAAATGGAAGTGAAACAGAAATAACAGTGATTTTGATTCTGGGCATGATGATTTTTATCCCTTATGCAAACTTCTTCATGCTTTCCAAGTAACAATAGATACTGGCTGATCCATTGATTCTGGAAAAAAATAATAAAATGGGAAGAAAACACATGCCTGCAACATAACAGCCTACTCAAGAAGTGGACCCTTCCTTCTGTTTATTCAGTACTTATCCAAAGGCAAGCTTCACTAGATACTCCCTAGGTCTTAGACCAGAAGGGACAATGAACACAAGATCCTTATTCATACCGTCAAGTTTTAGAGATTTTGCAATGTTTCCCCGTCATCTCTTCCTTCCATGATTCCCATGTAAACATAAACCACACTCACAGAAGCATGGACAGGTAGCCTCATCCAGTTCATCCTCTCTGGCTGATCAGTCCTGAAGGTCACTAGTGAAACATACGCTCGCCCTCACTCACCTATCTCACACGTACATGCACAATTGCAGTCCTTTTTAGATCATGTTCAATAATTTTCCACATCCTGTTCACTAACCTTAACCCTGGCTCAGATCCTAGTCAGCAGCCTACAGTCCTGAGGCCTTTTTGATCATCCTTGGAGCTTTTGCTGCCCTTTTTGCATGTGACAGGGTAGGAACAGCAGAAGTGTTCAAGTGACAAGACTGCCTTGAATTACGCACTGATAAAACAACCTTCTCATTACCATCAGTAAGGTAATATTGAGTTGGCATTTGTTAGGACAAAACATTGATGATTTAAAAAGTGTTTTAGAGTTGGTTTGTAGCCTTGGTTTAGGAGTGCATTAAAAACATGCTCATTAATTTTCAATGTACGAATAAAACCCTCGCATCTTTACAGTAGGGTACATTAAAGTACTAAAGTGTTTAATGTATTTAAGTACCACTGAAATCAATGTGAGTCACAGAGGCACTTAAACCACTTGCTTGCTAAACTGGAGTCTTCTGACTAAATGTCTTGTGCATTTGTCCTCTATCAGGCATGTACAGTTTCAATCACAGCCTTTATTTCAATATATTCAGGGCTGGCCAGAAAATTTCCTTGACCTACTATAAGTAAAACAGAAAAATAACTCTTAATATGGAAGTATAGTATTCTTAATAAAACCTAGTAATTACTCTCAATAAGACTCTAAATATGTGAGTCACTCTGACACCTGTGTTTCCCAGGATTGTTTAAGAACAATTGGTGCTATGTTTCATCATACGATTCCACAAGGATGAGTAATAGAAACATTTCCACCTGAGCATGCCCTTATTTTGCATTAATTGTCCTTTATTTACTAAAAGTATTAAGCCAAGTCATAAAGCAGTATCTGAGCTGGAAAACTGGCATCCAGTGATACATAACTTGCTTACCAAAACGAGTACGCGTTGGTGTACAGAATTGTATTTTGTTCTGCCAGCATTCCAGCCAGTTCGCTCCCCATTCAATAGTTTTGCGGGTACAAAAGCCGAAATGCTTCTCTTTTTTCTTTTCTTTTTTTTTTTTAAATTAAGATCGTATCACTGAAAACAAGTGCTTTGATTACATTTAGGAAAATGTCTATTTAACTCTATCAAGGAACTTCTGAAAGGTTGGCATGGTTCAGTGACTGAAAAAATGTGACTACTGGGGTGTAGCCTAAAAGCAGAAGTTCTTATAGTGCTTCCCCTTTCATTTTACTATTTTGATGCTATCTAATTTACATCTCCAGAAGAGCAAGCTCTATAGCTCCACACAGTGTTTATTTACAAAAGTCAAACCTCTAAACAGGCCACAGGATAGTTTAATTAGAGATTTTTCTGAATATGGATAAAGTCAACCATCTATAGTTTTTCTAATGCATTCTTCTTTAACGGATTTATTTTTCTGATAGGTTATTTAATATTTGTGAGCTCCATATAAGAACATAACTGACACTATTCACACTTTTTATGTATGTGTACGTTACCAGCTAGGCCTAATGTTGCAGCTCTTGCCCTTTCATATCATCAGCTTAAGTATAGGCTTCTGCTTGCCAAACAACTTGGAAACTGCCTCCTTAACCAATTCACACACGCAATAGTTTCATGAAGCACATATTATTAGCAAGACCTGGAGCCCTCAATGTAAGAAGGACATGGACCTATTGGAGTGGGTCCAGAGGACGGCCACGAAGATGGAGAGTGCTGGAGCGGTGAGAAGTGAGAATGAGGCTGAGAAAGTTGGGGTTGTTGATCCTGGAGAAGAGAAGACAAGACTTCAGGGAGACCTTATAGCATCCTTCCAATATCTGAAGGGCACCTACAAGAAGGCTGGAGAGGGACTTTTTGCAGGGGCATGTAGTGATAAGATGAGGGGTAATGGCTTTAAACTGGAAGAGGGTAGATTTAGAATAGACATTAGGAAGAATTTTTTCACTATAAGAGTGGTGAGGAACTGGAACAGGTTACCCAGGAAAGTTGTGGAGGCCCCACCCCTGGAAGTGTTCAAGGCCAGGCTGGATGGGGCTTTGAGCAACCTGGTCTAGTGGAAGGTGTCTCTGCCCATGGAAGGGGATTGGAACTAGGTGATCTTTAAGGTCCATTCTAACCTAAACCATTCTATGATTTTAACAACAGAGACTTAGGTGACTTTCCTAGAGACCACATAGATGTCCCTGTGTGGTCTCAGACCAGAAGTCAGAACCCTTTGCATACAATTGTCCTCACTGCTCTGAGCCTCCCAGCTGGAAAACACATGTTGCTTGATGTGCAGAGTATAGGCGTGAAGAAGAGCAATTTACTCATACATACAGTAATGAAAAGGCTCTACTTTATGCTGATGATATTCTTGCATTGAATGAGTTACCATTTAATCAATGATGATTAGGGATGAGCAAACAGTTTTCATGTAATTTACCAAGAGATAAATTATTTCCAAGCTTTGTCCTGCAACTGGAAGATGTTTTAAGTCTGCAATAGATCATTAACAAATAGGAAAAAAAAAGCAGAGTTCCAACATAATTTATTTTACTTTGCACTTGAACAGGAAACAGTTCAAAAATATGATGTCTTCTCTAACAGTAACAATTTCAGTTGTACTTGCAGCTGTATTTTAGGGATGTTGGGACAGCTCTACCTTGGTATCAACTTGGCTGAATCTGACACAAGGTCCTTCTTATAAGAAAGCTGATTTATTTTCATTGCAGTCATTGCTCACAAGGAAGTAAAAATGGAATTGATCACCCATTTCTTTCAGACATGGCTAGGTCATTATAGACAGAGGTGAGCTCCTAAGAGGAAGAGAGACGGGCACCAGAATTCCTGTTGCCCAGGATGCTGTATGGTTGTAACACCCAAACTGATAGGAAACCAGGCTCTTGAAACAAGTGTGTAATTTGTTTGCATAGCACTTTGTGGATGTTCACTTACAGCACTCTGTGTTTGTTTCCAAGCAGCTTGGGAATAAAATTCCAAAGTTCAGATGATGATCTGCTAGCAAAATATTTAAAAAGAACTAGCTCAACCAGCATAAATACGTAATCAAAATAGTGGAGTTGCTACAGCTCTCTTTGCTTACCAAATAAAAGCCTGCAGAGGGCACTGATACTGCTATGGGCACCTTAATACACTGTCAGAGGTTATTTAATATGCATGTCAGTCCAGACAAGTGCATACAATGAAGAGACATAGAAGACAAAATTAAGGTTAATATCAACTAATCATATACAAGAAAAACCCTCTGTTCTCCCTCTCTTTTTTTTTTTTTCTTTTCTACTTTGTCCCTTGTATGTGCTCAAGAAAATACTTGCAAATGTGTTTTGCATCTTGACACCTCTAAGTGAGGATCCCGCTTTTTGGATAGAGATGGTGTCCCATGCTGCAGACGATGCCCAACAGTCTACCAGATCAGACTCCTGCCTCCAACATACATGTTCTCCTTGAATGTTCATCTTCAGACTGAACACATTCTTCTTCAAATTCAACAGCACAGTCAAGCATGATCTACTACAGATAACACAAGTTTATGGATAACATGTATCAATACAATATGTTTAGCAATATAATTCAAGTGCACTTGTGTGAGTTTCAGATGATACAATACAAAAAATGTTCCCAAAATTCCAGAAACACCTAGTAAAAGCAACAATTTAAATGTATAACATAGGTCATCCTATCTACTAAAGCTTCCATATGCAAGAACTCCTATCTCTCCAAACATTTTGTCTGCAATTCCATATCCAAGTAATATACAGTAACCATACATGCACCTCGTACTTCAGGTAGGGGGTGTTACATGGTGAACACATGCAACCATAACCCCCCAAAAGCTTAATTAATTTATTTCTACACATGGCAGCTTGCACAGTTCTTTGGTCAGTTTGTTCATAATGTTGGTGCTTTCCTTAAAAGGCTGCATTGTGTGTTCCAGAATCTAAAAGAATAAACTTATTTCCTAAAGCCAAGACTTTAAAAATTATCTGTGATTCTGGATGTTTCAGCTTCCTAGTATCAAATACAAAACACCTTCAAGGAATGCAATTCTCTAGACACATTCAGAAACCACAATGGCTTTTGGCAAAGTAATTGTGTATACAAAGCAAATACTTCAATGGTGGGCTACTCATGAAATTAAAAGTATATTCATCAATCACTGAAACTCAGATAATAAAGTCTGAAAGATGATAATGTGTTTCTAAAAATATTTTCACTGACATAGAAGAGGATTTTTTTTTTTAAATAACCCCTTACTGAATTTATAGCAGTTATGAAAACCAATCTGAAGTCCTCCGGGTTGTTTCTATAAGGATTTTATTCCAAAGAACCCAAATCTTCTGCAAATGTTGTGGTAGCTATGTTAAATCTGATAGTCCATGGTTTTGGCCCATATATTTATTGGCACTGACAATAATTAATCCATTAAATGATATGGGTTGCTTTCAGAATTTTAAAATCTTTTTCTCCCTTCATATTTGGCTTCATATAATATATTGTGTATGGCTGTTAATGTATGGGTAAGAGTTCTGCTTTGATTTCCCTTTCTACTTTCGCAGAGACAAGTAAACATAAGAAAGTATTTTGGGCCCAAATTGATTTGAAACCTAGCTAAACCATAACTACAACTTTATTGTATTATTTGTATCCATGTATATCCACTCCAAAATTCACTAGCAAATTTACTAATTTACTTGTAAATTTTAATTTGTGTTCTTGAATGCCAGGTGAAAGCCACTTCTGCCACCTTTTAATGATTTTTAATGATCACACACCTTATGTGGTTTATATGACATAATGCCTGAATTTTAATGCAGCCTGGCAAAAACTTCATGCCATTGACTATGATCATGCCTCCCTAACAGTCTTTCTGTAAGGTTTTTTTTTTTCCTTTGTCTTTCTTTTTATAAATTTCACATACAAGGACTGACCCTCCATAATTGTTCATGCAACAGCTGCAGATATAAGATTAGGTGAGAGCTAGCTGCACAGTCTAAATGACAGTTCACAGCAATAGCTGCAAATCAATGCCAGGAGTCTAACAGTGGCATCTGTGCAGAATGCCTACACTCCTGGATCTACTTTTGCCACCACCAGTGTCCCCTCCGTCCTCTCACTAGCCTGCTAATATTGAGACTTAGTTATCTAGGTTTATGATATTTCAATGTCCCTGGATGTTCTCACAGCTCTACATGAGCTCTTCCTTTTCAGGACACAGCTATCTCAAGAATGCAGGTTCCAAAACAACAGGGCTGTCACTGAGTAGACACCTGCAAGCAAGTCTTATCTTCAACTAGGTGAACCTGATGACAACTGACAACTGGACCTCTGTGCATAAAAGGCTTTCACAACTCTGTTGAGCTTTGTTATCATAGTCTCACTGCTATATCCTGTAGTTTTGCCTTGGTAGACACTGCCAGATCTGTTCAAGAAACTCTGTGAGCTTGGTCCCCTCCATGCAATTCATTTCTACACAACTTTTACGTCCTAGGATATTATGAGTTACATTCCCATACCGCAACTCTGAGAAATGTGCTGATGTTTTTGTACCCAAGTACAAACAGCCTATGATTAAAAGAAGTCTGTTGTTGCGAAACTGCCATTCTAGGTATCTAAATACATTCTTGATTCAGCCCACAGAAATGTACCAAAAATGACACAGTTTCGATCATATTCATATCACTGATGTGAGGATTCTGAGTTACACTTTCAACCAAACACTGCACCACCATTATTTCCAATTTCAATTGTGTGCCTCATGCCTCTCCGCAGAGAAAGCAACAATAGCAACAATGCAAACATTACAAAGGCTACAATCTCTTTACTTTTTGCACAATGTACAGTTACAACAAAATCCTGCAATGTAGTTGCTATCAACAACAGTAGCCATTTCCTTCATGAATGCTGCTCTCAGCATACAACCTGGCATTGTTGCATAGGAACAGCATGAGCTGGAAGCATGTTTGCATCTTATGTGTACAGACGTGTTAGGATGCTGTAGCATTTGCTAAGGAAGCTACAAGGAAGTATGAAAGACATGCAGGTCCCTTACTAATTGTTCCATGGATTTTCTTTGAGAAATTTCTCTGTACTTTCATCAATTAAGATGAACCTAGCAAAATGCAATTAATTCAGAAGGATCATTCTAAAAGTCACACCTGTTCTTCAAGATGTATTTTGTGGCATTTATTTCCTAATATGAGAAATAAAAGGGGAGATGTTGCTACACTCCTGAATGTTATTTCCATTTCCTAGTTTAGAAGGCTAGCTATCAAAAAAGCAGGCCAAAACGGGTTCAGAGAAGAGACTATAGCAAGGAAGGTGTTCATAGTGGAAGCACTGATTGACATCTGTCTGACAGCAGGGAATTTGATGGTAAAACATTTCCAAGTTGCCCACTTAAAAGTCTAGGGTACTAAATATCTTGGTATTTTGCTCCTTTACTACAATTTTTTTTCCAGTTATATTATGGTTTTGTCTGGATTCTAATATATACATCATTCTAACTCACTTCTCTTCCTGTGTTTGTGTTCAGACATAAGTATTTCAGCTGGAATGTGGTATTCGTATGGTAACAACAACAATTTATTATCAGAAAGATGCCAGGAGAGAGCAGGCCTTAGGTGTGGGGATAGACCATGTTCTTTGAAGGGAACTGGGTAATCTGCATGCAGTTAGACCTGTTTCGAGACAGCTCAGCTCAGAGGAACTCCTCTAAAAAGCAGTGCTGGGGAACTGGTTCAGTAAACTTTACCAATTATTTTTACCAGTAGATATTTCTTTCCAACATAGGCACTGCCTTTGCAATGGCGTGGACATCTACCTTTAGTTCTCTTCCATCTTCTTTTGTTTTCCAATTACAAGAGGAGAATAACAAGCCTTATTCACTGCATCTAAAGCTATAGCTTTCATTTCTACTTTCCATCCTTCACACCATGTGCTCCTGCTCTCTCCTTAACTCTCTCAGGAGTTCACAGTCCTGATGAATATAGGTCAGAGGAACAGTAAAGTCAGGACTCTGAATTTTAGGAAAGCAAACTTCCAGCTCTTCAAGGAGTCAGGCAATAGGACCCCCTGGGAAACTGCCCTCAGGGACAAGGGAACAGAACAGAACTGACAGATCTTTAAGGATACTTTCCACAGAGTGCAAGAGCTCTCGATCCCCAGGTGTAAGAAACCAGGAAAGGAAGGCAAGAGTCCAGCACCCCTGATCACCAGCCTGCTGATCAAACTAACAGGCAAGAAGGAAATGCACAAGCAGTGGAAGCAGGAACAGGCATGCCGGGAAGAGTGTAGGGACACTGCCTGGTTGTGTAGGTTTGGGGTCATGAAGGCCAAGCTGAACTTGGCAAGGGACGCAAAGAATAACAAGAAGGGCTTCTACAGGTATCTCAGCCAGAAAAGGAAGGTGAAAGAAAGTGTACCCTCCCTGTGGAGCAAGACTGGCAAACTGGTAACAACAGACGAAGAGAAGGCTGAGGTACTCAACAGCTTTTCTGCCTCAGTCTTCACTGGGAACCTGTCCTCCCACACCTCTTGAGCTGATGGACTGAAAGGCGGGGACTGGGGAAGCAAAGTCCCTCCCACTGTCAGAGATCAGGTTGGTGACCACCTGAGAAACCTGAAGGCTATTGGCTCTGACGACATGCATCGCAGAGTCCTAAGGAAATTGGCTGATGTAGTTGCCAAGCCACACTCCATAATATTTGAAGTCATGGCAGCTTGGTGACGTCCCCAGTGACTGGAAAAAGGGGAACATTGCACCCAGTTTTAAAAAGGGTAGAAAGGAGAACCCTGAGAACTACCCTGTCAGCCTCACCTCTGTGCTTGGGAAGATCATGGAACAGCTCCACCTAGAAGCTATGCTAAGGGACATGGAGGACAGGGAAGTGATTCGAGACAGCCAGCATGGCTTCACCAGGGGAAGTCCTGCCTGACCAACCTAGTGGCATTCTATGATGGAGCGACTACATCAGTGGACAAGGGAAGAGCAAGAGATGTCATCTATCTGGACTTCTGTAAGGCCTTTGATATGGTGCCCCACAACATCCTGCTCTCTGAATTGGAGAGATATGGATTTGATGAGTGGACTGTTTGGTGGACGAGGAATTGGTTAGATGGTTGCATCTGGACAGTAGTGGTCAACACCTCAATGTCCATATGGAAATTGGTGACAAGTGGTGTCCCTCAGGGGTCCATATTGGGACTAATACTGTTCAGTATCTTCATCAGATACACCTGGAGTACTGCATCCAGCTCTAGAGTCGTCAACATAAGAAAGACATGGACCTGCTGGAGTGTGTCCAGAGCAGAGCCATGAGGATGCTCTGCGGGCTGGAGCACCTCTCCTATGAGGAGAGGGTGAAAGAGTTGGGGCTGCTCAGCCTGGAGAAGAGAAGGCTCTGGGGAGGTCTTATTATGGCCTTCCAGTACCTAAAGGGGGCCTACAGGAGAGCTGGGGAAGGACTTTTTACAAGGGCATGTAGTGACAGGATGAGGGGGAATGGTTTTAAACTGGAAGAGGGCAGGTTTAGATTAAACATTAGGAAGAAGTTTTTCACTTTAAGGGTGGTAAGGCACTGGAACAGGTTGCCCAGAGAGGTTGTTGAGGCCCCATCCCTGGGGGTGTTCAAGG
>NW_009649706.1:264457-265752 GCF_000708025.1 Charadrius vociferus
CATCCAGAGGGACCTGGACAGGCTGGAGAAGTAGGCCCATGTGAACCTCATAAGGTTCAACAAGGCCAAGTACACGGTCCTGCACCTGGGCAGGGGCAACCTCCGGTATCAATACAGGCAGTGGTATGAAGGGATTTAGAGCAGCCCTGCTGAGGACTTGGGGGTACTGGTGGATGAGAAGCTGGACATGAGCCGACAACGCAGCCCTGAAAAGTCAACTGTACCCTGGGCTGCATCAAAAGAAGTGTGGCCAGCAGGCTGAAGGAGGCGATTGCACCCCTCCACTCCACTCTGGTGAGACCCCATCTGCAGTATTGCATCCAGCTCTGGAGCCCTCAGCACAGGAAACACATGGACCTGTTTGAGGGGGTTCAGAGAAGGGCCACAAAGATGATCAGAAGGCTGGAGCACCTCTTCTATGAGGACAAGCTGAGAGAGTGGGGTTGTTCAGCCTAGAGAAGAGAAGGCTTTGGGAAGACCTTACTGCAGCCTTGCAATACTTAAAGGGGGCTTATAAGAGAGATAGGGACAAACTTTTTAGCAAGGCCTATTGCATAGGATAAGGGGTAATGGCTTTAAACTAACACAGGGAAGATTTAAACTAGATACAAGGAAGCATTTTTTTACAATGAAGGTGGTGAAACACTGGAACAGGTTGCCCAGAGTAGCAATAGATGCCTCATCCCTGAGAACATCTAATGTCTGGTTGGTTGGGGTTCTGAGCAGCCTGGTCTAGCTGAATATGTCCCCGCTCACTGCAGGATGGTTTGGACTAGATGACCTTTAAACCTCCCTTCCAACCCAAACTATTCTATGATTAACATGTGAATAAAAGCATCTGGGCAGTCATAGAAACAAGATCAAGGCACAGGCCTTGGCTGAAATATAACCTAGCAGAAAAAAAAAGAAGTTTGTTTTGCTTTTCTAAGATGATTCAGATCCTTGATCCAACTCATCACTTGAGAGAAATGTTTGTGCCAGCACCTGGCAGAAGCTTGACACCAAAACCATGATGCTGCACACACAATGCATGAGCAACTGTTCCCTGTGCCTGTGCTCATCTTGTCTGCAAAACACAGCCTCAATGACAACCTCCATGCTGGTGACTCACAGGTGCCTCTCACCCAGACTTGTCTTTACCACCCACACCTGCCCACCCTGGCATCTCTCTGCCAATAAACAATCTCTACCACCTCCTAAGTTGCAGGCTGGGTGCGAGAGGGACCTACTTCGTGCAAAGGCTCCAACAGCACCAAGCCTCGACGCAGGCCTGGGCCTCCCAGAGCTGTGAGGTA
>NW_009649706.1:266598-269067 GCF_000708025.1 Charadrius vociferus
CGTCGCTTTGCCGGTGATTATGCATGGTCGGCCCCGGGCCGGTGGTCAGAGACCGTCGTCCGGAGGCCGTCGAGCGGACAGCGAGTGCGCCTGCATCTCTCCTTTGGCTGATGTCCCCGCCGTCCCCCGCCTAGGCTAGAGTAAGCCGAGAACCCGCTTCTCGGGAGGAGGGAGACCTACAGCCATGTATTTTCTCAGCGGCTGGCCCAAGAGGCTGTTGTGTCCTCTGGAGTCCCTGGAGCAACCGCTTCACATCCAGACGGATCCCCGGAGAGCTTTCTTCGCAGTGTTATCGCCATCTCAGCTAAGCATCTGGTACTGCAGAGTGAGTATCCATCCTCCTATCAGCCCGCGGACCCTGCTTTCCCAGCTGAAAAGCCCTCTCATCTGTAAAATGTTGTTGGTTTTTTTTTTTTCGTTCCTGTTCCGGAAAGGGTTGTAAAATTTGGGACTAAAGCTTACAGAATGCATCATTATTTGTGAATCAGAGCAATTAAGCACGGTGTTTACTGAGGGCAATGTAGTGTTAAAATATGTAAGATCAGCCTACTTGGAGTTAACAGCTGTTATTCCTGAAAATGAGACTTCGAACCAACTTAATATTAAGACTGTAGCGATGCTTTTTTTTTTTTGCAAATATGCTTCATGTCTTCTGCCTTCATATGTATTACGTAAAAGAACGTGTTAACGTAAGAGATATGAAACACTTTTTTTTTTTAGAAAACACAGAACAGACTGTAAAATTCCGTGTAATGTTATAACACAGAAGTTAACAAACTTTTCTTTTTATGAAGAGTTTAAAACTTTTACGGCCCTAAATAGAAGAATTGTCATGGCTTTTGCATGGAAGTTGCTGCTCTAGCAACGTCCAGTTTGAGAGTATGTGAATAACTTTCATCAAAGGCCTTGCTTTTAATTAACTTTGAATAAGTGTGGCAACAAAAGTGCTGGTTTTCAGTTTGATTTGATGCAGTCAATGAAACAGCTGTTGTATTGACTTTAAATTTTGATACTACATCCTTTTAAATACTGCCTAGATTAGACCCTAAATCTGCCTATAAATATCTCCAACTCCAGATAATTTATAGAGTTCATCTCCGATTACAGGAGAAAACTAACAATCCAGTTTCAAAAAGCTGGTAATGAAAGGTATCAAATGATAGTCATGGCCTTAAAATCTTGTTTTAAGTTATACTGAGATTTCATCACTTTACCTTGTGTTGCTTTCTTCATGACTGTTCATTAGCTCCTGGGTGGGGTGCTGATGCTGTTTTTTTAACCTATACAAGTATACAATTAGGGCATATCAGCCCAGTAACTATGCTGTGTGAACATCATCATGTGGCCTCTCTTTTCTTAGGTTTGTGGCACATTGTATAGATAAAGTGTACGCTCTTCTAGCTTTTGCCTGTTGTTAAACCTGTAGTTATAATCTGTCAACAGAGCACAACTGATCTGCTTTTCCAGGAAAATTTAAAAAACAACAGGCTTGTAGAGTATTTCTCAGGACGTGCCATTGTCTAGAATGTAGTTTACTTTATGGTCTGTTCCTGAGGACAACGTTCATTAACTTACATGCTTGGACTTGTTTTGAAATGTTCAATGTTGTATAACTGGCTACAGTTATACAGTGAAAAGAATTCACTCGATGCAGAAAAGTTGAGCAAATTTACAGGTCATTAAAATTTTGTAAAGACATATTAATTCAATATGTAATGGGTGCTTTTGAGGAAGGTGCTGACTTTGCCAGGCTTGATCACTGACTTGGTTGTAGTCTAAAAAGTACCTTACACTCTCATCACCTGTGGACATCCTCTGTTAGGGAAATCCTGTAAGACAAACATTTCTGTTAAGGGCATTTTTTTTAAGAGACTCCCTTGCATTATTTTTATGCATGTAGCTGGGGTTGGTGTGTGTGGTGTTTATTTTATTGGGGGTTTTTTTTGGTTTGTTTTTTAAAATCATTTTGGACTTCTGTAAAACAAACTGAAATTATTGTATTCTAGAAAATGTTTTCATTTGTCAGAAGTATCTTTTTTGGAACAAGACTAAATTCTGGTCAGGTTGAACTAATTCAATTTCTTGAACTAGAAAAGCCTTCAGGCTAATGTTCTTGTTAAGACTTATTACTATCTCAACTATGTAAGAAAGGTTTCATGTCAGAATGAGGGGATGAGGCTGGTGAAGTTTTCTTGAATTTTTCAAGAACAGGGGGCCCTTTGAAATACTTCCAGGCATATGAATTTACATTCAGTATGTGTATTTTTCAAGTGCGGTGGTAGTGTTTAAAGTATCTTTTCACCAACCTGAACTAAGGAAAGTTTATCCCTAAGTGTGGGTTATTTTCTGGTTTGGAAACAGTATAGGTGTTGAGATTAGAAACTGGGGTAGATAGCGTGGGCAAAACCAGGTGGAATTCTGTTAGTGTTTTTGACCCAAAAAGTTCTTGACTATTTTGCATGTTATTTT
>NW_009649706.1:269254-280516 GCF_000708025.1 Charadrius vociferus
TGGTGAATGTTTTCAATCATGCACCAGTACTGGTGAAAGATTTTTGAGCCTGCGCCGCCTGATATTTGTACATTTATTTATGAACTATATGCCTGTGCTACTGTACTAATATGCACATTATTAACCATGCACAATATAGAAATTAAAAAA
Source organism: Charadrius vociferus (assembly GCF_000708025.1). Classification (NCBI taxonomy): domain Eukaryota; kingdom Metazoa; phylum Chordata; class Aves; order Charadriiformes; family Charadriidae; genus Charadrius; species Charadrius vociferus. The sequence goes on from NW_009649706.1 coordinate 269,405, forward strand.
TAGAATAGAATAAACTGTTTCAGTTGGAAGGGACCTACAACAGTCATTTGTCCAAATGCCTCTTGGCTTGGTGCATTGACCACCTCTCTAGGAGGCCTGTTCTGGTGTTTGAAAAGAGGGGAAAAAAAAAACAAACCCAAACCAGAAATGAGGTAAAGCTGAAATAAACACACTTTCAAATTTTCACTTTATTTTATTTATTAATGGTACAAAAAAAAAAAATTACTTCCTGCACCCCAATGGATTAATTGTATGAAGTGCGTCCCGCTTTGGAGGATGCTGTTCCAAGTATTTTAATTAAATCAGAAGAAATTTATGGCCTAGGTACCTCAGAAGATTCCTTGACACTAAGAGCCAGTGAAACTATTTTCACAGACAGTATTGGAAAGCTTATAAACATTTTCATTCTGGTAATGTTAAGTACTTGAATGCTTGAAATGGGGAACTTTAATTCATGAAAAACTTTCTGAAATGCTAAAATGAGGGCGTTGATATTTACAAGATTGACTTGGGAACTAAATGCGAGGTTTCATGAGGCAGATTTGCAGTCCTGAGTGTCGTGATGATTCCTGCTTGCACCTGTACTTTAGTGGCTCTTCTGGTAGGCTAGTGATGGCTTTTACAGGGTTTTTCAGCTTGCTGAACAAATAGAAGCCTGTTTATTTTCAGCTCAAGAAAGGATCAAAGGAGCATTGTAGTTGGCTCGTTGAAAGTGTTACTATTTTAACTCTAGTGGCTTTTCATTTTAAATTGGTTTGGTTATCTCATGAAATAAGAGCTTGAGACGGGTACAGGGAATTCTAGGTATTCTTCCACTGAGCTCTAGATGCTAAGGGAAGATGCATGCAGGTGAGGAAGTAGGTGTGATAGATGAGTGGAGCTCCCCCTGTTAGTGTTAAAGAGTGAATTGTGTGCAATAAGAATAGTCTGATGATGCAGTTGTATGTATAAATATAATTCATCATTTCCTTTCTTTAATCTTAAACTTGTGGCGATGACAGGAATAAGTACGGGCCTTGAATATTTAATGAAAACTCCTGGAGGCTGTTGGGCTACCTGCTATGACTCTGCCAGTTGAAACCAGTTTTGTAAGCTCTTTGAAGCCAGGACTAGCTTGCCCCAACTACTCATTTTGAGGAGCATTTCTTAATTACTTAGGTGCTTATCAGGTTATGATTTACATCTACCCTTGTTTTTAAACTTTCTTGGTTTTTTTAATGATGATCTGATGTTGAATTAGCTCATCCAAATGAACTATAAGCTTATGGGAAGGCATGCATATAAGAATCCTAAATTGTCAAATAATCTCTATTCATTCTAAATGTTGGTTAAGTCTATATTCAAACAGTTCTCATAACTCACTCTTATATGCTTTTCAGTCCCTAGCTTTGCAGTATTAGAACCGAACTTGATATGTGCTTTAAATCGAAGCATACAAGTTACTCCTACAAAAATGACAGAAAAGGGGACTGTGCTTCTGTTAAGAGAAGTGATCTCTGTAACTGGGAATTTTAGCATGCTATGAGAGGAACTGCTTTTGACACCAGTGCTTATAGTTCATACGATATATGAATAAATATATTAAAAAAATATGCAGTTTGTTTTGTAATCTTTTTTTATTACAGGTGGCCATTAAAAGAAGGAGGATAAAGTTTGTATGTTAGGGGTTTCCTCACATGTGAAATAATGCTTTTGAGTTGTGGAGTATGTGGAAATAAATTGTATCCGTGAAATACTTATGGTTTAACCATTAGCTAGGTAGCCTTTGTGATCTATTGAATTAGAAGCGAGTTTACTTTCTGATAAGAAAAGAAGCTACTTAAACTGTAAAAAGATAACAAAGATTGCAAGCAATAATTTTTAACTCCCTTAATCCTCATCTGTAAGGCACAAAATGAGATCAGTTTAGAAATCAATTCGTAGGAATCTTATAGCTGCTGTGTATGCAGACTGTTCTTCCAGGTTCTAAGGTGTAATAGCAGCTTTATTCTGAATAAATGTCACAAAAACATTACAGTATAAATACTATCATTATGTTCTGTAAAAGCAGTATAGAAAGAAAATTGTGCGTTAATGAGCTTCTAAAACGTTTGTGTTTTTTTGCCTGCTGCTAAAATGCTTGAAGCACAGACGTGCTTTAAGGTGGGTCTCCAAATTTGCATTAATGATGCAGATTACCAAGACTGTGCTGTCACAAGACACTTTTTCTGTGTTGATTGAAGGCAGTTAAGGTGGGTCTAAGCCAAGCACTAAAAGGCTATTTAGTTCATGAGAATAATCAATAAGATTCTCTTAAGAATCATTAGTTATCTATTTAATGTTGGATAATTTGATTTGCAAATATCTGCAAAAGAAGCCACGTGAATGGAAAAGGCTGGTGTAAATAGTTCTTAGGGTAAAGATTAGTTTGCTTGTTATACTTTAGAGTGTAAATATTTAACTTTATTTTTTATAATTCAGTTCTGTGTGGGTGTGAAATTTAAGTAATAATGCTGTTTATAGGATGCAAAGTCATACTATGAATTCACCTAGGCTGACTGCCTGTGTGACCTCAATTCAGCTCCTTATTTATATGTATGGTGAAAACATTTAGTTACTTTGTTTCATACTATTTTTCCGTTCAAATTAATTTGTTTGTAACTCTACTTTTTCTTAAGGGAAACTGAAGCAACTGATTCCAAATATGATGGTAGTGGATAGTCACCTAATTCTGGGGTAGCAGGCACCCACGTGTTTTCTGGGTTGAACTAATGTTTTTAGATTTATTGTACCAGCTTGTGCTGTTTGAGCAAGTAAACTAAGAACAATAGTAAGCTGCCATCAACTGTGGTCGTAGTGGTGGATGATAAGCTTTGCCAAATGGTTTCATGATTACTTTCGACAAAAGAAAAAGAGATTACTGTTTAGCCTTTTGGTTCCCTTCCAGGGGCTGTGCTCTTTTTGGTACAGAGCTTGTTGCTACAACTCTGAAGAAAAACTGACATTGGTAAAGTTAGGGAGAGCATCTGTTAAGAAGATGAGGACAAGCTTTTACAAAAAGAAAAGCGTGGCTCATTTAATTTAACTGAAGGCTGAGGAAGTACAGTTGTCATCTGACTAATATATATGCACGTTTCTCTGTCCTCGCCTCCCAGTGATGGAGAGTAGCAAAAGGGGAGATACCTGTCTAAGCTGAAAGCTATTACTGGTTGAAGAACAACAAAGTACAAACAGTTCTTAAATGTGTTTAAGGAGGAAGAATGTTTCTAAGCACTGCGGCAAGGAAGGGTAACTTTCCGGTAGGTTTTTGTGTCACAGCTCTCAACTGCTTTCATGAAAGAAAATGAAAACTTAGTGCCCATGACAGCTTTGTCTGGGCTTCATGACCCCAAAGCTCTTCCCCATTCCCAGGAGGAAAGGTACTAATGGGTGCATCTCATTTTATGCAAAATCTTTTCAGCAAACTGTAGAGGTGGATTTTCTGTACAATTTATGGCAACCTTTTCTTGAAGACATAGAAAACAGATTTTCTGATTATCATTGTTTTTAAGACAATGGCCCATGCGTTTAGTAGAAACTAAGCAAATGGACTGTACCAAATACTCTGTATAGAATATTTCATCCCAGTTAATTTGACATTCCTTTTTATTATAGGAGCCTGTTTGAGATGTTTTTTTTTTCCATCTTGAGCGTCAGTCATCCTTTGTCTGACTTGAAACTGCTTCTGTATTCTGTAATGACTCCTTCTGGGCAGATGAAATATTTTATTTAAATGTCTTAGGTTTGAAAGAGTGAGATTAGGAATGATAATGTGGCAGGAGTTCTGCATAAATTCTCTTTAAAAGCAGTGTTGTGTAGTGCATTGTCAAATATGCACTAATTTTTTAACCTCCCTATTCAAGAAAAATGTGTTGTTGCTGTTAAGGAAACATAGTTGTTTACAGTAATATCACAATACAGCAAACATTCCTTCTAGATATGAGATGTAATTATCTTTTTTTTTCCTCCAGCCCAGTGTATTAATTGTAAGCTACAAGGAACTATCAAAAGCAGCTTCTCAGTTTGGATCTTACAAACAAGCAGAATGGCGGCCTGACAGCACCATGATAGCTGTTTCAGTAAGTAGGGTTTTTTCTCCTTACTGTGGTCAAACTATTTTGTATTACTGGTTTCTGTGATTGTACAAACTTGCAGATTGTATATACATTTAATTGATACTTCTCTTGTGAAAATATATAATAGTACCAAGGGTTTTTTTGAGGATAAAAGCTTCCTTTAGTCGTTTTTATTATTTTTATTTTTCCCTGAAGAATGAACTGCCGTTCTTTTGTATTAAAATAACGTTTAGATATATTGGTTAGGGCTGATCCAGCATCTCATTATTTTAGTAATCTGGTCACAAAGAACAAGGGAATTCTGTGAAAGAAAGAAATAGTTGAGGAGTTAGGTGACATCAGCATATTTAGCTTGACAAATAGGATTTACAGATGTTTCTGAAAGGTGGGCCTTAAGAGGATGAAACTGTGGGTTTATTAAGGTGCATTATCTTTTGGTATTTAAAAAAAATTGCATGACGCTCAGAACACGGAAACAAGGGCAGTGTTAGGTGATACACAGACTCTTCTGTTGTGAGCCGTAAAGGTAAAGATGAGCTCTTGTCTTACATGGAAATAAAGTTTTGTTTTATAGCTGGTACTGTGCTCACAGCAGTAAAGTGGACTATTTCAGCACCAGCATTTAAAAATTAATTAAAGGTGCGAGGTAGACACAACAAAAGTGGGAGCAGAGTTTATGGGAGTCAGAATATGTGATGATACTCTTGGTGACCTTTGGTCAGGTCTTACATTAGCACCAGGTCTTAAATTGGGTAAGTTTCTTTTTCTAGCTTTTAAAATCAAGGCTGTTGTATTTAGGATTTTCCTGTGTGAAGGTGCAGAAGAAAAGAATGAAATCGTTAAAACTCCCCATCAGAAGTTGATATGTGGAATTACAAATTCAGTAACACCTACTGTATTTGTTGGTACACTGACTTCATCTCCTGATATAAACCATTTTTTGTGCTTAAAATGGTGCCTGTAATGCTTTGTATTTTTTAAACTAATCAGATATTTTCATCTTAGTGGAAAATACCAGGTGGTTTATGGAATAGTTCCTGTCTCTACCAATATCATCGTGACTCTAAATCAACTAAACTTCCTGTGCTCCCGTTTTATTGTTTGTAATGCAGGGGTAGACTTTTCTGAGTAGTTGGTTTAGAACGTTTAAATCACCTAAAAGGATCTCATGGAATCAATACAGTAAAGTACTTTTGTTAGTGTCAGATTATATTTTCAGTTAGCAAGTGCTAATAGTTACCAGCAAAGGCAGAAAGGAGATTTCTGTAACATTTACTATGAATAAAAAAAATTCTTGAATTTTATAATACAACATTTAATCACAAGTAAACTGTCCAAACACATTTTAGTTATACCTTTATGCAATAGTTCAGAAGGGATTTAGATTGTAATATTGAATTACTTTGCATATTGTGTTTTTTCTGTGATGTTGGGATCCATTTGCTCAAGAGACCTTACAGTTCAGCTGACAGACTAGATTTAATTTCTGCCCGTTCAGTTACTTTCAAGTAACTGTACTTTCAAGTAACTGTACTTTCAAGTAACTGTACTTTCAAGTAACTGTACTTTCAAGTTTTTCTGCAGCTAAATGTATAGTACTCTTTTTGGCAGATGATATCAGAATCTTAATGCTCATAAAGTCTCAGTTTGTAAACTTTCCAAATAAAAATTCAAAATGGTCAAACAGTTTATAAAATAATCGTTGTCTCCAAGTTCCTAATAGTCGTTGTTTCTTATGCTTATATTGCATCTCCTGGGTGTATATATACAAATAATATAGTCAAACATGTTTGTTATGCTGGTTTTAACACCAGTTCTATTTTGCAAGGTTTTTTAATATGCTTTTGGAATATATATGAAGCTTAATTTGAACCAGTTAATGAGTCCTACTGAAAGACCACATTTACAAATATTGGTATGTTTGTTACAGAGGGACAGGATGAAAAGGCAGCTTTGGGGGCTTAATGAAGGTGTTCGTGCTGATGCATGATAATATTTATCCCCAAGTAAAACCGTGAACTCCTTTCCAAAAGAATAAGCATCTTCTCCCTTCTTCATGACGTTTTCTTAAGAAAACTAACAAGTACAAATGAAGGAGCAATAGCAAAGCTAGTTATTAATTAAGAAAATAATATTTTGTACTACTAGTTTTGGTGAACTGAATTAACTTCTGAAGTCCTGTGTAATAGCTAAAAATATTAGTTGAAAGCTGAGTTAAGCTTCTCGCCTGTTATTACCTGTGCTCTTGAGTTTCTTAATTGTAGTAGTTTTATGTAATAATTATGTTATACTTCGTTTTTAAGGTGGTGAACGAAAGGCTTTATATGTACTTACTAGTCAAGTGGTACATTCACTGTCTTTTGTGTGTTTGTTGTTTTTTTTTTTTTAATGACATAATGATAGGGAGGTTAGTTTGGATTTAATGTCCACTAGAGTAGTGATAGAGAGTGTTTTTTGTTTCTGACTGCCAGAGTGTTCAGAGCATCTCTGTGAAAACAATCACTTTGCAGCATATGCTTTGACGTAATTATAACTTGTACTGAATGCAAACTGGTGTAGCATACAAGGCTTTGTAAAATACCTAAACAGTTCTCACTTTCATCATCCCCTAGCAATTCTGTCTTCGTTTTCTACTAGTATCTTCTATTGATGTTGACACATTTTCTAAACTGATCTTCTTTTTTCCCTCATATTTTGTAGTTTCTTCTCTCATTTTGCTGCATTTGTAATTTTTCCAGTGTTACTGGGAAATACTTTGTTTCTTGCCTACATTAGTATACACACCCAAGGAAGTTAATTCTGTTAGTTAAACAAACTTGTGAATTGGGTCAAGATGCTTCAATACAGAGAAATATACAAGGCATTTTAGTCCTTTCCCTGCTACATGCATTCCTCTGATAAAGACTGCTCTTCAGTGTGCATTCCCATGGCTAAGGCAGAGCTTTTTTGAAGATCGTAGCATATGACAAATCATGTAGTGCAATCCCTTGCAAAGTACTGTATTTTTATACTTTTGACTGACAGAGATGAGAATGCTGAGGGAAGGACAACAGTGATGGTTATTTTAATAAGTTTTATTGCAACACAGACCTTTCTAAAGCAATGTAGAAGAAACCTATGTGAATGAATATGATCAATTTGCAAGAAATGAATGGTTGAATGCCTCTGCATTTCATCCAGCTGTTCAGGGAATTTGAGTTTCTATTCAGAAATGAACCTGTAACAATAGCAACTTTGCACTTTGAATAGCATTCAGTAGGGCCCTTTGTACCTTAATATCAGTATAAAGGTACTTCACAGTATTGTTTTACTTTTTCTTCCAGGATAGGGTAACTTACAGGTTAAATATTTAATGATGTAATGGAAAGAACCTGTAAAGATGTTAGAAACAAGCACATTTCTTTATCACCTAATACCTGAACATGATATTACTGCACATAGAAAAGCTTCTATTTATTTTCATTCTGCCTCAAGCTCTCTGTTGTGGTTTGAATTTTATTCTTGCATGAGAAAGATACTCGCTTTGAATAAGAATTATTGTGTTTCTTGGACTTTGAAGCCACAAATTTCTTTCATGATAAAGCAAAATGTTTGGGGAAAAACATGGCATCTGTGAGTGAATAAACAAAGCCAAGAGTGTTACTTTTCCTTTTTTCAAAGAAAAGGAAACTGTCCTTGCAAAGCAACTTGAAGCCATTCATTTCAGTGCTTGTCTCCAGTAATAGTTCTTTGGGTACATGCCCAGCCCATATTAAAATGATTGGATGGAAACACTGTTTAACCAAAATGCACCTGCCAATTTGTCTAAAGGATAAAGTCATGCTTTAAACAAATCATACTTCTTTGAACAACTAACTTTACTGGTCATCTGCATCTCCTGTGCTTATACAAACACCAGATCAGCTTCTAGTCGTGACTGGAACATCTGATAACTAAATGATTTATATTTGTTCTCTGAATAGCGTTACAGTTTGAAGGCAGTCTTCCAGAATGGCAGAATATGACTTGGAATTGAATTGTAGTAGAATTGTTTTCAGACACTGGAAGATTTTGAAAAGATGTTATGGTATCTAAAGATACTACATGACATGAGGATTTTTTGAAAGCTACCTGGGTGTCCAACACTGAGAGGCAGTGCCTAGCTTTGCACTCTGTAGGGTCCATTTGTATTCAAACACCTGGAGATCTTGCTGTGAAGGCTTCCTACCTTCTACTACATGCCTTCTTGCATTAATTCTCTTTGTTGGTGGGAATTAGGTGCCCAGGTTCTAAATATCTGATGTAGCTGTCTGGTTGTATGTATTTATGTGAATCGGAGGAAAATTTCTGCTGGACGCATACATCAACAGTGATGTTTTTCCATTTTTCTACCTACTGAGTGAATATTCAGTGGGCATTAACGGCTAGTATGAATTTGACCTAGAATTAATTTCAACATAGTTTTTTAATATATCCAAACTTGATATGGGTGTAGAAATGTAGAAATTGCAAGAGTCCATATAGATTTTACTCATGCAGATAGACTACATATATATCTTACCAGTGTTTCTCTTTCAGACTGCAAATGGATATATCTTATTTTTTGAAATCCCATCAGCAAGAGACAAGTATCTTTATGAGCCAATGTATCCCAAGTAAGTATTTTAAACTTTCTGTGCATCCGCTAAGCAGACTTGATGGTAAAAAATATTTCATTTCAAAGTGTGTTTTAAAACTTGATGAGTATATGAAATATCATTCCTACGAGTTCAAGTCAGTTCAGGGAAGAAGTTGGTCTAATCGATTTGCTGTGTGCTGGTACGATTCCTTAGGTCCATTTTATAAGCTCTCAAAGTCCTAAAGTGCAGGATTAAAATTGTCTAATTTTATAATTTGAGGTAGTCTGTTGAATTCGTGATCTGTAACAAGCTTTAATAATTCCTTTTGAGTAACTCAGTTGAATCAGTCCTGTTTCTTGGGAACTATTAGGGTGTAATATTTTAGTAGATTCCTCCCTGTTCCCCAACTTAGTGATAACTTAGAGATTTTTGAAACAAATGGGGAATAAAATATCAATATTTTGGAAAGAATGTGAACCATTTTTAGTGAGAATATACAAGTATTTTAGCTGCAGTATGTTGTGTTGTCATTATCTTATTTTCCTTATTGTGAATGACAGAATGCATTTTATGTGTTAAAATATGACTGTATGTTGGATGTGTTTGTGGTTGACTCAGTTGACTTCTACTAGGATTTGGTAAAACTGGAAAATACTTAAGACAAATTAAACCTTAAGGTGTGTACTTATGTGTGTCTGTGTTTAGGTAGGCAGAATCTGTAGTCGTTGATAGGATCAAATTTGTCCAAAGAAATAATAACACATTCTTGATTTCTCATTGGCTATAAACTGCTTTTTTTTATATATATATATATATAAACCTTCATCATTATGATAATGCTAGTCAACTTAAAATTAAATTTTTTTCATATTCATAAAATGAGTTGAAGTTCATCAGTAGGTGTCTCCAAATGGAGATCTATGAGGAGTGTTGGATAACCTGTGGTGTCATGTAAGAGGAAAATGTTTTGATTTTTTTAAAACCATAATTGTTAAACCATGAACATTAAAAAAAATAAATCGGGTCTTCCTGAGCATTTAAATTTTAAGTCTCTATTCCTTTACAAGTGGCTATAGGAAGAAACAACTTGGCAGGTAGTAAATGATTTCAAAGTGAGTTCTTGCTTCATTGAGTTGAAAACTTTGTGTGTGTTACTATTGTAATGCATCTTTTGGCCTCTGAAATAGCCTTCAAAGCTCTGGAATTAAATGGAATTTACTATTGCAACTTACGTGTCTATTTTTTAAAAACTTAAGGCTAATGTAAACAAGTCATATTACTTGCCTTTTCTGAGACCTGAATAGCATTTTTCAAACTGACTTTTCACATTGGACTTACTGGCATCAGGAAAAAAAAAGCATGGAAACTGTTGCTGCAACCTGTTGAAATACATAAAGAGATAGTATATCTTCAGCTGCACATAACGCAAAAGACTAAACAGTAGTTTATGGTATGTTTTCTTGTTCAATTTGAAAGTTTTGTTGGTTTTTTGATTGGCAAAATCAGAAAATATGTGGAAATATGTATAAAATATGCAATAAGAGTTAAAAAAGAAGCTTTGGAAGGTTTGTTTACACATGCCACATGTAGGAGGGTTTGAAAATATTTATTAAGCAGTCAATGACTAACCAGTCTAACTTTTACATAAAACATTGGTAATTGATTTGTGTTGTCAACATGAAAGTCTGTGTTTTGTGAAAATGTGTTTGTTAGCTGTGTGTTGCATGTTCTGGATGTTAAGATTTGTATAGCCCAAAAGGGTATAATGCTGATTTTGTGGACAAATAAGACAAAGTGTTTATGATAGGTTGCTTTCAATCTCCTAAGACTAATGCATGTGCTTAACTTTAAGAAGATGAATGATCTCACTGAATTTACTGGGATTACTAGTCTGTCTGTATTTAGCCCTCAGTTTTGAAAACCTTTATGAAATTACTACTATACAGGTTATATTAGATCAAAAGAAAGACACAAGCATTTGTGTGTGAATTATGTCTGCTGTGATTAATGTCAAATTATTCTGTAAGCTATTATAATGGAATGACACAGCAATGTATGCTTGCAACCCATGAGGCCAACTGTATCCTGGGCTGCATCAAAAGAAGGTCGAGGGAGGTGATTCTGCCCCTCTATTCCTCTCCGCTCTCATGAGACCCCTCCTGGAGTACTGCGTCCGGCTCTGGGGCTCCCAACATAAGAAGGATGTGGACCTGTTGGAGGGGGTCCAGAGGAGGGCCACAAAGATCATCTGAGGGCTGGAGCACCTCTCCTGTGAAGACAGGCTGAGAGAGTTGGGGTTGTTCAGCCTGGAGAAGAGAAGGCTCCGGGGAGACCTTGTAGCAGTCTTGCAGTATCTGAAGGTGGGGGGGGGGGCTATAGGAAAGATGGGGAGGGACTCTTTATCAGGGAGTGTAGCTATA